>NC_092454.1:67015224-67335577 GCF_036169615.1 Heliangelus exortis | reverse complement strand
TTTTAGGATTCCTACTCCCTGCAGGATAATAAATATGTCTGAGGCAATAATATAAAAAAGGAGGAGCAGACAAATGTTTTATAAGGAAACTTCATGACGTTTTTTTTTCTGTGTTAGTAAAAAAAAAGGGATTCAGACTTTTAAACTACCCACCAAATAATGATCAGATTGAAGAAAGATGGCAAGAAAATGATGGCTTTGTTGATCACTGCAACAGTCAGACTGAAATTGAAGGGCTCCTTAAAAACTCTTGTCCAGAGAAAATGTGTAAATACTTTAAAAGGACCAAGTTTTCAAGAAAATTCATGTATCTTTTTTGAGGAAAGCCTCAGTACAATGTTTAAATGCACAATAGACATACACTACAGCATACTTCTTTGGCTCTTCATGCAGGAATTGGAGAGCACCAACCATTACCCAGCTGCATCTGTTCACTTGTGTACTGTGAAAAGTTAATGAGCCACAAAGTGTATTTTGCTCTCTTCATGGATCAGGAAGCAAAAGTCCTGGGGGTAAAATGGCTTGTGTTGCTTCTGCTGCTGTGAATTGGGCCCTCAGGGGTACATTTTCAGTGCAATGTATGTGTTTTGGCTGCTTGAGTCCCATTGATGTTGATGGGACTCATGTAGCTAAAACCTCACGAAGTGCTTGAAAATGTGTCCCTTGCTGTCTGTAAAGCATCATTGTCTTTTAAATAAAATTGACCAAACCAGTCTGACTGTGGTGCTCTCTCTCAGCAAGGTCTGCAGTACTTGTGCAGTTTTGCAAGCAAGACTGCACAGGAATGCATGGAAATCACACTGCATCTGCCTTCCCATGCACCCTTTTCAAGAGTGAATTGCACAGGCTTTTGGGTCAATGTGATAAAAAATGGTATAAGAAAAGCTGTTGAGTTGAGACCCTGCCAAGATGTACACTAAATTCCTGTGGCTGGTCTGTACAAGTGTCATCACACTGACTGCAACATCACTCCAGAGGACCACAGAAAATATGACCAGAGACAAGATAACATTGCTACCATCTCCACCATTTCATGGTGGTGGGTGGGAGGCAAAATCTGCTGTTCTGCAACAGAATCAATGTAAATGAAAGGACTGTCAGTAACCTGAATTTGAGTAATAACATGCATGTTTGCAAATTATGTTTCTTATTATTTACTTGACATTTAACAAGGAATTAAAGTCCAGCTCTTCACCTGCTTTCCAGTTTTTCATGGTACCTTGCAGTACCCCAGGATACAAGGCAGACAAACAATATTTTCATTGCTGATTTTATGTTACTCTGAAGGACCAGGAGTAGAGAGACAGGTATGAGCTGCTTATATGGTCCCAGACACGCAAGTCCAAAGTCTCGTGTTTAGATGAACTTAAGATTCTCATGCTGTGCTGAGACCTTAGAATGGTTGGAAACACATATAATTTCAAAAATCATATTTAAGGGAATAGAGAGGAAGGTAGAGAAGGAAGAATGATGGTGCTGTTAAGGCCGAGTTGGGTTTTTCTTGTAGTTTTTGTTGGTTTTTTAATCTACCCATTTACCAAAGTAATATCCATAGAAATAGGATGAGGTACACGGTAGGGAAATGCCTGCTTAAGCCTGTGATGAAACAACTCACTAGTACACCACTAATATCTGCTGCTTTTATAAGGATTCTGTCTGTGCTAGTGGGATTAACATAAATAAATATTAAAGCTAAAAGGGACCACTGTAGGAAGAGCAGAGGCAAAAATCTTTTTATAGGGAAAGGGGGTCATCATCATGACTTGGCTTTATGAACAAAGATTTAAGAATGGCTCTACCCACACTAAATTGAGGGGAATCCCTAAGGCTGGTTCACAGGCAGGGATCAGAGGAGAGGGTTCCCAGTTTCCCCATTTTCTTGGAGGAGAAAGAGCAGAGGACAAACATGGTGAGGATATGCAGGGTGAGCTGAAACACCTGAGTGAAGGAAAATCCTCTTCGAGGCAGAAGGACAGGCTTCATCTTCAGGAGGCATTTGTTTACCTTCAGCTCTCAGTAAGTGAATCTTGGTGCCCTTGCTCTGCTGCACTAAACAGTTCATGAGGATGCAGACAGTAACATCATATCAACACATTACCTTACAGATACACAGCTGATTCTCCACAAGGCTGCACCATAGTAGCAAGGCAAAAAAGGTCTTTAAAAGGTTGCATGGATATATGCTGCTGGTTTTATAATGAGGAAGGAAGGAAGGAAGGAAGGAAGGAAGGAAGGAAGGAAGGAAGGAAGGAAGGAAGGAAAGGAAGGAAGGGAAGGAAGGAAGGAAGGAAGGAAGGAGGAAGGAAGGATGGAAGGAAGGAAGGAAGGAAGAAGGAAGGAAGGAAGGAAGAAGGAAGGAAGGAAGGAAGGAAGGAAGGAAGGAAGGGAAGGAAGGAAGGAAGGAAGGAAGGAAGGAAGGAAGGAAGGAAGGAAGGAAGGAAGGAAGAAGGAAGGATAGGAAGGAAGGAAGGAAGGAAAGGAAGGAAGGAAGGAAGGAAGGAAGGAAGGAAGGAAGGAAGGAAGGAAGGAAGGAAGGAAGGAAGGAAGGAAGGAAGGAAGGAAGGAAGGAAGGAAGGAAGGAAGGAAGGAAGGAAGGAAGGAAGGAAGGAAGGAAGGAAGGAAGGAAGGAAGGAAGGAAGGAAGGAAGGAAGGAAGGAAGGAAGGAAGGAAGGAAGGAAGGAAGGAAGGAAGGAAGGAAGGAAGGAAGGAAGGAAGGAAGGAAGGAAGGAAGGAAGGAAGGAAGGAAGGAAGGGAAGGAAGGAAGGAAGGAAGGAAGGAAGGAAGGAAGGAAGGAAGGAAGGAAGGAAGGAAGAAGGAAGGAAGGAAGGAAGGAAGGAAGGGAAGGAAGGAAGGAAGGAAGGAAGGAAGGAAGGAGGAAGGAAGGAAGGAAGGGAAGGAAGGAAAGGAAGGAAGGAAGGAAGGAGGAAGAGGAAGGAAGGAAGGAAGGAAGGAAGGAAGAAGGAAGGAAGGAAGGAAGGAAGGAAGGAAGGAAGGAAGGAAGGAAGGAAGGAAGGAAGGAAGGAAGGAAGGAAGGAAGGAAGGAAGGAAGGAAGGAAGGAAGGAAGGAAGGAAGGGAAGGAGGAAGAAGGAAGGAAGGAAGGAAGGAAGGAAGGAAGGAAGGAAGGAAGGAAGGAAGGAAGGAAGGAAGGAAGAAGGAAGGAAGGAAGGAAGGAAGGAAGGAAGGAAGGAAGGAAGGAAGGAAGGAAGGAAGGAAGGAAGGAAGGAAGGAAGGAAGGAAGGAAGGAAGGAAGGAAGGAAGGAAGGAAGGAAGGAAGGAAGGAAGGAAGGAAGGAAGGAAGGAAGGAAGGAAGGAAGGAAGGAAGGAAGGAAGGAAGGAAGAAGGAAGGAAGGAAGGAAGGAAGGAAGGAAGGAAGGAAGGAAGGAAGGAAGGAAGGAAGGAAGGAAGGAAGGAAGGAAGGCTGTTCTCAGTGGTAATGCACAAAATGATCCTAAGTGAAAACATCATAACCATGGAAAGCCGATTCCCACAAACATTTTTACATTTTAAAAATGAGATTTTTAAAGAAATCATTGTTTGTTCACTTGGACTGGTTAATTGTATTTTAATTTGGTAATTGAAAGCAGATACTCAATATCTTAACTTCTCTATAAGCATAGCAAATATAGTGGAACAGGAGATGTACTTCTAAACTCCAGATGTAGCTCACAGAGAATTTTCCAATTATTTCTCTGATAAAAGCTTAATTCATAGGATGTAAATTAATATTTTTCCTTCAAAGACAGGATTCTTTTATCTGGCAGCAGCCATAGTAATTTTTTAGGCAGTTACTGAATTAAATCCATCACTGTGGCTTTTGTTACAAACCTAAAACTCAGAGCAGCAGAGCCAAAGGCTGGATACAGGTCAGAAACCTTTTGAGAATGCTTGAGAAAAATGCCTGGAATACCTGGGGGTCTAGCTGTGGAGCTTCAGAAAATTCATGCAATATATATGTTTTGCTAAAGCAAAACACAAAATATACCAGAGGAATCTCAGAAGAGCTCCGCTTTGCGTTTGCTTACATCCAAACCAAAAGATGTACTTGGGATTAAACCAAAGCAGAGTAACTTCTGTGAAGCCTTGATAGTGAAACTTCTGTGGCTTTTCTGACATAAGTTTGGAATATATCCTCTGTGTGCAATTTACCCTCTGGAAAAACATACCAAGACTATATATGTGAAGCTTTTGTTTGTTTGCTTAAATCAGTAAGTGAAAAGGCAGAATTTGATTAAGTTTCCCTTAGAAAACTACAAAACAAAACCAATTATTTTTCAAAGAATTGGGTTATGGGATGCAACTGCATGGGGAGTGTAGTTTTGGTCCAGGAAAGTTTGTGGCACCTAGGGGGTTGAAGCACCCCCCTCTGTGCCAGCAAGGAAAGCTGCTGTACCAGGAACACACTTCCTAAATTCAAGGATATTTCACCTGTGAAAATAACAGCGTAAGTCTTCCCTTCTCTGACAAAGAACCTGAACAGGGTTCAGATTCAGATCCAGGGAAACAATAACTCCATGTCCTTCCTAGAACAGTATGCACTGGTCTTCTCAAAACCTTCCCTCTGTGTTCCCTGACCCAGCTACAAATAAAGAGTGCAGCTGCAAACAGCATGGTGTGACCTGTGCTTTGTAAATAGATCATTTTGCTTGTGCTCACCTATGGGCAAAGCAGAGCTTCAAGTTGGTACTTCCTGTTTTTTCCTCTCTTTCTTCCAAAACTTTGCAGTCTCTTACAGAGTGACTAAAACACTTGGAAACTTTGTGAGACTCTTCTGGAAAGGTATAAAAACACTGTTATTCTTGGGCTAGCATAATAGTCCTGAAGTTTGTTCTTCCTCCTCCAAAGTGAGAGAACTAGTTTTGCATCCCAGAACCTTATCTTATTTCCTGTTCCAGCCCAATCTCTGTAGAGAGGACTCCTTCAGTCATTACAGATACTGCAGAAATCTCTACTCAGTATTGCCAGCCAAAAAAGCCAGAGATCAGTCCTCCAAGTTGGATAATGCACTGACTGATGCATGATCTTTACTGAAGCTGGAGAGGGAAAAAAAAAAAAACTAAACCCAACAGCTTTTAGAAACTCAGTGTTCATATTTAAGACTGATCTTTTTTGCCTTCATTGTCAATGATTTGTGACAACTGTGCAGTCAGCTGCTGCTCACACCCCTGGTTTGGGAAGCATTCATGCTTCATCTCCATTCTTCCGGATGTTCAGGATGCTCAGTGCTGTGTGGATTGTCATTTACAGGTCAGAACATGCTGCTGAATCAAAAAGCATGGGCTGTTTTGAACATAGTCTGTTATACAAAAAACAAACAAAAATGGCAAAAAATACACCTTCAATTAAAATGATTGTCTTATGGGAGAGACAAACATTGTGTTAGTAGGGGTTTTTTCACTACGACTTTCATAAATCTTATCCCTTTGTTTCTTGATTAGCATTTAAAAAAATACTTAATGCTATTGAATAAATTATTAATTTTGTCATTGTCAATTGTTCACTCAGCTCAGGATTGTCATAAAAGTTCTCTCTGACCTTTAAAATCACTCTCTGCTCTCTGTTCAGTCAGATTTGTCAGAAAGACTGTAAATTTTATAAAGCCTGGCTCATCATCTGTGTCTCTAATGCTCTATCCTGTGATGGGTTTCACTAAGCTTTCCACATCTCCTGTCAAGTGATTACCCAGGGATGGATATCCATGTTCTTCCAAGACCCTGACTTTACATTATCCTAGTGTTACAAGACAGGAGCCTATCTAGTTATCTAGAACAGTCTGTAACTAAATAATTAATTTCCCAGACAATCTTAAAAATTATGTATAAAAAAGAAGGTATCTAGAAAGACATGGTCATCAATGAGGAGAGATATGTGAAGATCTCCTGATCAAATGCCTTAGATGAATTTTACATTAAAATCAAAAACAAAAACAAAAACAAAACCTCACAACCCTCCAAAAACCCTAAAACAAGCAAAAAAACAAACAAACAAACGAAAAGTACTAAAGAATGAGAAAAGTTTCGCTGATTTGAAGAGCTGTATTCAGGTTTTGAGGTGACTGCTTCCACTGTATGGTTGTCATTAAACTAATTGTAATTTTGTAATGCAAAACAGTTGGTACCACTTCAGGAAAACTGAAGCTCTATAAATTAACATGAAGATCTAAGGAGGCTTACTCTGGGTTTACTACTGGTCTTTCAGAAAAATTTGCCCCTTAGACTGGGCAGGTTCTTCCAGTCCTGACCTGGAAGCAGATGTCCACCCCAAAGTACTCCACAAACTCAGCACTGTCACCCCCTTGCTAAATTTCCTGACATCCAGTCTGACAATGTGACTGCTCCTCAGTGTTCCTGCCTTGTTTTGGGCTATGTCAGCTGACTTTGCTTAACCACTACTGATATACAGGGTGCCAAGATGTACTTACAATATATAACACAGTCTGACAGTTTTTCTAACATGGTTTCTGGAACAATCACACTATTGGAGGTTAGAGAGGTGATGAACCACTTTATTGGTGATGATGGTACATGTAGAGGACCAAAGGGGAGTAACCTCTTCTGACTGCCCAGCTGTTCCCTTAATATCTGCTGGTTTCCACCCATATATTTTCCTCTTAATTCAAACATGATGGTGAATATTCATTGCTATGTTCCTTTCCTATTCCACCCCTTCCCCCAAGTCCTTTTGAAATTATTTTAGGAAAGATAAAGGAATCTTCTGGTCTTTCTTTTGGGTTAGGCAACAGTTTTTCCCATACGTCTTCATGCAGTGAACAACTAAGTTGTGTGGCCTGTAAAAGATGAACAATCATGTCAATAAAAACCAATACAATTTAGTTTTGAACAACTCAGATGGAAGGATTTTGTACATCTTTTTCTTTTTTTCAAATTCAGATCAAGAGCTAAAGTACTTGAAACTGGAAACACATACAAGCACCAGAAAAGTCAACAAGTGGAAATAAACTCGTCTCTTTCTAATTAACGACAATGACATTTGTGCTGAACATGCACTGTAATAAAATCCTAAAATTTCCAAAAAAAATTCGCAATAAAACACTTTCTAACAGTTTCCTTGAATCTTTTCCAATGAACACTAATTGACAATAAAAAACTACTTTTTTTTATTATTTTATATATTTTATATATATTTTTTTATATTATTTTTATTATTATTTTTATAGAAGAAGAAATAGGGACAAATTTAGAGCCTCAGAAGAGTCCTCCTCCTGGAAATGTTAGCTTTGGAGTTGTGGTTTTTTATTGTTTCTTAATTAACAAGAGCTCCTATGGCTGTCTTCACCTTTTCAGTAACTGACCAGCCAACAGTTTGCTGAAGACCTTGACAAATGACCTTGCTCACCAAGACCTTGCTCACCTTTTATATTTCCACAAGTGGTTTGTCCTGAGCCCTGGCAAAGTTGATTGCAGATGGAGAGAGAAAAAATGGGCATGGTGAAACTATAGAAGCCTCCAGTGCTCAGGCTTTAGCTGTGTCTCTACTTCTTTGTTTTAACAAACCCATTGTAATTCAGCTCAAAAGAGCCAGGCATGCAGCTTTCCAAAGCATTGTGTGTGGTTGTATCTACACAACTCCCATTTGTTTCAAACACGAGGGAAATAAAGTCTTAGCAGGCTTTGTGGGGAAGTGCAACGTGACCACTCAAAAGCTTAATCAAGGATATTAGAAAAGAGATGAAGAAAGGATTTGTTTATGGTAGGGTTTTTTCAGTTTGCTTCTGTAAACTGTTTCAAATCCTTGAAGGAAGAAAGCTGTAGCATGGCTGAATCCCCTCGGATTCACGGCCTGACAGCCACAGGAACTCCATGACTGGGGCAGATCAAATGCCTTCATTGCTACAGATGTGTCTGTCAGGAAATACCAACACTTGCACATTAATACATATCAGACAGCAGATGCTTCGCTTCCCTTCTGGTCTGAGAAAAAAAAAAAATGTCCAGTTCAGCAGGTGCTACAGGGGTCATTTCACACAGTCAGTCAAACTTTAAGACAAACTTCATCTGAAATCCAAAACTTTGAGGTTTTGTTCAGTGTGGGCAGCTCTGGAGAGCCTGTGCACAGAGGGAAGTCTTTCTCATTTCCCATGTCCCTTCTGGAGAGAAATGATAACACTCCCCAGCACAGTCTAGATGGTGGTTCTAAGACTACCCAGCCAAAAAAAAAAAACCTCCTATCATACTTGGCTGTCATTTAGCTCTGGCAGCAGCTAACCTCCCTGTGTGCTTCCAGCCTCAGCCTGAGGCATTGGCAGCACCACAAGCCCTGTTTCCATGCAGACAGCCACTGTGACTCCATGTTCCCTCCACTCATCCCCTCTGCATCCTGATCAGTCCATAGTTCTCTGTGTCTTCTCTGTATGGTCTCTTACAAAACCACAAGCACCTCATGCAGCCAGAAACAGTTCCTTTTTATTTCTAATAAACATGTATGATGCCTGAGTCACTTTTTGGATGGCCCGAGTCTAAGTCATAGAGCAGCCACCCATGAGGAGATGAAGGGCCTGGATCTAATGTTCAGCAGGAGACTCCCACAATGGTGAGCCTGCTCCAATACTTTGGCTGCCCAGGGATCAGAGCATAACCCACTTTCACCTCTGAAATAGGATTGCTGCACTACTGAGGAGCTCAGCACTCCTAGGGCAGGGAAGAATGCCAAAAGAAGTCTCCTGTCAGTTGCCACATTGGTGAAGGAGGCTGCTGTTTGAGCCTCCATCCCTAGAGAAAGTCTATCCAGCAGGGTGATACCCAGCACAGCACCACAGGTAAAACTCAGGACGTGAAACTCAAAAGTTCTCTCCTATTTTGGATGTCAGTCTTTAGTCCTGCATGCAAATCCTTTTTTTTGAAACCAAATCTTGGTTTCCCTAGGACCACAAGTTTTGGTGTCTTTATTAACAAATGCTTGCCTCTCCCACTTCCTATTTTGTACTTCTTACTGATGTATGCAGGGAGACAGAAAAGCTCAGTTGGATTCATTCAGTCATTTCTTGAGATTTTTGTCCAATCAAGTTAAATTGTCTTGAGCAATGCCTCCTGTGAATGATTACTTTCAGCCTGTCCTCTCCATTAGAAAGCTTTTTTCTTGATACACATCCCAAAACCTCCATTCCCAGTTCCATCCAATTACGTCTACTTATCCCCTTACATAAACAATGTTTTGTTCCCTAACTCCATCTCAAATCCCAGTTAACAGTTTCATGCAGTGAAATATATATTCTATTAATGTCTTTTTTTTCTTCTAGGGAACCTTTTCTCCCACAAGTTGCTTCTGGGAATTTTACTGGGGCAAGGAAATACAAAGTGGCCTAAAACTACCAGACCTCTGACAAAGCAACTGTCCAGAGCCACCTGCAAACATAATCACGCTGAAAATAAGGATTTCAAGAGCTTGTAATCACACTTCATAACCCAGATAATTTATTTTTAAATTAGTTGCAAACCTGTTTTATCCAGTTACTGATTTATTCAAGTGAGCAGTGATTTCTGAGGGTTGCAGCATTTTTATCCTGCCAAATTTCTCACAGCTTCCTGAACAGAAAAATAGGCTTACTCACCCCATCTATGTTTCTTGCTATAGCTGGTATAAATTCTACTAAACATTTTTCCCTACATAAACCACACCTTAGGTAGAAATTTTAATAAGTGGAACTGTTCACATGGCTTTCAGAAGTGAACTAGGCTAAATTCCTTCAACATCTTTTGTATATGTCTCAGCTTCTGAGTCACCTGTGACCAAGATCTGACTAAAGGCATTGCTAAGACTTCTCAGAATGGCTTCCATAATTTGAGAGCCTCATGTTTGTGAACACAAAATATCAGTGGACTAGATTTACAGATCAAATTATTAGCCTGAATTATTACGATCTGTGTATGAAACCCAATTTCTAAAGCTGAACCTTTTAGCCCAGGACTGTCCTTTTAAAATTAA
Organism: Heliangelus exortis; assembly: GCF_036169615.1. Taxonomy (NCBI): domain Eukaryota; kingdom Metazoa; phylum Chordata; class Aves; order Apodiformes; family Trochilidae; genus Heliangelus; species Heliangelus exortis. Next base: position 67,325,637 of record NC_092454.1, on the reverse strand, counting down.
CTGGTTTAGAAAACACCTGATAAACTTGTAGCAAGAAACTCCAGAAAAATTGTCACACACTTTGTCTTCACTTAAACTACTTGATATAAAACAAATTCACTATGAATCTGTTATCATGTAAAACCACAGATAAAGATTCTGCTTTTTTTCAGTGCGTTTGCTGATCATAAATATTTTGCTATCATTACTTGAGGCTGTTATTCCTTCTCTTGAAGACAGTTAATCTTAGGACCTTAGGAACAACTAGGTTTCTATTCAGAGTTGCTTTTGGAAAGAATGAAAGTGTTTGAAACTTCTGGCAGCTTTACCTTGCTTCATTTAAAAACTTTGTATAACACAATTTCTCATTGATTTTTCTCCCCTCCCTGTTCAGGTCAAATTTACACTGACATCACCTGGAGTACATCATCAGTTGACTTAATACATGGTGTCCTAAGACTTGTAAATATTTTCAACCATGTAAGACAAGCAACTGTTAGAACAAGTGGAAAACACCCTGTGCAATGCTCATCAGTAAGGTCCTTTCAGTCTAAAACTTAGACAAGGGAGGAAAAGGACATAATACCATGCCCTTATGACTTAACAGTGTGGGAGTGCTCAATATACTTCAGCTACAAAACATCAACTGACTCCTTCCAGCTTCCCTTGCTTCTGAAAGGCCTCTGTAATCTGTCAGCACCTTGTTCAGCCAATTTAACAGAGAACTTAAGGAATTCTAATAAAACTGATGTTATCCCTCTCGCAGTGGCCCTTTCTCCTGTGGCTTCAGGTGCCTTTTGCAAGGACAACTTTGGATTCTGGTACATCCTGTTCCATCATATTAATCAGAGAAAGAGCAGCTGTACTTGAAATTGAGTGCTCCCAAAGAAGCATCCATGTATCCCTCCCTGTTTCCTATCTTTACTCGTCTGTTGATCAAGCAAGAAAGAAAACAGATCCCCTCTGCCTTTCACTATCAGCACTGCAGACAATCCCACTCTGGTAATAATCCATATATGTCCATATCAATCAAAGTGTGTGTATTAATGGCAGTAAGAGAATGCACAACAACAAAAGACTTTCCCTCACACCCTGGCTCCTCATCAGAAAATTTTCAGGACAACCACCTTCTCAGGTTAATTGCTGGCAAATGTGAGATGAGCAGTCTGTTATCCCAGCCACCTCCCTTCACTCCTAAGAGGGAGGCTGAAATTAAAGCCTTAAGTATTGCACAGAATCTGACATCCATTTATTGCTCTTGTTTCATGCAAGTGGGGATTTATCTCATTTCATACAAGCAGATGCTATTATGAAAGAGTCATATTTGGGGAAGAGGAAGGCCTGGGAAATGTCTAGGTGAAGAAGTTATAAAAAGGGCAACTGAAAAAGAAAAGCACCATTTTATTTGCAATCTGGAAGGTGTTGTGGCAGGCCCTGGCTGTGACAATAAGCATGGGATGGGGCAAAGCTGCCAGGGCAGCTCGGAGCAGAGGGGCAACTCAGGGACACCTACCCAAACCTACCCACAGGCAAGACTATTTCCCCCATATGTTTCTGAAAGAGCCGTCCAGCTGGGAAGCAGCAAGTAAGGAGAGCTAAAACACCACAAGTAGTGCAAACAAACCATTTAGTCCCTTGTCCTTCTTCCAGCACTGCTAATAGAAAATACTTGGGGAAAAATCATGAGATACAGGTCAGCAGGAGGGCACTAGTCTGCATCCATTTATGGCTTTATCACCCCTTACTCTCCTTTCCAAGGTGAAGAGGAGAGTTTACTCGGTTCCACAGCAAGCAGAAGTAATTTTCATTTCTGATCAAACCTTTGCTGGTATTGCATAAGACAGTGGGAACTGGATGGTGCTAATAAAACTCAGTAAAAGGAAATCCAGCGCAGCCCAGAGCAGAGACTCCCCAAATCAAGTAAAAACATCTTCTAAGATTGTCATGAGCAAATAAAAGATATTCTGAAGAGGTGTTGTTAGATACTGAAACTGTCCCATGCACTTTGAATACAAAAATGATATTGAGGGAGCTCAGATCTCATGCATGGATAGCTGCTTCTTGAAGTTCTTGGGGAAAAATCAGCTCATGTATTTTCCTAGAGAAACATCAAAGGTTCAGTAGGAAATCAAAGGGGTCTGTGGGAAGTACACTTCTGCCTATTGTAGTCAGAAGACCCAGAATTAATGCATTGGTCCTTGTTAACTCCTTTTCTCAGAGTGATTCTTGCAGAGAGGAGCACAGACCTAATAGGAAAAAAATTGTGACAGAATTTACAAGGTATATCTTCAGTAAGACAGGCCAAAACATTGTAATAACTGTATTTCTTATAGCTATTCTTGCACCAGCTGCAGTAAGTGGTGGTTGGGCAAAAGCATCCCTGGTAAGTGACAATCAAGTTTGCTTTAAGCGCTCAAAGTGAAGGCAAATACATCATCACTTGGAAAGTTATTTCAGTGGGCAGTGATGGGTTCATTGTTTTTTCTCTCTTTTGATACCCTAGAAAATTCTCAGTCCTTCTGTTTTAGAAGGACTGTAACAATTGTTTAAAAGTTTACATAACAAAACCTCTACGGTTGCATAGAGAGTTTATTTGTTGAGAAATTACGTAAACCACCACTGCTTAGAGCATCAGTCAATGACCAGAGTTGGCAAGGAAATACCTACATGGTCAGAAGGGTAATAATTTTTTCTGTTTTTCACAACCAGCATGAAGTTGTCACATGGAGTTGTCACGGGAACTGATTTCTGTCTCATGTCCTGGGCTCCTCTGCAGGTACATGTTTCCTACAAAACAGATTTCTTTTTGTTTGCACAGCAGAGCAGATTCATGACTTCAATGATAAGAGGGGTAGCAGACTGTGGTATCCAATGCATAAAAGCAACACAGGCCTGGCCTGAAACTCTTCTCAATCACTATGGCTGCATTGATGGATGAAGATTAAAATTGCAACAAAATGTCTTGACATTTCTAAGTGTAAACATTTTTAAAGCATATATTTCTTGAGAACTTTTCCCTCCTAATGACCCCTTTGGGACTGAGGAATCTATTCACTTCAGCAGGGTTTCTTTTTCTGCCACAAGATAATGTAGACCCTATTAAAAAATCAGAACCTCTCAAATCAGTGATTTTTCATTATTGTTTGCAACACTGATTTTTGCTCCTTTTCATGAATTCATTATCTGGTCCTGCCAAAACCAGAAAGGAGCTTCTACACATAAAGAATCATGGCCTTATCTCACACAGGAATATTTGCCTTCCTATAAACACAGCCAGCAGCAACAGCTCATCCTGTTTCTTGCAGATCACAGGGCGTTTGGCAGGTAGGCTTTCTCTTCCACAGGCTGAGCCCCCATCAGAGCAGTGGTCTGCTGTGATAAGTGTTTTCTCTTTCACTGACAAAGCAAGCTCCCTTCCCCCTCACCCTTGTTCAAGGTCTTCATAAATGGTAATCCTTTGTTCAAACACATCCTTACCTCCTGCTCAAGAATCAGACATTTGCTGTTATCTCTAGCCTGAGTCCTAAAATAAAATGTTATCTTGTCACAATTTATGTTTTAGAGCTATGTAACTTAATTAATACTGTGAAGTCCTTGAATAATGCTGACTCCAATTTAATAAAAGAATTTTTTCCAGCTTTCATTTATTTATTTTTAACAAAGACAATAGCTCTTTTTGCATCTCCTGCTGTCAGTGTGTAGTTCCAGCCTGTCCCAAACTAACCTGCTTTCTCCTGTATGGTGCCCTTTAAAATTATGCACAGATGTCCTTGTGTACATATCTTTATTTAAAGAAAAAAGGTTATTTGCCTCTTTAGGGGCAAAGGCTTTGGAAACAAAATAATCTGAACCAAGTTTTAGAATGTTATTTTAAAAAAATAATAAAACAAACAAATAATCAAGCAATGCTTCAAGGCTTGCTGCAGATGGCTGGGAGCAGCACCTCATTTTTCATTATGGGGGGTGGCTGGCAACTTTATTTTTCTTGGCCCTGAGAAAAACCAAGCACTCCTTAAGCCATGTCATGTCACTTAGTGTAAGATGAGCATATACATTAGTGGCTTTTCATCAGACACATGCTAGCTGCTTTAAGATTTCAGGAAGGCAGGAGGGGCGGGGGAGAAGAAGGAGTAGCAAAGTTCATGGGAATATCTCCAGTTCCTTTCCTCCCCAAGGCAGTTCCTGCAAAATGTTGTTAACAAGGTATTTCTGGTTCCTTCAGAGCAAAACTTCAGGGATGGTTTAGGAACACAGAAACTGCTGTCTCATCAGAATACCTTGTCACCAACTGTGGCCAGTTTGGTGCACTTCAAAGGCAGAAGTCGCTGACCCTGGCCACCCATGGAGAAAGTTTATTCCCATCTCTTACTGGTTAAGAACAGGTCCCAGGTCTGCAGCACTGGGAATTTTCCTTTGGAAGCCACCAGCCCATTCACCTTACCCATGTCAATGGACTCATCACAGGCACAGAAACTACAAGCAGACAGAAGGAGCAAGATGAGACCTTAAATCATTATTTCAGAAACCAAGTGAGTTTCATTTGCAAATAAGGCATTGAAAACACATGCTGCACTTACAAACCAGAGAGCTGTTATTGTTAAGTGATATCACAGCTGCTGAAGAGGAATTCTTCTCTGGTGGGCAGAAATGCCCCTCCTCACTAATTCTGTGGATACATTCCCCCTCACTGTTGTTCATTGTCTGAACTGACATGAGCTGCCTTTCCAGATTGTGGTTCAACCTTCAGATTTCTGTTCCTTTTAGAAAAAAGTATATAAAAATAATGAAGAAGAAAAAAACTGCCAACAACAGACTCTTCCCTAATGCTCTGTATACGTAAAAAGATCTTTTTTAAATGGACTGAAAATATTTTGTCTAACAATTTCAAGTTAAAGTTCATGTTTCTAGAAAACAAGTGTGTGGATCTCCTAGGCACTTCTGCAAATCCCAGCCTCTATTTAAATGCAATTGCTAGGATCCCAAGAAAAATCTAATCTCAGGATAATAAGGACTTGAGTCAGAAGACACTCTGGCTCTGTTTTATAGCATAATTTTGCATGGCAGGGAAACTTCAATGTTCTCCTCAATCACTTTCAGGACACAGAACAAAATACAGTTCCTCTTCCACTATTTCTAAGCATTCAATATTTAAGTCCAACAAAGCGATATTTGTTTTGCATTGATTCTCTTTTCAATGTTTTGGTTTTGTGCTCAGGAAGACATAAGATAAAGACAGCTTTTAGAGTGAATGACAGCACAGGAGATAGTAACTAAGCCTGGGGGAAAAAGCAGTTCTTGTCTTTCAATGATCACATTCTTTAAAGGAGGAAGAAAATATGCTTAGGTAGAAAAGACAGATCTTTAGGGTTGTTGTTTTTTTAAAGAAGATTCTGAAAGCATTACATTTGGAGACTGGAAACCTGATCCAATGAACTCACAAGATTTTATTATCTCCTGAGCTTAGTTTTTAAAAAAAATTAAAATCCAAAATTTTTTTTAAACAAGGGCAAAAAAGATTTTACAGTACCAAAAAGAGCCCTTAATATATTTCAAAATTCATCCCTTTTTTCATCTAAACCTATTCACTGGATTTCCTTACAAATCCGTTCCCCAAAAATTTTTTGTCACATGTATTACATGATTCTTTTCCCATGAGTAGGAGGACCTTAAATTCCCTAACACTAAATCTGGTGATTAATAAACACCCTTCACACTATTTGACCTAGATCCTTCTTGGTGCTCTTGTAGGAGTGCAAAGAGGTGGAATACAGCAAGCTTTTCCCCTTTTAATTTTTGCTCCACCTACCTACCAGCAGCTGCAGGCCTTCATTCTGGATGATACCAGGGCTTTTCCAGCCTTTTTTCCCGAAGGTGCACAGCAGGGAGGCAGGAAGGGAGGTTCACCTGAACCAGCACTTCATACTGAGAAGCAATATTGACAGTGCTCAGAAGAATCTGGCAAGGCACAAGTCCAAGTGAGAACCCAGCATCACCCACTGGTCTAATTCAGCTCCTTCCACATTTCAGCCATGCATCCTGTACACCATCACCCTAGCTGTCACCCATGCCTGATTTGCTGGTGACACATGCCAGGACCAATTTCCAAAATCTGGGCAGACAAGTTCACTCTCCTGACAGGGCAGGGGGAGTATTTTGGGTCTGTGGATGCAAAGACAAGTTGCCACTTGGCTTCAGGGAGAGGCAACAGGCTCTGACCCATCTTGTTACTACTGTGGATGTAGGCACCATGGCTGATATCTGACAAGAGAGAAAGCTGTAGCCCTCAGTTCAGAAATAATTTGCAGGCTTTGTCTCTGTAAAATACTGTATGAATCCCAGAGTAATTTTATTCCCACAGGGAGCTGCAGTGAGTTCCCAGCACCATGTGCTGTCACCATCACAGTTTTTTTCAGTAAGGATCTACATTTAGATTAAGTCTCAGCTCTCAGGTAGTACAAACTGGTGTTTTCCCTGACGTGAGCACAAATATAAAAATTCACGAACAGAACAGATAGGAAAGAAAAATAATTTACATATATCTCTTCTAGTATCGTAAGCATCATAATTATATTGGAACTTTCATGGAGGGCTTTGTAATCTTAGAATCATAGAATTGTTTTATTTGGAAAAGACCATTAAGTTCATGAAGTCCAACCATTAGCATAGAACTGCCAGGTCTTGACTCAGAAGTTTCTGTATTAATCATTATATTCCAGAGTGCCATGCTCTGGATTCAGCCTCCTGGTGCCTACTGCTTGCAAGATATTGAAATTAAAACAAGCCAAGAACTTTTGCTATTAATATCTTCTTTGTCCTTTCTCTACAGTAACATCACTCATCTGTGCAAGGAGCCATACTGATTGAGTTATAAAGAAGATGAATGGGAAGTTGACAGGAGGAGAATCTCACATAAAGGACATGGAAAAGAACAGAGATCATGACCAGGAGCAGGAAGCAAAGGAGGAGGACCCATGACTGAAATGGCAATACTAACAGCAGGAGCCATTTAACAGCACTGGCACTGCAACATCAATAGTAATAAAATAAATATTAGTGTTGCATCCACATTTCCCTTTCCCCACCATATAGCTCTTCTTGGTGTTTGAAAGTTGAGCTGTTTTGCTAGTAATCAGTAGAATGGTGAGAATCTAAACAAACCTGTTTGGCTAGAAAGCTCACTTTAAAAAAACAAAATACAAACAAAGCTACTTCCCAAGCCAAGAGACAAAGAAAGAGAATAATTAAAGTCAACTGAGAAGTCTCTAAGGGAAAAAAAAAAAATAATTTTTTTCCTAGTACGTTTCTTGACTTGTCACAGCTGGAAAATTGAAAGCTTGCTGCCAAAATATCAAATATGCCTCGTGTGGGCTCAGTCCCCATAAAGTTGTGTGTGTGTTTTTCTCTCACTTTGATTGCACACTAAGATAAAATAATGGACTCAGCAAGATAAATCCTGGCAGCTGTCTGGATTTTAAGTCTAGTGGGCAGGGTCTCTGCAAGGAACCACAAGTGCCTTTTTGAACATCAGCTGGAGATTTTATCCAACAGTAAGCATCAACTTTTGAAATTATCTCCTTTCTGAGGACTATCCTTTCTTTTCTGACAGTCCCTAGGTCAACTCACAATTTTGCAGTGATAAATTGTTATTCTGAGAATGAGCTTCTCCTGAAGGATGTGCAACAGAGTTAAAAATTTTTTTACTTCATGATCTGGTAGGCTTCTTTTTGTAACTTGCAAACAATGAGCTTTTTGTGTACTCAGCCCTCTGGTAGGACTGTAAAAGGATATGAAGTTAAGCACAAAAGTAGGCCCCAGGCCGTATGGGGAAATTCACCCATGAAAATACTGACCTTACTTATTCAAATATGAAACAAAATTTATATATGTAAACCAAAAATCGATAGCAGCTTTGAAAGAAGCTGGAGAAGTGGAGAAGGTATAACTGCCAGATTTCTTGTTACTGGGACCACAGACAGTATTTTGCTGCCCAGCTGGTATGTATTTCTTCAACAAGACCTTTCTCACATTCAGTTTCATTGGACTTATAAATTTCTTGTGATTTCGCTTCCTTTTTTGATAACTTCTCTCTAGTTTTAGCAGACAGTTACAGTTAAAAATAAAAATTCCTCATGTATGTATTTAGACTTACACAGATAGTCATATATCATTGTGACACTATGATATAAATAAAAATATGGTTTCCAGCTAGTAAAAACTAACATAGCCCTTACCATATCAACACAGGTCTTAACATGATGGAACACTTCAGGGATTTACAAACCAGCCCTTGGCCCCACATAAAGAGTCCTGTGACTTTGTCAGGAGGATTTCCTATTGAAGGGTTGTGGCACTGCTCTTGGAGATGGACGGATGGAGGTGTTGTAGTCTCTGGCCTGGTCTGAAGAAGGCAGTTACCCCTCTGTACCCTTAAAGGTCTCCTTCAACAGAAACAGATAGATAATTTTCAATCAGAACAGACATGACAGCTTAGCATTTAGTCGACAGAAAATTCCTCTGTCCCTTTCCTTTCCTCACAGATTTTGGTGGTGCACCAAACGGGTCCCTAGTCTACTATTTTTCTTGCAAGCTGTTTCTCTCCACAGGGCAACAGCTTCAGCCTTGCTGCAGTTTCCTATGACAGCTAGAAGAGCTGAGGAACACTTGGCTGGAGTACCCACGAAGAGATTTGTTGCAGAAATTATGAAAGAAAACACTTTATCTTGTGAGGCCTTCTCATGCTGGGAACAGGGAGGACATATCAGCTGTAGCAGAGTGACTTTAAGACACAGAAAAAGTATGTCATGGTGCTTGCAGCAGTTCAGGCTGGCAAGGTTACATCAAACATTGCCCTGGGCATAAGTGTGAGTCACACTTGGTTGATCAAGAAGATTGTTCAGCACTGCTCAAATGTCCTTTGAAGCCCAACACACATGCTCCTCCTGCTCTCTGCTAATATTTTTATGGGCTTTGATTTTATTGGCTTGGTGAATTGCATGTGCTCCATCAGTAAACATTCTAAATCACAGGAAAGGACGGTCAAAGTGCCTTTCCCCACAATTAAGAACGCCTTTTGTAATTATATTTGTTCTACAAGTTCTTTAAAGAAGACTTTCCCACCATTATTTGAGACTCTTCTCTATCATGTGATTGTTTTATTGCAGGAACATGGGTTTACCCTGTTATGCATAGCACCTCCCACCAACACTTGGCTTAAAATGGCTATTTTGTTCATATTTTCCTTTTATGTTTCTCAGCCTTCTCTGGCTTTTTTCCCTTGAACTCTGGGAACAATGGTGGAGCTGAAATGTGGAGAAGCCTAATGAAATACGAAATCTGGTGACACAATAAGATGTGATAAAAAAAAACACATTTAACACTTTCAATAATCCACTCTTCCAATACTTCATAATCACAAATGGGACACACAACAGAGCAGCAAAACAGTACCAGGCAAAACAGCAACTAGAGGGGTCTCCTGCAAATGGAAGCAAATTAGAGCCTCCCCTGCTTACATTCTGCTGTAACACATGGATAAAACACCATTAAATTATGAGTTAACCACTTCCTCATTGCCTCTCATGGAAATTCAGGAGAAAGACTAAATGGACAGCTAGAATATGGTAAAGATGCTTTAACTGGTAGGTGTGGTGTTCTTAGGTTATAAATAAGGCAAGCTTTATAGGCAAGACAGTATCATTTCTTAAAACAACCAAGATAGACAGTTAATTTATATATCAACAATCTTTGATTATTTTTTTAATGGAACTGTTGTTATTATCTCTGTTGATATTACACAAAACCACTGTAGATTTAAATTCATGTCATTCAATAAACTAGTTTATCAGAAGAATAGAGGGACATTGTGAATTAGCAATGTGATTTATTTGTTTCTCACATCTAGACAACTTCATTCAGGTAACAAATTGTCATCCCCTACCTATGAATGTAATAAAGTCAGTCTGCTGCCCCTGAAATGTATCTGTTCAGAAGCAAGAGGCACTTTGAAGGGTAAATAGACAAATAGCCTTTTCTTTGATCAAGAGATAACCCGTTTTTTTAGCTTAGGCTCTAGAAGTCCTGTGTCCCTAGTGTAGGAAAGGATGTGAAGGTGATGCAAGACGTGCACACCTGTGAATGTTTTTGCAGGCTTATAATATAAGATACATTGAAAACCTTGCACTTTGAGAACATTGTAGAAAACACACAGCTATTTCCAAAATAGGAGCGAAAAGATTCAGGAAGTTTTATTAAAAAAAAAAAAATTAAAAAATTAAAAAATTAAAAACAAAACCCAAGACCAAACAAATAATAAACTCCAGGAAGAACAGTTCTCCAGCACTACATGAAGTCTGCGTCTATTTGTCTAACTGTGTGCTGCTGATACCAAGCACTGACATGTAACAACCTCTGCCTCTGCCTAGAAGCACAATGGAGAGACAATAATCAATTTGGCATCTTACAGATTTCAGTTAAAAACTGAGGGGCCCGTGAAGAGTTCCAGAAAAGAGACAAAGGAACTTGGGCTGTTGCATAGGCCACATCCTTGGGTTTTGTTTGCTTGTGTTTTGAGTCCTATTGATAGGAACCTCTTGGAGCACTTACCCTGTGTACGGGTGGCTGGAGAGGCTTCCTGACTCAGTTGCCAAAGCTCAAGAGTGGTGAGGTCTTGAGTTTCTAGTCAAGGACCCACTCCCACTGTGGGAGAAATCTGAGTCTTGGCTCCACTGAAGGGAACGGGATTTCTGCCACTGGCTTTAACAGTCCCAGACTTAGCCTGTGCTTCCCAACACAGGGATGTTCCTGCCTCAGGTAAGTCCTTCAGACAGCAATTCAACAAAAAGCTGTTAATTTTACCAGAGGTACCTCCAGGTCCTGTTTAAAATAATAAAAAAAAAAGTTTCAATCTCTACAAAAACAGTAACACATTAAAAATATTAAGTGGTATTTCTTCTGAGTACCTTCTGGTAAAGAATTTCTTGATACATCATTCCGAGTAGCAGAGGTACTTCCAGGCCCATTCCTAGAATACTGGGAAAATTACTAAGGTAATTAAAAGGCGATACAATTTACTTTTTATAATGATGGTATTTGTGTCTTGTTCTACCCAGGGGCACCTTTTCATTAGGAGTTGAGCCCTAGAAATATTAGCCCCACAGCAGGACCTGTAGAAGGAAAGGTTTTTATTTGCTGTTTTCTCAGGGAAAAAACCCAAATATGTCATGATTCAGTATTAAAAATTGTACATCATTCCAATTCTTTCAAATTTTTACATATTTATTTGGTTAGAAATAGTGGCAACAAAATGTTAACCCTGCCTTTCAGGACAGCATTGTAATGCAGCTGTGCTTATTATTTTTAAAATGTTGTTTCCTATGAAAACAATATTTTTCAAGAAATACCATTCATCATTAAATAATAAAGGCAGGCCTCTTCAGCACTCTCAGATCAATTTACTATCATTAACCTATTTTTAACAATGAAAGCAAGGCTTAGAAAGATTAAGACTGAATTATCTCCCAAATTATTACATTTTGATCCTCTTCAATGTTAACCCAAAGAGGCTTGGGGCACTGCTATAATCTTGTATAGAGAGTGTGCAAGTTGCCTTGCCCAGTCAGTGCGTGAAATTTTATATTGGCTAAGTTATGGTTGGCAAAAGTTCCATGAAATTGCAGTCCTCATTAGTTAAATCACTCATCTCTGAGCTTTTTCAGGTGGCACCATGGATTGTATCCCTCCTGGAGTGCAAGACAGGCAGGCTCCTGAGCTGGTGACTTCAGGGCAGGTTTTAACTCATTAACAGGCTTCATCATTAGCAGGAGGTCTCCATGGTCTTCGTATCTGGCTGAGAAGCTCTGACCCACTCAAAATGAGGATGAACAGTGAAAATCTATCATGAAACCATCAAACATGCTTTCTTCATCAGCAATCACTCATCTTCTTTGTGACATTTCTGCTGGGACTAGACCTTTCCATGGGGTTCCCTTTTCTGTGTATTTTACTGAGGGCAAGTAATTTCTTTTTTTTTAATGTCAACACCATCACTTTCCAGGCTTGCTTCTGAATCAATCAACATTTCAGCAGTGTGGGGGAATATGAAAAGTCAGCTGCTCTGCTTTAGCTTTGAATTAACTCCTACCCTGAGAGACTGTGTTTCCTCCAGGGAATCATCCTTGTAAATACAGAAAACATTTTAAATATTTATACAAGATTATATTCCATTTACCCAGCAGGCTTCAAATCATTCAGTTACATAGTTCATACTTGTTTCTGAGAAAAAAGGATCAGACTTACAATTTAATAGCAACATTATCTGGTTTTCCAATATGGAAACGTACACAAAACAGAACATGTATAATAGAAATCAACTATGTTATATAAATGTTACATAAATACATTTTTAAGGAATGGAACTAAAAGTCCTCTAAATTGGCTTTAAGAATAGTTTGGACTTAAAAAATATAATTTTTACTCCATTAAAAAATCAGGTTCTAGATAGCAAAATTATAGAATCATTTTGATCTGAAGGGACCTCTAAAGGTCATCCAGTCCAACATTCCTGCAGTAAGCAGGAACACATTCAGCTATAGTAGGTTGCTCAGAGCTTCATCAATCCTTACCTTGAAAATCTCCAGGGATGAGGCCTCAACTGCTTCCTGGGAAACCCAATCCATTGTTTCACCACCATCATGGCAAAGAATTTTTTCGTAACATCCAATCTAAACCTGCTTTTCTCTAGTTTACAACAGTTGCCTCTCATCCTACCACTCCAGGCCCTTGCACATAGTCCATCTCCAGCCTTCCTTTAGCCCCTCCAGGTACTGGAAGGTCACTCTTAGAAGTGACCTTCTTTTCTCCAGGATGAAGAACCCCAACTCCCTCAGCCTGTCTTCATTGGAGAGGTGTTCCAGCCCCTTGATCATTTTCATGGCCCTCCTGGACCTGTTCCATCAGGTCCGTGTCCTTCCTGTGTTGAGGGCTCCAGAGCTGGATGCAATACTCCAGGTGAGGTCTTACCAGAGCAGGGCAAAGGGGCAGAATCACCTCTCTTGATCTGCTGGCCATGCTTCTTTTGATGCAGCCCAGGATGTGATTGGCCTTCTGGGCTGCAAGTGTGCACTGTTGGCTCATGTCCAGCTTGTCATCCACCAGCACCCCCAAATCCTCTTCTGCAGACCTGCTCTCTAGAGCCCCATTCCTCTGCTGCTGGTGTGGATTTTTCTGACTCGGGTGCAAGACTGTGCACTTAATCTTATTAAACTTCATGAGGTTCAGATGAGCCCAGTTCGTCCAGGGCTTTCTGGATTACATCCCATCTGAGTGGCTTATTGATATCACCTCTCAACTTGGTGTCACCTACAAATGTGCTGATTGTGCACCACGCAATCCCACTGCCTATATCACTGATAAAAATATTAAACAGTACAGGTCCCAGTGCAGGCCCCTGAGGGACACCACTTGTCACTGGTCTCCATCTGGACTTTGAGCCATTGGCCACAACCCTCTGGATTCAACCATTCATCCAAATTCTTTATTCACTAAACAGTCCACCCATCAAATCTGTATCTCTCCAACTTGGTGAGCAGGATATTGTGGGGGACCATGTCAAAGGCCTTGCAGAAGCCCAGATGGATCACACTGATAGATTGTCCCTGTCATAGAAAGCCACTATGTTGGTCAGGAAGTTTTTGCCCTTACTAAAGCCATGCTGGCTGTACTGTATCACCTTCCTGTCCTCCATGTGCCTTATCAGACTTTCTAGGAGAATCTCCTCCATGATCTCCCCAGGCAGAGAGGTGAGGTTGACAGCTCAGTAGCTCCCAGGGTCCTCTTTACTACCCTTTTTTTAAAATGGGTGTAATGTGTCCCTCCTTCCAGTCACCAGAGACTTCACCTGACTGCCATGACTTTTCATATATCATGGACAACTTGACAACCACATCCACCAATTCTCTCAAGACTCTGGAATGCATCTCATCAGGCCCTGTAGACTTACATATGTTCAGGTTGCTCAGGTGGTCACAAACCTGATCTTCACATGCAGTGGGAGGGACTCTGTTGCTCTGGTTGCCCCTTTGTGTTTTTTTAACTTGGGAGGTGCTGGGAGAGAGGTTGCCAGTGAAGGCTGAGGCAAAAAAGCTGTTGCAAACTTCATCTGTTGTTACCAGCTCACCAAACGTGCACTTCAGGGGCCGTATGTTTTCTTTAACCTTCCTTTTTCCATTGATGTACCTGTAGGATCCCTTCTTGTCATTCTTCACATCCCTTGCCAAGTTCGGCTCCAGCTGTGCCCTGGCCTTCCTGACTTCATCCCTACACAGTTGGACAGCATCTCTATATACATCCCAAGATACCTTGAACTGCCTGTGCAGTTTCCTCTTGTTTTCTAGTTTGACCAGCAGGTCGTGGCTCAGCCACAATGGTTTCTTCCCTTCCTTACTAGATTTCTTAAACCTGGGGATTGAGATCTCTTGCATTCTATGGACAGTGTCCCTAAAGATCTGCCAGCTCTGTCCTGCTCCCTTGTCCCTGATGATCATTTCCCAGTTGAGTAGTTCCTTGAAGAGATGGAATTTTGCTTTTCTGAAACTCAGGGTCCTGACTGTGCTCCTTGAATGACTCCTGACTCTTAGCACTGTGAATTCCACCAGCGCATGGTCACTGAAGCCCAGAAAATAATAAATGGCTATGCATATAATTCACATGTAATTTGTCTACATTAATTTCAGTTTTCTGGATGACAGATGTTTCTTTATCCAGAATGTTTGTATTCAGATATAATAAATAAATAAACAAATAAATCGATTAATTGTGCAGGACCTAGAGCCCACCAGACCTAACCAATGTACATCTACTCATACTTTTATTCCTTTATTACTATGTTGAATCTTCTTCCTGGGAAAGGGAGGATATTGACTCAAAGTTCTAAACATGCAAAAAGTGTCACTTCAGAGAAATCTTTAGATGTACTTAACTAAAGAGACGGAAAGCTAATCTTAAGATACAATTTTTACAAAATCAAATGCAGGTGTAAAATAATTTATACTGTATTGTTATAAATTATATACATACTATATGGTATAATATATACCATATCATAAAATATGCATAAAATATATATTAATAAACTAGTATAGAAATACAATGTATTATTAATATTTCATATAATATATAAATGCATAATATTATGCTGTAATATTGCTACCATAAACCCAAATATATAACATATAATATGCAACAGGTAATATGTAATTTATATTATTACACTATATAGTACAAATTGTAGTCCTATGTGGTATTAAACTATATACTGTACATTAAATTCTACTACTGTATAGCATATTATATACTTGTTATACATATTATATTTTTATTATACATATTATATAGTAAGTTATATGAATAATTTATATATACATATATTATATAACTAATAGGTGTTTTTTTTAATATCACATGGAAATCATAAACTGTCTAACAATCTATGGAACACATGCAGTAACAAATATAACCTAAATTTCCAGTTCAGCTACTCAAGGGTGGCATGAAATTTCATCAAATTTGTCAAGTTAAACACATGTTGAAATGTTTGTTGAAATTTGGCTGTTGGTAGCGACATTGTCTTTGAATCTGAACGTGGGGTTCTGCAGAGGTATTTCAGAATGGCTGAACAATAACATCACCATATATCAACCCAATACTACAGCTCTGGGGTTGTTGGTTTTGGTTTTTTTTTCATTGTAGGAAGCAGCCTATAATCACGCTGTTGGTTTAAGAGAAAGTCTAAAACTTGAGGCCTGAGGGGAAAACTCTTCAATTGTATAAACCTTTCTAAAGTCCTGGTCAGTGTTAGGGAAACCCTCCAGATGGAAACCCCAGTGCAGTGCCTTGCTCATAAATCCAGGGCTTTTGCAATAAGATACAACACAGTAGGAGCTCCATCCCCGTTGACTGAAACAACAGAGAAGTGCATACACACTTCTGTATGAAGAAATCATACAGATGAGTTGTGCTTGTAGAGGACTCCAAGACACTATTGCAAGCCTAACCACAAGCACCAGGAGGCACCTGGCTTAACAAAAGACCTCTCTGATGCTCTATGGAGCCCTGGAACACAGAAAATAAATGTTTTCTGAGCATGTCTAGCACAAACCTGAGCTGTGTTTCTTTAGGTCAGGGCAGATGTAGTCAAGTGTGACTAGAAGTGATCCTGTTCTCTCACCTTTTAAGCTGGAGACTGAAAGGCCGTGAAGATCTGTCCATCATGTCCAATGGAGTTCAGTACATGCATACTTTTCTCTACTTTTTTCTCTACATACTTTTTCTCTGCTTTTTTCCTCTTCTATGAAGCCCTCACACAACCAATGCTTTGTGGAGCATGCACAGCAGGTCAGTCCTGATACTACCTAAATTTTACAAGGAAGTCTGCAACTTTTTGAAACATTCACCTCAGTTTCTCCTTAACCAACAAAAGCCACTTCCCTGCACTCTACCTGTCAAAGGACACACCTCAGCTCAGCCACCAGCTCAGGATGTCATTGTAAACCCATGCTGTGGTAAACAGAGAAGTCAGCACCAGAGGAATTCAGCTCCCACAAAATCAATATCAAACCTCCTTCAGTTCCCATGACACAAGGTCAGGCAAAGGCAGAAAACTTCAGAAAACTCCATCCAGGATGTTTGTTCAGACAGGCCACAATCCCAAGGTGTTAAAGGAGTTCTTATTTGGCTAGTGCTCAGCCAAATTTTTGTTTATCCTGGGAATTCAGGATTTATTGTACTCAGAAAGAAAAACTATAGGAACTGAAATAGAAGCAGAGACTAACAATTCCTTTCATCTCATTCAGTCCACCACTACTATGTCAGAAAGTAAAATGCAGACTAATCCCCTCTTCAGAATAATGAGTGTCCTCTAAGCAAGTTTGTTAATTTTCTTTTGTCCTCCAAGTAATTTATTTCAGCATGGTATTAGAAAAGTGAAAGAGAACTTGATAGGCAAGCTATGCTGAATAGCATTAGTAAGTTCTGTGAAGGAAATCATAAGAAATTAAGGAATTCCACTGGATAATAATCTTAATGCAGAGCACTTCTACCCTGACCAAGTATCAGACAGTTTCAATAACTTGATTTACAATAGGAATCAAATTGGCTTCAAAAATCTTGCAAGAAATTGGTAAATGAAAGGCATTTTCAAACTGAAAGAAGGGGTAAGAAACATACTTGGACCATACAATAAACTTAAGGTTTCCTTGGAAATTTTGGAACAGAAAGTGATAAGGGGTAAAAACAAAATGCAAGAGAGCTTGAAAAAAATACATATATCCACCAAAGCTCCATCTCTGTGCCACTTGTGTGGACTCCTGCAGGGATGATTTATTTGCACCCGTATTTTATCTCAGTTAATGCCTCCAAACCACCAGGCCAGGCTACTTCACCCTCAGCGGATGAGAGCCCACCAATAACTGAGTGCCACAGAGAGGACAGGAATCAAATCCTGACCAAGAGAGACATCAGGATGGGTCAGTGCAATCAAGGTTCTTCAGAACTGAGAAAGTAGCAGCTGTTCCTGACAGAGGAAGGATCAGAGGAACATCTCTGCACCCCTACATGCTGAACCATAGAATAATATCATGGTTGGGGTTCCAAGGGACTTTAAAGATCATAAAGTTACAACCTTCCCTGCATGAGCTTCCACAAGACCAGGTTGCTTCTCCAAGCCCCATCCAACCTGTCCATCACCTCTCTTGTTATGCACCAATGGGCAAGTCAAAGCAAATACAGCTCTGTAATTAGTAAAGCTTACAGAATTGGGCCATTAACATCACAGAAGTCTGTTACTTGCTCTACAAGCCAGCAAAAAGGCAAGACCATGATTCATTTGACCACAAAGAATAGGGCAATGTGCACACAGAGTGCTGTTTGCTTGGAAGGAGCTGAGCAGCATTGCTCTCAGCACCAGCCCTGGTGGGAAGGGGAAAGCAGAATCCCCACAGGGTTAGGCTTTCCTCTCAGCAATACAAGGCTGCATCTGTTATTCCTGTCTGCCTCCCTACAGAACTGTTTGCTGCTTGTGCTCAGAAATACTTTCCCAATATGAGGGAAAAAAAATAAAATTACTGGTGCAGTGGCTAAATTCCTGTTTAAAACTTTAGCTACGATGTGAGGCTTTCTTTCTAGCACTGACCATTTCCATTTAGAATTGTGAACTTTATTTCTTTTTTTTTTTTTTTCCTCATTTAGGGGGGCGAGGGGGGGAACTCTAGTCTAGCCTGCCCTCTAGTGCTTTGTGGAGCCAAGGATCTGGTTCTTAACAAGAGCACTAGAAGAAATCTTGGCATGCCAGTGATGCTATAGCCAAAACATTTTGAAAGTTGTATGAGCAGCAGTTTGTCATAGATGGATTAATCAATGCTTTGCAATTTCAATTCATTGTTTAAAGGCAAGCAAAACCAATTTTTTTCTACCTGGACTGGTAGAAACATTGCATGTAAATACAGCAGGGTGATAAATTAGAGGACCAGACTCTCCTTTTTTATTAAGGCATAGTTTTGCAAGCAGACTCTACATAAATCCCAGATGTGGCCCCTGTTGGCTTAATGCAAGTACAAATACACAATTTTTCCTCTGCCCTCATATCAAGGATGATTAAAAATCTGTGTACATCTAGCATGAAAATGATTGTGTTAAAAATTTTACATATAATTCAGCTGGAATGCATATCTGTAAAAGGAGGGTCTTGATTTAAAATAATGTGAGGTTTCAGTGCCAAGACTGTGGGTGTTTGTTGCAGGACACAGATCTGGAACTATAGCAATGAGAAAAGTGATAAGAAAACTAGCTAATTGGGGGAGGAAATTTTTGAAAATTGGAGACATAAATGCACACATTAATACATTAATTTGTCAGATTTTTGGGTAAGCAATTTGTGCAAAAAATAGTTTACCTAAAAAGCCCTTTGTTTATGTTTTATAAGAGTATTTACACTGAATTATGGACATTTTTCCTTTCCTCTTCCCTTATCAGTATTTTTTGAAATTATTTTAATAAGTAGACTGTTGATAATATCTGATTGTTGGTCATTTTAGCATAATGAAAAGCATACCTTCAATAAACTAACAAACTGTGTGATCAGTTCAGTGGTGGTTTCACTAGTGTTTGTATTACTCTATACAGTATTTAACACAAAACCATGCATATAGATATAAAGCCATCAAATTCTTCTGAAAATGTAGCCTGGATCCACTTCTAATAATCTGAACTAAAATCAGCTTCAATGTTTGATTCTCTTAAGTAATTTTTTGGACCATCTCAAGCAGGACAGATTGTTTCCAGCATTTGCCAGGGAAGCAATGTAGTACACGTAGACTAATTCAGGGAACTCTGCTTGCTCCAGATCCTCTGCTCCTGTTTCAAGATCCACAACAATTATTTCTCCTTTCCACAAGCCAGACCAGTGAAACCCACACCAAAAACCTCTATCCAACCTTGTTTTCATACAAGAAACTAAACCAATTTAAACATATCAAACTGATCATCCTCGTTGTGATAGTTTTTGGCAGATTATCATCCATACATGGGTCCTGAGCAAGAGGCATCTGTGGGTTCCAGACAGGGGTCCTCTTCCAGCAGGATCCCTTGCAACCATGGACCAGCCACATTTTTCCCAGCACCATCCACCCCAGTGGGTCCCAGTCTACCTGGGGCTGCACGTGCAAGTGTCCTAAAACGACTTTCAGGTAAGAAAAGTTGGGTTAGAAATTTTTTTTGGAAACACCACTTCGACCAAAATGCATTTAGGAGATTGCAACAGAAGCAAATCTCAGGAGGAGGTGGGGGGCAGCAGCAGAACAGCATAACCTTTGCTCAACACAACCACAGCAGGAAAAGGCATGCCCATAGCAGGGAGTGGGGCCAGTAGGGAGTATCCAACCCTCCAGTCACAAAAAAAAAAAAAAAAAAAAAAAATCTACATCGGACCCTGTCATCTGAACTCTCTTCCTCATCTGTGGGGAGAAATAAGTTCTTGTAACATGACATTCATCTAGCCTGTTACAGAGAAACCTCACCTCACCATGCCTGTGCTTGCACAGTTCTGCTGGCCAGAGGAACCTCCTTCCCCTGCACTGATGGGGCAGGGATTCAGATACCAGGAGGTGGGAGATGTGTGTAACCCTGTGTTTAAGAGTTGTCCTATGGGAATGGATTTGTCATATTTTTCATTAAGGACAGCAAGCCAGATAAATGAGCTTTCAGTAGAAGAGATTTAGGTTTTCCAAGTACTTACACTTTTGCAGCTCTTCCATAGGAAACATTAATTTTCTCAGTCACTTTTCTGTTTACAGCAGCCGAGATACAGTACTTGAGATATAACATGTACTAGACATAATATGTAATTTGGTTTTCCCGTTGTGTCTCAACAGCAAAAAATAAGGTTTTTCATCCTTCCTGTAAAACATCTCGTTGAGTGTAAGCACAAGTCAGAGCTCAATCCCTCTTGGGGAAGGATTATATATATGTGGCAAACATATGTAACAACCCCTGTCCCCTGCCACGTGCACTCTCACAGTTTGTGCCCTTGGTCCTCTTGGAAAAGTTATAAAGTCCCTTCTGGTCCTTCTGGTCACACACACAGCTGTGCAAAATACTGCAGAGGGATGGCAAACCTGAGAAAAGCCCAATCGTATATCATTGAGAGATTCTAAAATCTAGGGCTCTTGCAAAAAAGGAAGATGTTGGAAATCCCAGCTGGTTGAAGATGCAGTTATCTAGTGATGTGAATAGATTCCAAAAATAACCATCTCCTCTGTACCAATACTAGGCATCTAGAAATCATGACTTAAAACCTCAGAACAGTGGCTGAAGCTCCATGATATGTTTCAAAGTAGCATATTTTTATTAAAGCCTCAGACATACATACTTTCACTATTTTTTTTCTACAACCAAGTGTCCCATGAATGTATCCTTTCTTTAACACAAACTGAGTTTCTGACCTTAGTGTGTGATTTGGGAGCTGAGTCTTTAATCCCCAAATTGACAATTTCAAGAACACTGACAAAATTACTGTCTTTTTCTTCCTTTTCATGATTCACACATCCCACAAGAGAGTGCTAAGGCCCCTGACTTCAGAAACACTCTGGAAATTTTCAGAGAACATTGCTGACCAGTTGTCTCTTCTAAAAAGTTTCTGTAATAAACATCTCTGTGACTCCTTGTCAGTATTCTTTTGCTCCTCCTTTCCAGCAGACATTTTCAAAACAGACTTTTCTAGTTCTCTGCTTATTTGTTTTCTTGAATCTTAGATCATTATTTGTATTCTTCTGCTTTCCTTGGGCAATAGGAGGATCTGAAGTCAGATTTAAATAGTGGAGGGTAACACTGAGATCAAATTTCCATGTCTATGGTGCATACCATTTTGAAATAACTATTGGCTAATAGGAGCCTTGTAAATGAATTAATGAAAATGAGCCAAAAGACAGAAGAAATGGGGGGGTTGGGAGGGTGAGGGAGAAAGGGGAGAAGGAGTCTATTAGTATTATCTTGAAATTTAATCTTCAATTTTGGCTGCCCTTTTGTCAGGTTAATATAATCAGATAAGACTGTGAAAATACAGATATTAATTAGCATCTTTAACTTGGGATAAGTGAACAAGTAATTCAGTATATTGAATTACTTTGAAATATTGAATATATGGAAATATATTCATGTTTGCTTATATTTGTGCAGAATATTACAAAAGATTAACTATCTTCTAGGTTTCCCACTTGTAACTGAGGACTATTTGTAATATTGTAAAGATTGTGATATCTTGTCTGACAGAAAATAGTTATGTGATGTCTCCTGTGGCAAGATGCAGTAGCATTTCATGTATAAAGTGCTCCTATTTGATAAACCACAAAGAAAAAGAGATACATTATATAGTTTACTCATTTATTCAAAAGGAGACAAGCTCACAGAGGCAGTTTAGCACAGCTGACTGTAAAATTCCTTTATACCTGGAATAAATCTTCATCATGGCAACTACAGTGCCACAGTACTCATTTTTATGTGCTCTGGGAGAAGAGAGGAGCTGTGCAATGAGACCACAATAAAATTTATATATATATATATATAGAGAGAGAGAGAGAGAGAGATTTCCTGCATTAAAAATCCTCACTTGCAGCTTAGTGACCTCTTGAGCATCCATCATTCACATGAATTCAACTGCTATTACTATTCAGGCTCCTTGTAGGTTTTCTCTGCTCTGCTGTCTTTCCTTTTGCCTAACTGGACAAAACTAAAATGTTTTGTCCATCTCAGGCTACCTCTTTGACATGTCCTTGCACAGCATCAGCTTCAACATAACCACAATAAAACTACATCATCTCCCTCAACTCAACTTAAGTCTCTGATCTCTACATCATCTGGGCCTGGCTTTCAGGCTCATGGCCAGGGTTCTCAGGTCAGATATTCTTACAGGTCCTCTGTTTCTGAAGTTCTTGTTGTATCTGGCAAAGAATGTCTCTACCTAAACTTCTTTCTTGTCAATCTTGGTATTGCACTGTGATATTCTCTGTTCTCCCAGGACATCAGACTTCTGAATTCTTGCATCCCCATCAGACATAGACACGCTGACCTCTGAATTATTCTTCCTCTCTACTTTTTCACGACCTTTACAAGATGATGCTGCTCTTCCCTCCCCTCTACTCTCGCAACAGTATTCATTATTTTAAACTGGTTTCAGGCATTGACTGTCTTCTCCTTTTGTGGCTGTAAAGAACTTGGTACATTGTGCTTCAGATGTGCGTGGTCAAAACCTTCCTAGCATCATGATGGCAGAAACTAGAAATAGCAGCACCAACCAATCCCTAGCAGGATGGCTTTCAAATTTCTCATCTGTCAGTATAACTGAAATGGGAAGATGACTAAAGGCATGAAGAGTTTCAGCCATCATGGGCTAGAATGGCCACAACACTGCCCTCATATCCGTCCCTTGTGGGTCCTTCCTGCTCTCACACCACCCTAGGATTTGGAAGCCAATCTGGAGAGAGTAGCCAACGTGGGAGCTGGACTGACTATGCAGTTATGGATCCCTTCAGCCTGTGTCTGCTCCTGAATCCTGGCTACCTGGAAGATTTTGATAAGGAGGGAGAAGAATCTGCCAGGACTGAGGAGATGTTACTGCTTCCTCCAGCGTGGGTCCCAGTTTACATCAGCTGCTCTTTGTAGGGTTGCAGTCTAAGCTATGCTGGAAGCCTATGCATGGCTGAAGGCTGAAGTCCCTTCCCATTTCTCTTTTGCTTGCATCTAGTACCATCACATGAGACTAGAAGCTGCTCATATCTTAGCTGAGGCTCCAGTTAATACCCATATTTCATTAACCTGAGTGCAAACAAAGTACAGAAAAGCAGAACTTTTCAGATATCACTGACAAATAGACTGACTTATACATTTGCAAAGCAGTTGTTCTGATCTCTTTGCCCTTGGACCTTCTTCCTGAATTTAAAATTTAACAGAAAACATTTTTTAAAGCAATTCAAATGAAGGTTTCCTGTTTTTTCAGCAAACACAACTTTAAAAGTTGTATGTCATCATTGATGAACCCTGTATCAGTTTTGATTCTGCTCCACTGTGCTTTCCTCACGAGACAGTCAAAGAGCTGGGGGAAAGGAAGGGATTCATTTTTATTTTAATTTTTGAATTAAACATTTTTTGGATGTAAATATTTTGAGTCAGCAGAAAGCACTGGCATAGAAAGCCCAAATCAGCATCTAAAAAAATAATGGACTTATTCTGCTTAATTCTTCCCTGTCCTTAAAGTTACTAGCATCACCTGTATCTTATAGAAATGCACTGCATGTGTGGAAGTGTGATCCACAGGGACAAATCAAGGGGACGTTACAAGATGTTAAAATCAAACTAAAAACCCAGTAAGTTCAGGTCTGATAGACATAGCCTGGACTGTCAGGATCTTAAAACCACAGCATGACTCCACTGACAAGCTTCTTTCCTCCAAAGTGCTCAGCAGTAGTCACACCTCATTTATCTATCCAGTTCCTGGCAAATCAAACAGATATCAGAAAAAGAGAGGCTGTAGCATAGCAGATGCTGGACATGGATTTGTCAGGTCTCTGAGGAGGGAAGCTGCTAGGCAAAAAACACAATCTGCAGGCAGGAAGTTCAGATACTGTTCTGGCACCTGAAAGCAGCTTGTCCACCAGACACCACAGCAGCCTGAGCATCCTCACACAAGAAGTAAGTTTGAAGGTCCTGACACAGCAGTGCCATACAGGCTGCTGCCCTCCATCAGTCCCCCTGTCACCATCTGCTTCTGCACATGATCAATGCCACTCTGCCAAAGCCCACTGTGAACAGTCTGAAACACTCCAAGAAAGATCATACTTGCTGACCAGCCCATGGACATCTCTTTATGCCACTAAAGTGTATGCTCGAAGCAATCTCATGTATGCTAACACCCATGGTGCATCCTGACACTCCCTGCAAAGGGCTCCTTTTGGATAGGGTCAGTGAAGAACCATGGAGTTGTGTCTAGAAGGCTGTGTGGAACAAAATTTTTCTGCTAGAGGTAAGGATGGTGAAAACTGCAATAACTCTGTCAGGGAGAAAAACAGGGAAGCTGATGGAGTAGATCATCCTGATAACTAATATACAGCACATGCAGATAACCAGGTGATCTAGACAAAGGTATAGAGTTCACCCTAAGTAAATTTACAGACAAACTAAGATGAGTGGAATTGTTGGTCTGCTCGAGGTTTTGCAGAGGGATCTAGACAGGCTTGATCAGTGGACCCAGGCCAACTGCGTGAGTTTCAATAAGGCCAAATGTTGGGTCCTGCACTTCATCCACAACAACCCCCACCAGCACTACAGGCTTGAGGAAGAGTGGTTGGAGACCTGTCCAGCTGAGAGGGACCTGGGGGTGATGATTGACATCTGGTTGAACACGAGCCAACAGCGTGATGAGGTGGCCACAAGGACCAATGGCATCCTGGCTTTTATCAGGAATAGTGTGGCCATCAGGACATGGGGGTTGATCTTAACCCTGCACTCAGCACTGGTGAGGCCAAACCTCAAGTACTGTGTCCAGTTTTGAGCCCCTCAATACAGAAAGGACATGGAGCTACTGGAGTATGTCTAAAGAAGGGCAACAAAACTGGTTGAGGTTTTGGAGCACATGTCTTATTATTAGTTGCTGAGGGAGCTGGGGTTCTTTAGCCTGGGGAAGAAGAGGCAGAGGGGAGATCTTACAGCTCTCTATAGCTACCTTAAATGGTTCTGTAAAGAGGTAGGAGTCTGTTCAATGACATACAAGTGATAGGACAAGAGGTAATGGCCTGAAGTTGTGTCAGGGGAGGTTTATATTGGATGTTAGGAAGAATTTCTTCACTGAAAGGGTTCTCAGGCATTGGACAAGGCAGCCCAGGGCAGTAGTAGAGTTGCCATCCCTGGAGGTATTTAGGAGTTGTGTAGATATAGTGTTTAGGGAGATGGTTTAGTTAAAGACATGTCAGTGTTAGGTTAATGATTGGCCTCAATGATCTTAAAGGTCTTGTCCAACAAAGGTGATTCTGTGATTTTGTGAAATATCAGTTTCTTAGCTTTCTCCCCCTCAATGGGGCTCATTTGGTTCACCAGCTTCACATTTCTGTATCTACACCATCTGTCCCTTAAGTAACTAAATAATTTTTAAGCAGCATAAGAAGGTGAACAGAAACTACCCACGGAAATAAAAATTTCAGTAAAAAACCTTGATGGCAGTTCTTTAGATGATGTAAGCAAATTCTGTTATAAGCTAATATGAGAAGACTTTTTTTGACCATGTCGTCTAAGGAGCTGAGTAACCAAGGACTAAAACATGAGATGCAACTGAATCTCAAAAAGAAATTTTGTGTGGATACAAGAAGAAATTTTGCTGTGTCCTCAGCTCAAGTATGTGGAAGTCTATTCCAGGAGAAATTAGACTACTTCAAAGAAAAAAATTACAGTTGATGGTTTTGATCCTGCTTTCCCACAGTGTTGTTGTCCAGAAAAAAAATTCAAGAATTAATTCCTTGGCAGGTTCAGGAGTTTGCATAAAGAAAGCTTTTTGGATGTATTCACAGAGTCTTCTTGTAACAAAAAGAAAAAAGAATTGGTCAGTGCAAAACACAGAAAAGCAGAGAACATTTTCCCATAGCCATCTTTAAAACAGTAACACAGCTGAAAAACATAAGTAGATTAACACCTGTGCATCTCTTTCCAAAAGGGAGCAGTTATGCAAAAGTGACATTAAAACCAGTGAAGGATTCAGCGTTACATTCAGATTTCCAGAAGTGACTGCAAGACAGGAAACAATAATGTTTTAAGAGGTCTATGAAAGGATCATTGTGCTAGTGTTTCTCCACATTAAATCACACATTTGTCAGTGCATTTTTAGACTACAAACCATCCCCAGCTTCTAAGAGTTGCAGCCTGGTGTCTGCATGGTAAATATTTAGTTTCCCAGGAGTCCACTTCACAGGATACTTTTTCTAAAACAAATATACTATTATATATTTCCTTCACAAAACAAAAGTAATTGTTGTCTCCACAAGATCTGCAACATTCATCTCAGACACCAGAATGCACACAACAGTAGCCTGGTTGCAAAAGCCTTTGACTACAGCAAAACATGAATCCTCACAGCTATAGATTCAGTGGGGTTTTTTTTTCAGTTTGTGCCATTCAATGGCTTGCAGTCAATTTTCATTGAAAACTTTTGTGCAAGCCTTAATGTATGTAAGTGTTTTTTTTCCAGGGGAAGTTGGGCACTGAAAACCCAGTCCACTTAAATTAATGAATTAGGAAATACAAGTAATCATTGAAAGGCCAAGCTATTCAATGAATTAATTTTTGTTACAGAGGACCACAGTACAAGGTTTCACTATTTATTTCCATAGCAGAAAAAGAAAAAGAGAGGGAAAAAGAGAAAGAAAAAAAAAAAGAAAGAAAAAGAAAGAGAGAAAGAAAAAGAAGAGGAAAAATGAAAAGGAAAAAGAAAAAATAAAATGAAAATAAGAAGAAAAAGAAAAAGAAAGAGAAAAAATAATCTCTTTTCAACTCCAGGGACCTGGCCCTCAAATCACAAGAACAAAATAAAGTGCAAGTAGCTGCATTCTTCCCCAAAGCCATCACATTCTTCCCCATACTATAAATACAGATGGCAGTGAGCCCATGCAGACCTCACCCGTTTCTGTCTGTTCCCCTTAAAACACCTTCTGATTTACTGACCATATTTAGGCCCTTTGGCAGTCTATAAAAAGTGCTATGTGATGTTAGTTGCACTAAAACCAGTAAGAGTTATACTCTGCTTCACACTTACGGAGAAATATCCCTCATTTCCTATGAAGAGATTTTCAAAGCTGCCCGAGGGCTGGATCTACAAAGTGATTTTAAGATCCTAAGTCAAATTTCTAGGCACAGCTGGCACCTACAAAGGACCTGGATTCCCAAAGAGGATGTAGATTCAGCTTTGCAGTGTTTCACTTCTACCATAGCCCACAGGTCTAGGTCTGAGAGTCTCATGTAACACGAGAGGAGCAACAGCTCTGAGTCCCCAAACCAGGTTCCCCAAACAGTCCCAAAACCAGGTTCCCCAAATCTGCTGCCTGAAACTGAAGATGCCCACTGTGTATGAACATTGGTGAGCAGCAATGGACTCCTCTGGTCCCACAATATTTCTGATGGTGCTTTTCCTTCCTGCACCTACTTGAAGCTCATCCCAGCAAACAAGTTTTGAGGACAGAAACCTTCTCCTGATGTTTCCACTTCATGTAAATACAAAGCATTCATTAACCCAGACAAGACCCACATTAAAATGCCCTTTTTTCACTTTTCTTTGTTACCTGGGTCTAGCTGTTGACCATCATACATAATAAGTGAAAATTTGAGTATTATCTTGAGATCAGAAATGTTCAGAGCGTTTTCTTTTTGCAGTGATAGGCTGAGAACTTGGAGGAACAATGAAAGGAGAATCCTTGTTGTTCTCTTAGTGTCTTTATATACCCTTAAACCTGTGGCTGCTGACAAATGAGCAACAAACTAGTATCATGTGGATAGGGCTGATCTGTTTTTACTCACTGTTCATAAAAGTTACATAGATAATTCCACCACTACAAAAATAGAAGGGAAGGAGGGGGGAAGCACACGTTATTTAATCTGTGCCTTTTCACTAGAGATGCTAAAAGCAGAATTCCACATTCTTTCAAATGTAAAATACTCTTCAGGGTTACTGTCACTGGAAACAAGCTTTCAGACTTAAAATTTATGCAGTCCTCCTTGGGCCTCCAAATTCGTCAGTTTTGTAGTTAGCTGATATTCTTTCCAAACTTGGTTAAAAAAAAAAAAAAAAAACAGGATAAAACTATATGTTCTGTTCAGAAAGGAAGTATTTCTTCTTTGCAGTAATGAAAAGAAAAAAAAGTTACTTAACAAAATAGAATTCCAAAATTAAATGCAAATAACCTGCAACACTTGCTTTCTTAACATCCACCAAGAATTATCAGTTTTACAGACTCAGCATCACTTAGCAGAGTTTATTCTTTCACAGAGGCACCTTTTTAAAAATCCAGGTTGCATTTGCCTATCAGAATTTTATTGAAGGCTCTTTAGTTTAAAACCTACTCATTTTGGCACAGTGGGGACCTCAAGTACATCCAGATGTAACTGTTCCCCTCCAGTCTGTATAACCCTGCATCCCCCTGTCCCCTATCAATATAAGAGAGAGAAATTTGTCTCAGTAGCTTTGGCTGTGAGATAAATTACAACCCTAAGGCAGCTTTTGTTCCTCTTCCTTAATTCTGGTGGATATCTAAGTTGACTAGTCCAGACACAGAAGTCCATAATATACTCATGAAAAGTTATATTAAGTTACCTGTGTCTCAGAATCTTCCAAAATGATTAACTGTACATCTAGACAGAGGTACAGACCTTAGGCAGGTTCAGTAACCCTCTCCATATAACAACACATAACATATAAAATATATAACTTATATATAGCTTATAACATATAACAACAAGATTCTCTGAAAGATAAGTCCAGGCCAGGAGACTAAGTTCTAATAGAAGTCCACTGCTGAAGTCACACAGACTAATTTATGAGCTTCCTGACGTGTAAAAACCTTCAGGGAGGAGCTAAAATAAATGGGAATAAGAAGGCAAGGAGTAGCCCAAAGGAAGAACAATAACAGAGCCTTTGCAGACCCAAGTTTGCCTGGGTGTGTTTGGTGGTTTGGAGCAGGAGAAGATATAATAGATGTTTTTTTGAAACATGAACAAGATTCCAGTGCCCTGTTCTGGCAGAACAGAGCCAGCAGGCAGCCCACAACAGGCAACCAAAAAGTATCAAGTTTGAACTGAAAAAGCATTGTGGAGCAGCACAGATTTTAGCCAGAATTATTGCATTTCATGTTTTAATCCTCAGACACTGTAAAAACAAGAGATTGAGTTTTATACAAATCCTCTGAATAAGCTCTTTTCCAAGGCATTTCCAAGAGCCACTGAGCATTATCTTATGGAACAGTTATTATTTTTATATGGCTTAGAGCCATGAAGAGTGGGGCAGTTTGGAAGTGTCAGAGCTTCTCAGATAGGCATCATTTTCCTTAGGGGATGGGTAAGCAGGATTCACACAACACCAAATGTAAAGGGTCATGAATTTACGGTGCAAAATTACAATTGAACTGGAAACTCACAGCTGTTTTTACCCAAAAGCTAGTTTATGTTTTTCCCTGTTTTCCTGGACCTGCTGTTGAATGGAATTGAGTCTTAAATAATAATTTTTCTCTGAGGAATACTGACTATGTAGCAGACACAGTGCTCCTGTCTTATCACCTGGAGGTTTTTATCAGTCAGCCAGAAAGATACCATCCCTGCAAGGGATAAAATGTGTGCATTAATTCTTCCATGCTTTGTCCATCACTGTGTAAGGACACGGAAGCAGTAATCAGCATCTGCATTGGGGAATGGGCAATTCAGCTCATGTAGCATCTTGCAGCCACCAAAAGTTTTATAGGTTGAACCCTGACCTTTCTTCTGACTGGGCAGCTCTAGAGCTGTCAGACACACAAAGCTTTCCTGTGCTGGTGCAGACTTAAAAAATCTTTTCTAAAAAGTCACTTCATACAGTAATCATGTCAGCTATATGAAATTATTTCAAAGGAGGAAAATTCACATAATAGAATAATCCTTGTTGTTTCATCTTGTGCATCAGTTAACCATAAGTCTGAGATACAGCCACAAAAAGCACAAGAGATTGCACGCAGTCACTGGAGTGCACCCCAAGCTTTTAAAATGTCCCCTAGTTCACCTTTAATGTATTGAATTCCCAACTGGCCCCACTTTGAAACTCAGCTGCAGATTTCCTTGACCTCTCACTCACTTTGTCTCAGGCACTTTGTTTCCATTTGATGATGATGGAATTAATTTGGCCTGTGCGCTGGGACTCTTACTTACTGGCTGGAACTCCAATGGCTTGAGAAAAATCCAACCACTGTACACAGCCTTGAACTCGAGGTCTATTTTCACAAGGCACACAACAGAAGAGCTAACAAAAATATATGCAAAAGGGAGAAAATCAAAGGGCAGTGACAACTGCAAATCTGCCCAATAGAGGGAAGGTTTGAAGGCTCCCAAAGCTTGGCCCATCCTTTGTTTATAGTGTGCATGTCACCATAACACGGTCCCCAGTAAAGGGATTTATTAGTTTCTATGAAAAGATGTGTATCTGCTTCAAAGTAATTTTCTACTATAGCCACTTCAGGACCACTTTTACATCCAACTCTGTTTAAATTTTGATTTCCCATGACAGGTTAGCCAGTTCAGCTGTGCTGAAGACCTGTCATTGTTGGTTCTTTTAACTTGAGAGCAGCAAATGGTGGAGGTTGAGGTCCTCATTTAGAGTACTCAAGTCTTGTCTGCCCAGCTTGGTTTTCTAGTTATCTTTTGCAGTGCCCTTCAAATACCAAATCCCAATATCTACAGACCACAGAAAGCCACTGTTCAGAGCAGCAGTTATGAGGCACGACATGATGCTTCACATCTAGAGGAATTCCTCCTGAGATGTCCTAGCAGTAAGGGTTTCCTTGGCTAGTCTTGTGCTGAGTTCTGAGAGCTTGTCCTAGCTTTTTCTATAACAAGCTGAAATAGCAAGCAATGTGTGGCTGACAACAAAGTGCAAACCAGTGCTCAAAGTGTGTTCAATGCATTAGTAGGACTTTCAGTGCTAGGGTTGGGACAGTGTTTTGGCCAATTGCATTGCCAGCAAACAGAGGTGTATGAAAATCTGCTGTTTCCCACCACAACAAGGGTTTGATAGAGGCATTTTCTACTCAGCTTTTGGATTTGTATTAAAAATAAATAAATAAATAAAAATAAGAAGCTGCAACTGAATCCAAAGTGGTGAATTTCACAGGGCTTCTAAGAAAGCTTTGGGGGACAATGGGTTTCTTACTGCTTTGATATAGAGCCATACCTCAGAGCAGCTTCTTTAGAAAGTAGTCTAAATTTTGCTTAAAAAGTAACAAATGTTTTGATTAAACTAGTCTGAGCTTGAAACCAGAGTATAAACCCAAGAAGTGTCTGTAGTTTCAGATCTCACATAAACATTTCAAATGGATTTTTAATTGAGCTCTCTTTATTCAGTCTCACTTACTTGAATAACAGATTATTTCATATTCTAGAAAGACAACTTTTAAGAATTATTCACTTGGGGTGTTCACAACTGTGCTTTCAAGCTCAAAATGACAAATCCAAGGTTGTGGTTATATGTATACAATACATGCCTACAGCAGAGATTTGTACTCACAGAATTGTACATTATATCTATGAAAGTGGTGCTGCATTTTGCTTCTGATGTTCTCTTTTTTTTGTCTCTGGGACAAAGAATAACATTAAAATGATTGCTTCCCCACCATCTCCTTGTGTAAAAATGGGATTCGATTTCAGCGCCTGGCACATGAGAGCCTTGGAGAGTTCTTCTGTGATAGCATGTGAGCTAAGTTTATTTGCTCATAAATTATTCCTGTTTGATGTTTACACGCTGCTGTACTGGGCTAGAAATTAATCACACTACATTTATCTGAGATAAGCTAATCCAACCACAGTCAATGGTTTAGTAGGCACAGAGTTTCAGGGGACAGCAGTAAATTATAACTGGATTTGATTAAGAGGTAATTAACTAAACCTGTTTACCTTAACCTTTGCTGCAACTATTGTTTTTACTAGAAGAAGAGTGTCATTAGATTGTGTCTGGGGTACAAGTTACGGAGCGTACACCACTTTTCACTGTCCAATTTTCATCTGTTATTCAAGGAAGAGGTAGAAAGGTCAGGATCAGATTGCTATTGTACAATTCTCCTGAGAAGAGAGCAGAAAGTTTCCTTGACAGAGACAAAATAAGCCATGAAGAACAGTAGTTTATTTTTCAGTAGGATGGAGGGGGAGTCAAAAGAACACATGTCTACAGCCCTAGACAGATTTTTGCAATAATTCAACTGTCTCAATAGATTTGAGAGTCATTTGAACTCATTGAGTATTTTACAGAAACAGGCAAGAGTAATACCACTTTGTCGTAGGCTTACAAAATAGTGCAGTAAAGAACTGGATTTTTTTCAAATTTAATGCATTTTCATTAATTATTTTTTAATTTATTCATTCAAGAGAACACAGAGTGAACTATTAAATTGCTTTAAAGTTATTTAGTAGACCAGTTTAGACAACTTAGTTAAAATAAGTGTTTAGATCAGTCTGCACTGTTGGCTTATTGGTAGCACTCAGCCAGATTGTGAGCACATTTGAGAACAGGGTAGTTTTCTTTTTCTTTATTGAGGGAACTTAAGCTTCACAGAAGACAGATAAGTAAGTGCCCAAGGAAATGTGGTTGCTGAAAGACAACAGATAAGCTTGATTTACAGTTTTACAGCTAAATGTATATATACTTAATTCCTTTGTTTTGACTCCCAGACCTGTTGAAAACACCACCCACCTACCCATGCACGTGGCCACTTTTACCTAGGCTGAAATACAAGGACGGCAGTTTCAGTTCTCTCACTTCTTGTTTCCACATTTTCATCTACAGTTTTCTTCCATGAATTCCCATTACACACCAGAAAAACAGTAAAACTCCAAAAGGTCTCACTTCAGCCAAGCTGTTTCTGGGTGAGGAGAGACAGTTTCAAATCTTTAAAGCACCCAGAAACCCTTTTTTCGCTTTGTTCAAGCTCAAAGGTTTGGAGCTGGTATTGCAAGACAGGCAATTTCTCACATCATCAGACATTTAAGGGGGGAAAAAAAATATGTATCAGCTGGCCATTTAGGCTTAATAATGACACTGACAATTTAACTGCATTTTTCTACCTGAGAGCAAATGTTGTTGCATATCTTTTTTTTAGCATGTTCTGCAAAAAAGAAAGACCTGTGTGGTGTAGCCTGATTCTTACTCAAACAAATATCACATATTTCATCAGCTGAAAAGTGGCACAGGAATACCTTCTCCCATCCAGTTTCCTGACATCTAATTTGTTTCAAAGGGAATTTCTTGAAACCCAGTAGCTTCTTGCAAAGCAGAAGTTTGACGTACCACTCCAAGAGCTACCTGTGTTGTTCAGACTTTGTGTGGGCTGGGAAAAGCACTCCAGACCTCACATCTGCCAGTTTGTGCATTTAGTGATTATCCCACTGTGCTGAACGAGCAAAGGTTTATATCCCTTGGCAGCATGGGCAGCCCAATTTACATCCCCTCTGGGTAACAGCCTAAGTGGCTAAAGCTGGCCTTCCATGTAGGTATGGGGATGTCGGTATTTCAGGCAACAGGAAGAGGTTTATGGTCTAGAAATGGTCTACTAATGACATATTGTTAAGGTTTCTTTGGAACAGTGAAGTAAGTGCTCTATCTTTTTTGGTCTACAGGGTTTTCACCATGTCACTAGTCAGATTTGCTCTTCAACAGAACCTCTGGATAGATGGAGTGGAAGGTCTCTACTGGTGACTCTATGTTTAATCCCTTTTTAATGAGTTTGAAGGCATTTCCTTCTAAAAGAGTCTAAAAGTGTGAGAGAAAGTGTATATATGTGTACATACATAAGTGTGTCTTCTATGTTGACATATATCTTGATTTCCTCTCCAAAAAGAAATGGATGAAATTGAAAATGCAAAGAGGTTAGAGATGAGTTTTAACATTATAAAGAACACTAGTTCAGCTCACAAAGTAATTTTTTTTTTTCTAGAGGTAGGAATTTCACTTAGCCTAGGAAATGTGTTTAGCTTCAAAATTCAAAATGTTTTATTCTGAGCTTTCAAAAAAGCTAGCATGATTTTCACAGGAGACAAATAAATTGCTAGTATCTCACAGGCACTCTGTCCCCCTAAGTAAGTGACATAAAAGTCATTTGATATAGGTGTAGTGGTTGAAACACTATGATTACAGCGTTTCCTGCTAAATAATACAGGCTTATTGTTTCCTTGCTGCAAGCTTTTGTAAGGGAGGGATTATCCCTTCATTCTTGGGTTGGAAAGCACCCAACTCAGAGTGTTCTCACTGAGAAGGACTTCTGGCCACAACAGTTGTACAAATATAAGCAAATAAAGAATTGTAATTATACTGAAACTGACTAATAAGGATACACAGTGACTATCTCTTTGGTGTTTCACTTTGCTATGACCAGACATAAATCAATAACAGCAACAGATGTAAGATAATAAGGTCTACCAACCCAAAAGCTTAAACAAAATGTTAGCTCACATACTTTTTTTTTTCATGAGGAAACCTGGTAAATTATTACATCAGTTGTTTTTGTATGAATTTCTGTTGTTTTGTAAAGGCTTTTATAAGTTCTGTCTTCTTAAGAAGAACAGAAAAGAAGATCCTCTCGGTGTGACATCAATTAAGTCTAACAAAGAGGATCAGACCTTGATATTCCGATTCCAGCATAAACAGAAATGTCTAGAGGTAGGAGGGTAGATTTTCTCAATTAGAAAGAATAAAGGTTCAAATTTTTTTTGAACAAAATCTAATGATTTACATTAAGCATATACCATTAGTGTATTCACATTATGTTTTTAATTGATGCCTCCTGATTTTTTAGGTTACACTGCTCAATAAAGACCATAGTATTTTTCACACATTCTGTGATAAAAATTCCTAACTGTTTCTATAAGATAAATATAGCAAAAATCCAGTTATAAAAACAGAAGCTGCAAATCAGTGTTACGGTCTCTTCTCTTCATCCCCCATGCAGGCAAATTGAGTATTCAGAATACCAAATATTTTCTATTGTGTCAGCGAAGTATTATAAGAAGATATATTTTGGCCATTAATTAATGATTTAAAGCAGTAATATATTTCATGCTGGTGCCCACTTTTAAAGAGTATTCAGCTTCCATTTTTTCATTTAAGATTTTCGATTATTCTTCATGCTGTAAATGTAAATGTAAAGTTCATCTGCTGTTGTTCAAGTCCTTTGAATGTATGTCTTTACAGATTCATGATGAAATTTTTTCACATTTTCTCTTGCATCAGCACTTTTCTGCTGGGTTTCAAAATCCTTGGATGTTTTTATTAGACTTCTTTTTTTCTTTGTAACTCACTCTGAGATCCTTTAAACAAGATTAGTCAAGGCCAAGTCTGTGCCACTGGCTTTTATTCAGTTCCAGTTTATGGTTCTGCCTGGTTGCAGATTTGGTTTTCATAAATGTTTGGACTGCTGTTTTCCACCCGGGATTAGGAAGTCATGAGCTTAATATCTTAGAATCATAGAATGGTTTGGGTTGGAAGGGACCCTAAAGAACATCTATTTCCAACCACTCTGCCATGGGCAGAGACACCTTCCACTAGATCAGGTTACTCAAAGACCCATCCAATCTTCTGTCTCATCTCCAGTTTGCATGCATCATGCTGATGAAAAGTCTCAGTTTAAAATTGCCACTGATTTATGACCTTTAGCAATATGACAACAGTTGGCACTGTTTATGGGAAACCACTAGAAAATCCTCTTTGTTCAGGATATGTCACCAAAGGCACTATTTTTTTCATTATGTCTAGATCAGGAACTTCTTCATTTTAAAGAACTTTTGTCTCTTAAACCTCCCCCCCCAAAAAACCCAAAACCACCAAAAACAGGACAAGCAATGATCATAATAAGACTATTAAATATTATTAAATATTATTTGTTCTACATCTAGTGCAAATTGTGATGTTTTACACAGAAATATTCAGGCACATAAGTCTGAGAAAGGACAATCGAATCAAAGAAAGTCAGTGCTCCCATTTCAGAAAATTAAAAGAGGGTGGTGTTCAGCAAAGAAAACTGGGTTGTGGATGTCACACTGGATTGTGGATTTCCACACAGGGACACCTGAAGCTTTCATATGCCATGGGTATGGCAGACAAGCTAGATTGTCAGTCACACTCTTTCATCATCTGAAGGCTCCAGTTTGGTGTATTATCTACCTGAGGTTCTAGTGACCAGATGTAGGAGGCTGGTCCTAAGATACCACAGAAGGATGCCTATTGAGTCTGGGCAGAGTTGGAGAAGACTTTTGAGTCAGAGAATTCACAGTGACCCACACGAATCCTACAGGAGAACAAGGCAAGCTGCAAGTGGAACTGTTCCCCAAAACATATAACCACTTAAGCATAACGAAGCATCATCAGAAATTCTGATTACTCTTGTGTCTGTCTGCCATCCACTTCAGCCTGACACTGTTCTCAGTTTCCTATGTGCTATAATAACTGTAATGCATTTAGCTCCAAGAATTTAGTTTCTGGGGATGCAACATCCCACTCAAGTTAACCCACTGAAAATTAACAGGCTTCCCTAAAGCAGCAGCCTCTTCTCCCTCTATGTTCACAGGGAAGAGACACAAGACTTCTCATGACTTCTCATGATTCATCCCATCCTAAGCTGGGTTCTTCGATGGGTGTGATAAATCACCTCCTGCAGGCACCTGCTTCTTTTCACAGGATGTGAAAGGAATTTAGAGAAGTATGGAGAGAAAACACCCTGCTCTCAGCCACTGCAGCTGAGATATACAACATTTTCTTGTTGTATAGAGAAAGTCATACATGTAAGAATAATTCTATTATCATAAAATACATGGAAATCAAGCAAGTTTCTTTATTTTTATCCTTCAGGTCCAGTGCCCACTTCCTCTCCCTCAGAACAGATCTCTGCTCTTTGTTCAGAGAAGGACACTTTGAAAACACTGGAAATGGAAATCCCATGTGGGAAGGGGTTGAACCAGTCAGTGCACATGCCCAAGAGTTCAGTGGGATGTAACTTGTCCATGACCTTCCTCAGCCCTAGAAATGGCTTTGCAAATGCAGCCAGGGGGGTGAAGTTAACTGCCCTGGGCTCCAGCTGGATGCAAGGAAAGGTGAAATTGAATTTGTATTGAGACACCCTAATTAGTCACGGTCTCAGGATGCTCCTGCCTATCTCTTCCTTATCCCTTTCCCACTGCATGGTAAGTGTTAGCTGCTCAGCAAGTGCAGAAGGATGTTTAAAAACTCCTCATTTGCTAGCAAAGGGAGAGTCCAATTTGAAGACTTGCCAGATTGCAGACTAGTTTCAGGCCTGGTCTGAAGTCAGCTCATTCACTGACTGCACATTCTGGACCTCTTTAAACAATTGTGTTTCACAGTACTTCCCACCGTCTTTCCTAGATGGAAAATCTAGAAATAAATAATAATTAATAATTAATAATAATAACAACAATAGTAGTAGTAGTAGTAGTAGTAGTAATAATAGACATATTTTTAATTATTTTGACACATGCTGATAGGACCAGGCTAAATCTTTGCTATGGATTTTTACTTGGTCACAGAGCTTAAATGGAATGAAGTTCAGATTAGGTATTTATGTTCCTGAGTTTCAGAGGTGTTAGTCAGACTCCTTCACTGATTTTAATTAAATTGCCATAATAAATTTCAGGGAGGGGGTTGCGAGCCACTATGTAAAGTGCTGCTTTAATCTGTGTTTTCAAGGCTTTCTCTATCCTAGCCTGGTCTCATGCAGAGATAAAACCACTGAAATGCTAAATATTTGTGGGCTTACAGGATTCTTTGCTTTTTACCCCAAACCTAACAGGAGAGAAAGCTAAGTGATGAGCTTGCAAGATTTTTTTTCTTCTTTTTTTTTTTTTTTTTTTTTCAGGCCCAAAAATGTAAAGACTCATCTGTAAGCATCTAAGTGTTTCTGAAAACCAGATCTGAATGAGTCATGCAGACAAATTACTCCTAATGCCAAAATTAGGTAGCTGAGTTCCAGAACACCCAGGTTACCTAACCCAAATTTATTTCCCTTCAACCCATTTCCCACCATGTTCTTCCACATTCCCCTGACCCACCAAAGTGCTTGCTGCAGCTGCACAAGAACTTCCCTTCCTATGGGAAATACTCCTGTCTCTAGGAATGACTATAGCAGATCTCATGTCCCACTCACCCTGTCCCAACATAATCAGAAATAAAAAAAAAGCAATCATTCACAGATCATTGTTGCCCACAGTCATCCTTACTCATCATGAGAGCCCCAGTGGTCACCAAACATCTGGACATGAGTGAGAACAGATACGGGGAGCTTTGGCTTTCATCCAAGACTGGTCTTGTCCTTGCCAGGCCAAAGGGAAAACACAGGCTTGCTAGAGAACTCCTCTAGCAAGTAGTGGGAGGTAGTGAGAAGTAAAAAGCCTAAACCATGGTGTTTGCAGGTTCCTCTGTGCCAGAGCTCCTCATGGTGTAACCAGAGCAAGGAGCAGATCCCACCCTCTATGTGTCAATTAGCAGTGACCTCCCTACAGTGATATACACAGCCCTCTCACCACATGGAAAGGTGGTTCTTTTGGGCAGTTTATCCATTTTCATGATATTTGTCTGCTTTTTACAGAAATCATCTTATGCTAAAAGACAGGGCATTTAAATTCTTCCCTATAATACATGTTGGCTCTGCTAGCCTGTGGATCATACATTCAAGCCAAGTTTGGGCCACAGTCACTTTCCCCATGGTCTGCTAATAATGATTTAGTGAGACCAAGTGGAACCATGAGGGGCTGACACCAGGAAAATGTTACAATGGGAGAGTGCTGGCCTGTTTTATTTCCATGTACATCCAACGCACAGAGAAAGTTACACATGTAAAAATATATTTATTAATACATGGAAATCAAGCAAGTTTCTTCACCGTTATCCTTCAGGTCCAGTGCCCACTTCCTCTCTCTCAGAACAGTTCTCTGCTGTTTGTTCAGAGGACACTTTGAAAACACTACACCCACTTCATAAAATCCAGTTCCCCACTGCCTGTTACGGGTCTCTTACTTCCCTGACAGCATCTCCCAATGAAGGTCCAGCTGCCAACTTAAGCTCCATAAAAGTGAGTTTTGACTTTTTCCCTCCAACCTGCCCATCAGGTCAATTTCCTCCATCCTTGTGGGTGATTCCTTCTCCTTCCCATCAAAAGCTCAAGCCCATTACACAAGCACAATCACCAGTTCACACTCTGCAGGTCATGCCCTTTGCCTGCTACCTCAAGTTTCAGAATATTTGAAGGTCTACCCTTCAAATACTTCCTGAACAGGTTTTCTTTAAGTCTGTTCTATCTTGGGGAATGTCTACACAGACAGGTAGTGTTAAGGCAAGCATTCACTCTCCAAGGCAGATGGGCACAATCCAGCTGCAGCATGAAAACCATTTAATGGCATTAAAGGGATGTTATCCCCAAGCTCACATGGCCTCCTGTAAACTTGGGAAACACATGCTAACTCCTGCCAGGCAGCTTTTCCTTTGGCCTTGACACCTGTTGGGTTGTAAAAATATTGTTGCTGAGGATCCTGGCATGGTTCTCCAGACATGGTGTCATCATCTACATCCTCTGCTTACCATCCATGAGTGCCTTCTTGCATCTACTACACCTGCCACCTTGTCACACAGAATGCAGGAAGAAGCTGAAATCATGAAGCTGAAATCACCCTCAGAAGAAAATATGGAACTGACTTGGAAAACATGAAATAAAATCATCAGTTTTACAGCCTCTTTCTTCCCGCTTTGGCCCTCAAAACTATGGAGGACTCAGACTGAATCATCAAGGTGTGCCACAAAGAGGAGGATGAATTAAATTGCAGGTTCAAGGTTTTGCTACTTAAAACTAAGCTTTTTTGAGTCCTCTTAGGTTAAACATTTCACATCTCAGTAACCATCATGGAAATTAAAACCAATGGGAAGTTTCAGTAGCCCCTTCATTTTCTCCTTGAAGGATTGATGGCAACTGTTTAATTTATTTGTGAAGAGCTCCCACATCTCTCAAAACTGTTAAGAAGGGTAGAGTTTATTTTTCTTACTCCCATCTCCCTTTCCTTTCTACCAAGCAGTTGCACACACCAGGCAAAGTGAGGGGCTAGCACTGGATCTGCCTGGCAGTATCGAGTTTCAGTGAGTTTGCAGCTTGGCTGCAAGTTTGAGCTGGAACCAGATGACTTACTTCACTACAGTTTCTCATGACATCTCAAGTAATTAATGTCCCAGATCTCACTCCATCTCCTCTCTGAGGAGAGCAGCTTTTATTTAATTGCCTCATAATGTATACTCAAAATGAATACTTGCCTAATTGTCCCTAGATAGATGCTTGGATGAAAGCCTATGAGAAAGCATATAGGCTGTAACACTGAATAAAAGACCACAAAGAACAAGCAAAAGTTTATATTACTCTTTAGTCCCATCATTGCAATAAATTAATTTGTTACTCAAATAAAAAATT
This sequence comes from Heliangelus exortis, assembly GCF_036169615.1. Taxonomy (NCBI): domain Eukaryota; kingdom Metazoa; phylum Chordata; class Aves; order Apodiformes; family Trochilidae; genus Heliangelus; species Heliangelus exortis. The sequence goes on along the minus strand of NC_092454.1, from coordinate 67,284,901 downwards.
AAGAATAAAATTTTGCTCTAGGTTCTGTTTCCCCACCCCTTCAGCTTTTGGGAATAAGATATTGAGGCAGATTTCTTAATTCAACAGCTTAAACAGGAAAGGATAAATTTTCAAGGCACAGAGTGATGCTTGAGCCAGGCTACTGCAGTTTGTAGGATAGTACTGTCATTTGAAGGTTTTAATAAGCCAGATAAAACCCAAAAACCCTAAGAGATATGAGGAGCTACTAGAGATTTGATATTGGCAGCACCAGTGGTATTTTATCAGTATCCTGCAGCCATTGTGCCACCAAGGTGGCCACCACATACAACCAATGAATTCATCTGTGTAAGTCACACTGTAAATTAAAACCTTGAGAACACGAAAGGCTACATTCAATTATTCAGTACTCAGAAAGTTTAAACATAATTCAAAAGTCTACTTGACATCAGTACTTGACTAAACTTGCCTAAACATTATCCCTGCTTAAAGATTCAAGTTTTTCCTCTTTCTCCAACCAATAGGTTCATTAGAGTTATCATGTACTTCTAGCTGCCTTAATTTATTCAAGTGGGTAATATTGTTTCCATCATGTCTGTGCTACGAGGGGTCCCTTGGGACTCTCTTCTGTCTTGGCTTTAAGCAAAACATTGAGCCTAGGTCCATTCTGTCCATTTGTGGACAGAAACTACTGTTAAATCTCCTAATCTAAAATCATAGAATCATAGAATCATAGAATAGGCTGGGTTGGAAGGGACCTCAGAGATCATCGAGTCCAACCCCTGAACAACTACCGCCACAGTCACTAGACCATGGCACTGAGTGCCATATTGAGTCGCTTTTTAAATGTCTCCAGGGACGACGAGTCCACCACCTCCCTGGGCAGCCCGTTCCAATATCTGATCACCCTTTCCGTGAAAAAATTCTTTCTAATATCCAATCTGAACTTCCCCCGGCACAATTTAAGACCATGCCCTCTTGTCTTACTGAGAGTTGCCTGGGAAAAGAGACCAACCCCCGCCTGGCTCCATCCTCCTTTCAGGGAGTTGTAGAGAGTGATGAGGTCTCCCCTGAGCCTCCTCTTCTCCAGGCTGAACAGCCCCAGCTCCCTCAGCCTCTCCTCATAGGATCTGTGTTCGAGTCCCTTCACCAGCTTGGTTGCCCTCCTTTGGACCTGTTCGAGGACCTCAATCTCCTTCTTGAACTGAGGGGCCCAGAACTGGACACAGTACTTAAGGTGTGGCCTTACCAGGGCTGAGCACAGGGGCAGAATCACCTCCCTGGACCTGCTGGTGACGCTGTTTCTGATACATGCCAGGATGCCATTGGCCTTCTTGGCTACCTGGGCACACTGCTGGCTCATGTTCAGCTTCCTGTCAATCCAGACTCCCAGGTCCCTTTCTGCCTGGCTGCTCTCCAACCACTCTGTGCCCAGCCTGGAGCTCCCCATGGGGTTGTTGTGGCAAAAAATGTATGATCAGGCTAAAGACCACAACCAACTGTTGACTAACGTTTTTAGCAAAGTAAGAAACAGAAAGATTCATATTTTCACTTAATTATTTGAATACTTTTTTCCCCAACAGAAAACTTAATTTTTCACTTTTATATGTTTTGGAAGTAAAGGTGGTTACATTAAATAACAATAAAATTGATATTTATGCTGAAACGAATTCTGAATTTCCATTTCACTTGAAATATATACAGGACATAACATCTCCCCCCAAGAAAAAAGAAAAAAAGAATGTTTGCAGCTTCTCAACCCATCTGCACAAACTAAAGGCTATCATTCTCATAGTTCTTTACAGCAAAACCCAGTCTGAATTGTAGCCCTCCCTCACAGCTATATCATATTGAGACTTATATCATTTGAGACTTTTTATTGCCCTATATGATCCCTTCAGATCACGAGATGGATGATGCAACCCAGTCCAGCAGAAACAGAATCATAGAAATGGACAGAACTGGTTGTACTGTTCTGAGCTCACAACTTTGGACCAGTGCAGACAACAGAAAAGTCCAGATTCAGCCTGAAGCTTGATTCATGGTCCAGATTCAGATTTTCATCCAGATTTTTGCACACCTGTAGAGTCTGCTGAAGTCAGGACACAACATAACTAAACTGGCACAGGAGAGCAGTGCTGTAAATCAAGTTTTCTGAGATTACATACACTAAAAATCTTTCATAATATTCTATAGTCTAACAGTTTTGTTGGTTTCTTTCTGTTTAAACTTCATGAAAATCTTGATATGAATGATATGAATGAATTCCCATACTGTACACATGAAATTTATGTGCTAAAAAGTAAGGTTTTTCAATGTGTCCTTGGTAATTTTTAAAGAAATAAACTCTGTTCATCATATTTAACGAGGAAACAAAACTACTTGGCCAAGCACTCTTTTAAAACAGAGTAAAACTCATAAATTAAAAGATTTGTTGGTAATTCAAATGGCAGAAATATTATCCTGTCTCCAGTCTGTTATGAGATATTGCATATGTTGTGCTGGGAGTCAAATGAATTTAAAGAAGAGAGCATGTAACTTCATTTGCTTCAAAATGCAGTTCATGTAGAGTACACATGGTAATATCCACTCACTATTATGTTAAGTGTTGGATATGAGTTGTTGTTGTAACTTGAAAAGGTATGAGGGGATTCTTCCCTTTAAAAAAAAAAATAGGATTTTGTCAAACATTTCTACTGTATTTGTTTCTACACACACTGGAAGCTCACAAAAAAACCTCAGCCATTCACTCAACAAGGAATTGAGAATAATATGCAAATACTTAAACTTTGCTTCCTAAATATTAGCATCCTGATGTGAACAAAAAAAGATGCTGAGTAATATGGATAGAAGAACACAGATAGTTTTAGTTCTGAATATGGACGTTATATTTCACTGTGACTCTGTAACATTTTGTCTCTATAGCACCTTTACCCCAGCACCAGATCACAACTTAATCAAAAAAATTGGTGTTGAAAGCAAATTTTAAAAAGAAAATGGCATGACAATGAAAAAGTCCTATCCAGATCAAAACATTCTAGGCAATTTTTTTTTTTTTTTTTTCTGGAATAATACAATCCTAGAGCTTTCTCTGAAAAGTCAATTCCCTGTAGGAATTTCCTATAGGAAAAACTATTTTGCATTGTAAAGCACTAGAACAGTACACAGTGAGGAAACCTCAGATCCCTATGAATCATATTGTCTATGATGATATTGTTAGCATTTATTACAGGGAAAAAAAATAAACTAAAATAAAAAGCAGTGATGAAATCTTGGCTATGCTGAAATGTATGGAAATTTGTACTCAGTGTGCCATAATACCATCTTAGGTCAATGTAAAGATACATTAAACTTTAATTTGACTTTTCTGAACAGTAATTATGACTTTGATTTTTATTCATTAAAATTTATTATGAAAATGCAATTTTTAAAGGAAAATAAGAGTGGGGGGAGATTTTATTTCAAGTCAGAAGTAGACCTTGTAACAAAGGAAATTGATTTTTAGCAAGTAGGAGTAATCATAAAGTTGTGTAAATTGGAAAAATACCATTGCATAGTAAATTCCTACAAACATAAGCTTTCAAATCAGGAAACAGAAGTGTCTTCTACAATAAAGAACAAAGATTTAGCAAAGCTGATGTGTTTTGGCCTACAATGGAGCTAAGCTTCATCTTCTGTGATGTTTACTATCTAGGGAGTTGGAAGGGGAGATGTTATTTTTTTAATTGGTTGCCTGAAAGCAGATTATTTAGGTAATCTAAATTATCTACACTGTGATTTAGACTTCAAATCAGATTTACCTGTTCTAAAGTTATCTAACAGAATTTAGATAAATAAGCTAGAAGCTTTTAATTAAAAATATAGCTTAGATGTACTGGCCATTTTATAATTGTCTCCCCCCTGAAGCCAGATTCTTCTGCTCAGCCAGAGTTCCTTTTCCCTTTTATTTGTATGTGCTGCTAAAATCTGTCAGATGTTAGGGACACAGCTGAAAAGTTTTGATCTCATACCTCAAATAAATAAGGAGACATTTCTTTGTCCCTGGGACAACCAGGACCAACCAGGTTTTCTATGCTCCATCAATATCCTACAAAACCCACACACTGATTCCCTTTCAGACACAATGAGGTTTCAACATTACATAGCTTTGAATTAGCTCTACATTAAATAACTGTACCTGTCTTCGCACTAAATATAAAGTTAATATTTTATTTGAAAGCAATCTTTCCTTTTCTCTCTAAAAATTCTGATGGTGCCAATCCCAATGGGCCCAGTCTCAATGGGCTAAAACAAAGAAATAAATACTTTGAGTGAAATTATTATCCTATTTGTTCCATGCAAACCATACTTAATATTTCAATAGGCAATTTTTCATAAGAAATGAATGTCCAGGAATAGATGAAAGAGTAGACACTATGCTGTAAAAGCACTGCATCTTGGCACTAAAAAGCTTTTCAATAACAAATTTGAGGAAGTAACTCAGGAATGTCAGAAAGAGCCATAAGAAGAAAAAAAGCGATTTTAAATATACACAAAATTATTTCAGTTCTGTGAGATGAGTGAACAGCATGAAGATTTTCCAAGGATTTGAAAAAGCTACAGCAATATATCAACCTGGCAGGTGAAAGACATTCAAGACACTATGTATTGCAAGGAATAATGTCTTCTACAGTCAGAGAACCATTCATAAAAAATTCTAGTGACACTATGGAGATCTGTGCATGCATGCTTTGAAATTTACAGGGTCAGATGTGGGTTTTTAAGGATATATAAAGTGTATGTACATAAAATAACATCAGAGGGGCTGTCGAGTCACTCAGTAAATCAGTGGGGTAGTAGTCTACAACTCTGGCTACTGCAAAAGTCATGCTGGAACAATAAGAGCATCTCAAAAGAATGACATAACACCATGAAAAGGCTTCCATAAGAAAAAACACTGGAAATATCTGGCATAGTCACTTCACAGGCAATATTCAGAAGACAAATGATAGACACATTTTAAGCCTGCACTGACTGAGAAAGTTGTTGCTTTGTGATTTCTCAGAACAGTCATGAAAACAAGAGACTATTCATTGAACTGACACAATTAATTAAAGGTTAAAATACATTCTTTTATGCAAGATTAAAATAGGATATGAGATTCATTGTCACAGGGCAGCATTGCAGTCTGCATTGTACCACAGGCCCCAAATACATGGAACTTTCTATAATTAATATAATCACCTCATTTGAGATACTGACACCACAAAGTCCCTATGCCATCATAAGCAGCTTGATTTAACTAAATAAAAAATATCATTACTGACATTTCTCACTGGTGATAGTGACCAATGCCAGCAGCAACAGCAGCAAGGGGGAAGCTACCACCACCCAACTGCTCTGTGCTCAGGGACACGGATAAAGCCATGAGTTTACTACTAGAAAGCTGCTAATTGATTTTTCAGGGCATTCTCCATGTCCCCAGTTTTAGAAGAAAATTTCCCAAGTGTCCCAAGAAAGACCATTCAGCAAAGGGTGGTCCACATCTTCTTTCTTCAGCCCTGCCAGGTCTCAGCCCTTGGCTCCCACCACAACTCCACACCACAGTATGGACACAGCTCTTTCCTGCCCCTCCTCTCCAGCAAGTGTTTCAAGTTTGGAATTAAAACTTAAATGTTTTCACTGCCTACATTCTTGTTCCTGGAGTTAAAAGTCGTGGCTCCGAATCAGAACCACTTTTACAATATTTTTAACTGGACACAAAGTTAATTGTGTATCCCTATGGATGGTTAAGAACACAGCTGAACCCAGGTCTTTTTTTTTTGTACAATATTTTTCTTGCACATTAGAAGGAAAATAATAATGAAAACATATGTCTTCTGAGTTAGAATTAAAGATAACAAGTATTGATGCTCCACATTCACTACAGACAAGTGAATAATTTATAATGAGTGCTATAGGTAGAAAGGAAGTTGTGTAATAAAAATATTACATTAATCAATTTATCCCCATTTTGTGTATAATAAGTTCAAAACAGACAAGATCTTAAGATTGACAATGAAATAATAAATTAAGATTAGTCTTCTTTTTTCTTTTTAATATTGAACTAAGGATATCAAGCATTCTGTTTTACTTAGTGCCAAAATCTAAGATGAATTTATTTTACAATACATACATATTTTATGATATTACATGTGTTTATTAGTAAAAAAATATTTTAAAATATATTCCAGCAACTTGGCCCCAGAAAACTTTTCTTTTCACATTCAAGTGTTAATATAAATAAACTGATTTCAGACTCACTGGTTTGACAAGATGATTTGCCAGTGTACTTATTCAGCAGAAAAATTGTGCAAATGGGTGCATCATATTCTCAAAGACCACTCAGTGTTGCTGTATTCACCCATGAGATACTGGGCTGTCACTGGAATTGTCTAATTGCAGCAAGTCTGGTCCATTTCCCATTGGGAAATGCATCTTTCCACACTAATGAAGTGTAACTTTGGCATTTGCATGCTAATGGAGCTTTGTACACAAGGCTGCTTATACAGCATGGGAGAAACACTGGAAAGAAGGTGTTAACAGAAACCTTTATCCAGAATAAGACAGTTCTAATTAGGACATATGAAAGGGATCTGGGTAACAAGAGATGTTAAAATTAACCCTGTTACCCAGCTGTAGGACAACAAGGGGATGGGAGTCAGGAGGGTATGGAATGGGCAGGAAATCCCCTCTTTGACCTACACAAAGGCCTTTTCTGCTATAATATTCAGGGGCAATATTTTAGCACTGTCACAGCTCCACCAGTGGCTGGAGCATTTGCATGGACAAAGTAACGTGCATCCATCACTCCCTCCACCCCTCTTCTAGCTCCTCCCAAAATATTAGAGAGAGCTGAAACTCCACTGTTCGGCACAACCACTTCTAGCACGGTGAAACACCACTATCTATAAAAATAGCAAGATATTTTTGACAAAACAGCATGAGGTTCAGGCCAAATCTGCCATTATATGCCCTGAGCATATTTCACAGGCATGTTTAAAATTGAAGCACTTGAGCAGACCTCATAGGCACTGAGGGGCACTAGTAAGGAGCCAATATTCATGCATGAGTCTTCCAGGAAAACTGGTGACAAGATAGTTTTGTGAGATTCTATGATTCATGTGATTTGTGTGATTTCTGTGATAGTTAAAGGGTTATTATAACTCACCTCACGAGGAAGAGGAAAAGGCAAAACAAAAGTAAGAATAGGATGTCTGAGTCTCATAGCAGAATGTTTCACAGTTTGATAACTCTACATGTACCCTTCAAACTGTGGTATATCTTTGTTTCAGGACACTATGTAAAAAGACCTTTTTTTCCTTTTATATACAACATTTCTGGTGTATTTTTTCTCTTTTTTTTTTTCTTTGTTTTTTTTTTCTTTTCTTTTTCTTTTTTTTTTTCCTTTTTTTTTTTTTTTCTTTTTTTTGCTAAAAGTTTTAAATATATTTCTTCTTGCTAACTTCCATGGATAATTATTTGAGCCCATCAGAAATAGCTGACCAGTATTTCCTCTAGCTCAGTTTTCAGATATTGCTGCCTTCCTTTCTCACAAACTGGTAATTGATTACTATAATCAATGCAAGAACAGAAGAGGTGGTTTCTCCTTAGTTTGGTATTTCATATTTGTATTTCAGATCTGGTTTTTTTCATGCCTAGAGCTTTGTTTCTTTTCATACTCTACTAGTTTATACTCTACAGACTATAGCCCCTTCCTATAAATATTTTATTTTATTTCTAATCCCAGACTTTCACACCCACAACACTGTCAAGAAGATTTTAAAAATGCAGGTTAAGTTCCTATTTCTAACAGAATGCGAATGTTTTCCTTATCACTCTGTGCATCTGAACGGATTTTCTTTTTCAAAAATTATGTTTTATTTTCTCTTCTTTTTACTCTTATATGCACCAAAAAAATGCATATTTTATTCAGTGTAAGCAGAACTTAATTTGACTGATTGATATGAAGCCTCTGCTTGCTCAGTGGCAATGCATCTGTCATCCTGAAGGAAGCAAAAAGACAGAAGTGACAGCCAGCATGTAGGACTAGGGTATCAAGAGAGCTGTTGTCTTCCTTGAACATAATGCCACAGAAAAAGTTATTGAACTTAAACATCAGTCACAAGTACCCCTATCTCAGCACTGGAAAAATTGCTGCATTTTTCCACTTCAAAAATTAAAAATTCTGCAGTGCAACAATAAACTACTGTTACGGATGAACAAAGCCATAAACACGTTGCTCCCAACACTGTGTTGCACAAAGAGAGGCAGCAAGGAACTGTGCTGTGACTCAATGACTGAATGCTGTGCAGTCTATAATGAAGACTTCTATTAACACTTCTAAGAGTACTTTCTAGGCTCATGTCTATTGAGACATATTTAACTGTGCTAGACCAAATGGAATCACATTTACAGTGGAGAAACCTACGTGGCAATGAATTATTACTGTGTTGTTATCATGACTGTTTATATATGATTATTTTATCATATCAGTGTAGAGAATCAGTGGCTAAAGTGTGGAGAAGAAAGGCACTCCATTACTGAAAACTGCCTGTGTATCATGGTGGGTAGGATGAAAGAGACAGAAATGGGATAGACTAACTAAAAGGAACAGTGCTCAGCCAAACTCCCACGTACACGCTGCCGCTTATGCAAAACAGACAAAAAGCTTTCTTCAGCACAGCACTACCTACCAGCCACTATTTACATGGCAACTACTTCAGAGGAACCAGAAGCCCTACTCTTTTTAGAAAACCTTCTGTTCTTCTAAGAACGAAAGGCATCTGTCATATGCTTCTCATGATGGTGGGTGCCTCAGCTTATTACCAGAAGGAGAACAAAGGAGGCATTTTGCCCCAAGAATGAAGCAACAATAAACTTGCTCCCATTTCTCTCTCTGTGAGGGGGCACACTTCTTTTTGATCTAATGAGCATAACACCACCATGAGTGAACCTCGTTCAAAACTTCTGCAACCCTAAGGCATGTGACTACTTGAATATCAAGAATTATGGCAACATTTGTGAGTAGCTCATAACTTTAGGACTGCAGTGATTTATTGGCAGCACTGACAGTTGCCTAGGTTGCTTGCCATGATACAGGCCAGTTGCATTCATGATAGATTGAGTTCATTGAGGGGGGGTGGAATAGGTCCTGTCATATATCCTTCATCAGGTTTTCATTTGTCTGTGAGTTAGGGTTGCGGTAGCAGTGGGAAAAGGGTCTCATCTGAATGTTTATTTTTCTAGCCTGAAGGCCTCTGTTCATTAAACATGACTGTGTTTGATACCTGAAAAGGAGACATCAGTGTTAGCGATTTGTGACTCAGCTCACTGACCTGTACTGCCAGTCAAATTTTAAAAGTAAAATTTAGAGCTTGGAAGTGGTTTAAAAAAAAAAAAAAAAAAAAAAAAAAAAAAAGGCACACAAAGAAAGAGGAAAACAAACATTAGACAGAGCACCACAGGTCTTTGAACAGTCACAGGGAAAATCTTTGTAATCAGTGTGCCCACCACATGTGTATGTTACCACATAGCCTCCTGAATCTGGGTGCTTTGTTCAGCAGTGCAAAGAGAGCCAGAATTCCTACAGAGAACATATCTAGACAAAAACTCCACAGAAAATGTCAACAATACTACCCAAGACTTGAAAAAAAAGGCCTTTCACTTGCATGTTTCTGGTGGATGGATCAGTTGATTTGTTCCTCTGATGCACACTCACACACAAATAGGTACCATACCCGAAAAGTTTAGACTCTTAATTTCTAAAATATCATTCCTTCCTTTGCTAGCTATTAATTTTTATGAGCTAAAGAGCATTTTCTAAAAACTGAAAACCCCAAATCTGTAACATTTTAACTTATTCTATTCTTTAATCTCATTCAACTAATTTGTCATCCCAGAAATGCTTAGAGCAAATGTGATGATGGTTCATTTAGCTCTATATTCTCTAAACCAACCTGAAAAAAACCCAATAAATTTAGGAATCATGGAAGGACTGTACAATCACCAGTGGCTTCATCTCTGAAGCCAACTAGTGGACTGGAAACAAGCTGTGGAAGCAAAACACATCACAGCAGTAGGCAGCATGGATTTTGCATTTCACACATCTATACATGTGTGTGATGAACTTTCTGCAACTAGAGCCTATGGAGAGGTGCTGTTATCTCCTGGTGAGTGGCACACTGTTGTTTTTGCTAAGACAAACCCTCATTTCACACACTTCAACAACTGAGTGAAAACCTTTGGAACACAGCTGGAGAATAGCCATTAAAGTATCACACTACATCTAATACCTATCCACATGGCCTTGTTCCTTCTTGGGCTTCTGTCAGGATAACACAACTCATTCAAGTTGGTCCTTTTTCCACACATATCTAATGGCAATACAATGCTTCTCACAGCCTAGGTGTGTTCCAGCCAGTATTAATGACCCAGACTGGGACTGATGGTGACCTCCCATTGGGACTATCTGATAAAGACACCAGGTGGTGAAGGTACCCACTCTTTGCACCAGTATTATCCAAATTTTCTTGTGCTTTCTGTCATGGTACAAGTGTTTTCCTTAAAGCAACTCACAGACCATTGCTATTGCCACTGTTTCAGTGGGTGACATTCCTGAGTGAGCTTATTGAGACACCAAAGTCTCAGAGGAGCAGGTGGGTCTCCTCTCCCTTACATGGAGGCAAAACTAGAGCATCTCTGTTGAAATCAGTGGAGTTTCAGTTTTGCCAGTGGAAATACCACCTATTTATTCCCTAACTCAGGGATTTCTTTTTTGCTACCTGATTAAGAAACTGGGAAAATATGAAAACAAAGGCAACTGGGTATAAGTAGGAATCCTTTAGGTGCTGTTAATAAGCTAATAAGGCCCAAACCTGCTCTCATTTGAATTTTATCAGATAAACAAAAAAAGAGGAAAAAAATTACACACAGCCTAAACATATGCTTCCAATTTTCTCAGAACTAGTAAATGGAAAATACTAGTCTGTCATTAACCATTTTCATACTTGTTCTGCAGTATTTAAGTTTAGAGGTGGGTTATGTTTCTGTGACAGCTATTGTGGAAACAAAAATTCATTGTGTCATAGCCTTGTGTTAATTAACATCCACAGCATAAAAAAACCCCAAACTATTTAAACACATTTTTAGGTGTATAGTTCAGATTCAGGATTGAGTCATTCAGCTAAGTCAGCCTTAAGCTGTTAAGCAAGAGAAAGGCAAAAAAGGAATCCCTCGAAGCAAGTACATTTCTGACTTTTCTTATTGCATGAGAAACTTGGGTTACACATTGTGTTCATAATTAAAACTTTGCTGCTATTAACCAGAATGGATATCCCAGGATTGCCATGCAAGGCTTCAAGGTCTGGGGTTTTTTTGTTGTTTGGGTTTTTTGTTTGTTTTTTTTTTTGGGGGGGGGGGTTGTTAGATAAAGAAATTAGATTATAACAACACATCCACAAACCACTTTCCCTTTATTTCAGAGAAATCTGAATTAATGTTAAGGAGTCTATTTTCTTTTGGGCTTGTTGTTTTAGAGGTCTTTTTTTTCCTTAAAACAAATAAAGTCATGTTACAATGCAAAGTCACTGTGCTTTGCTCAGCACCACTGGCATCTTATACTTTTTAACTGTTGGCCCAGTTTCCAGGAGATGTAAAGCATACACACATCTCAGATGGTTCCTCAGCTACTTCTGCTGTCTCCTCACCTTCTTAAGAAGTCACACTATCTACAGCTCCACTTTTAAAACAATCAGTGCTAGATGGATAGATTTAAGCTTGATGCAATCTATTGACTACAGTCTAATGGATACCATACCTACTGGTGACAAGAGACCTGGGGTAATCTGACTGTCATTAAAGAAAGTTATTAAGGATCTTTCCTGTTCATTTTTACAAATGTACCAATTAAATTAGATGGAATTTGTGCAATTATGTTGAAAACTTTTTGTACACAAAAGTGTTTGTGTAGTTCTGAGAATTTAGTACCCTGCAGCAGATCCAGATGAGCCTCTCTCCTCTTTTACATAAATTTCTTACTTTTAATTGCCATGCAAAGGAGTGCTGGAAGCTATTGTAGCTGATAGTTACAGGGAGCTGTATGATTTAATGTCTGTAATTCAGGTTGGTCTAATCTTCATACAGTGCTATCAGCAGTTATTTTACTGTCTTTCATCATTTCCATACGTCTGGGTTTTAGGAAGCCTCATCTTGCTTTAGTCTATCAGATCAAGGACGAGGCTTCAGACTTTCCTGAGAAGGAGCTACACCCTACCAAGGTGAAAGTTTAACATGTTCTAACATGTTCTTTAGATTTTCACACAGACCTGTGAGATGTATGAGCTCTGGATAAAGCTTTTTTGCTGTGCAAAAAGCAGAAAAATTTTTAATAGCTGCCTAATTTTTGACCCTTAAAAAAAAAAAAAAAAAAAGAAAACAAACAAACAAAAGAAAACCCAACCAGAGAACATGTCTTGAGAGTGAGTTTTGTCTTTGATCTACTTTCCTGGAGATCTTTTCCCTTTCTTTTGAAAATCTCCTTTGAGACAGGGAGATCTATTATGTATCATTTACCAAACGGTACATTTAGTAGTGATGTCACTCAGGAAAAATCCAAACAGCAACTCTCAGCCAGGTCCAAGGATCTACCCAGTGTGGGACAGAGAGATGTCCATGCATGGTTGCTTTGCATTAGATATTTCATGCATTTCTTATTTCCTAAAGTAGGTGATCACCAGTTTTCAATGGCATGTTTTGACCTTATTCAATGGAAAATGAGGTGCTATTTCTGGCATGCTTATGAACCTACTGTTTAGTCCTAAAAGTTTTGCAAGAAGAGGGATAATAAATAGTTATTCACTTCCACTGAATAGCTTTGTAGATTATGTGCTGAGGGCAGTAACAGCTGCTTCTCATTACCAAAAAGGCCTCCTACCATGTGTACTGCTAACACACTGAGCTAAGGTCAAGCTGAGTAGCAGGTTTTTTTCCCCAACATTGTTTAAAAGCTTTTAAATAAAACCATATTAGACATACAGTCACCTCTGGTAAGTGATTTTCAAATCTAAAGTTAGAAGAGCTGTAAAGTTGGTGTTTTTTTTAAATCTTCTTTTTTCCTGATTTGGAAGGGTTTGTCTTTTCTGTGCTAAAACACTGCTTTTTTGCATCTAAACTGTGGACATATTCCTCAGCAATCCTCAAAGCTTTTATTCATCTCCTGCTATGCTTTTTTTTTCGCTCCACATATTCTTCGTGAAAGCACTATCACAATGTATGTTGACAACTGTCCTGAAAACTTATACATTGCTATTTTTTCTTGCAAAGTGCTCAGCAGGGTTTGCTTGTTCCCACCCAGGTGAAGAGCACACTGAGCTGCCAGGTCTGCTCCTGCCCAGTGGATTCTGGTTTTGGAAAGGTGGAGGTGGGAATCATCAGCAAACAAAGCTGACCCAAACTCAACAGAGAGGAACAGAGGAGCACAACAGCTTCCTTCTAAAACTGTCTTGATGCCAGCACATCTCTCTCTCTCTGGATGGTTTGAGGAAGGATTATCACCTACACAAACTTGTCCTCAACAGTGGCTGCTCACTAAGAGGACAGAGTAATTCATGAGCAAAACTGTGCAACCATTGGATGCTAAGAACCATGCTCCTGGCAGGTTCTTTCATCCTGAGAGATGCAGAATCACATTACTCCTGGGAGTGGTCTCCCTGTCTCCCCCTCTTAGATTTGAAAGGAAACATGTGAAAATAAAGCAACCCATTACACTAGCTATAACAGAGGAAAAGGCAAAGCTTTTTGGACAGATAGAAAAGACAAAATCTGAAGCCACAAGTTGCCATGGTTTCTAATTGTGGAAGGTTTTTGGAGGCTGGTAAAGTGCATGTAAACAAATGGAGAATCTTAATAAAACTGCCAATCTCATACCCAAGATATACTTCTTCCTAGGTCAAAATGCACTTTATACAGATACATTATACCAAAGTGCATGGGCTTTTTCCCACTTGTTCCCAGTTGGATTTCAAATGGGAGTAAGGAATAACAATTTGTACTGGTAGAGCAATAACAATTTAGATATAATCACTTCCTAATCCCACAAGGATGTTGTGTTTTTGTGGAAAAAATAACCCAGTATCACGATGAAACTTTTCCTCTCTTTATTTTTCTGTATTTCTGTTTCCAAACAGACATTCTTCCCACCCTGCTCCAAATCTACATAATTAGTGGCATAAAGCTATGAAAATTAGATTAGTTTTATGAAGTGTATGCCACACTACATATTTTTAGGTTGTCAGATCTTATATATTTTCAAAGATGACTTGATGTTTACCCACAGAGTTGGCTTCAGTCAGAAGGTCAGACTAAGGGAAAGAAACATGGATGGATTTTCCTCTGGTCATGGCAGCTTTTGAAAAAGAACCATTTCACTTCTAAGGAACTCTGCAATACCATCCTGTGTTGAGTCTTAAGAAGCTCAATACTTTAAGTACATGTTCTGGTTAAGTAAAAAAATAAAAAATACCAATACCAACATTCACAGGGTGTGAAAAAATTTAACCCATTTACTAATCATGACACAGAAGTTGGAACAACATCTCACACTCAGCTGCCTGCTATGTGTCACATGCTGAATTGTCACAGCATCTCAACACAACAGAAATAATAAAGCAGAGGAGGTTCCTACTACATTATGGGGTTCTCAAATCATTTGCAGCTCCAGTAACTTATATAGGACTTTAAGCAGTTATCACCATAATTTTTATTTTAGGAAAAATTGTTCTACAAACAGTTTAGTTAACCCAGCTGTGACCAGGAAGAAAGATGATCACTGGGGGCTGGATGCCAAACAAAGGAAATAGAGTAACACATTCTACTAAAACAAATGAAACTTGGAAAAAAAATTGAAATCTGCCGTGTTAGGGAAGACCTCTCGGAAAACTCTTCAAAGTTTGAAGACAATGTAGTAAACATAAAGTAAACATAAAGTAAAGGAGGCTTAGATCACCCGTGATTTTTTTAACATTATGAAATATTTTTTATCAAGAAGTGAACAAAAGAATGTACCATATATTCTGGTCAACAAATCTTGTTGGTCATAACTACCACTATGATGAAAAAAAGATGCGGCGTACTACTTTTGATTTCAGAAGTCAAGACTAATTTTAAATTTCTCTGTAATTTTCTGTCTCAGCAGTCTATGTAATCCCTGT
Organism: Heliangelus exortis; assembly: GCF_036169615.1. Classification (NCBI taxonomy): domain Eukaryota; kingdom Metazoa; phylum Chordata; class Aves; order Apodiformes; family Trochilidae; genus Heliangelus; species Heliangelus exortis. The sequence continues at coordinate 67,269,695 of NC_092454.1, read as the reverse complement.
CATTCTACCCTGCTGTCAACTTTGACATGAAGCACCACAGATGGAAAGGTGTACCAAAGGCTGTATCCTTAAGGTACACTGCAGCATCCTGCATGCCACTGGAGTGATCTTATTTTGTTCTTTTGTCTCTCCTCAGTTTTTGGCATTATTCATCTCTCTGTGCTACTTACCTCCTTCCTCAGTTTGACCATGGTCCCACAGTGCACAACTTGAGAGCAATTCCTTGGGTCACCGTAACCACCATGGAAGAAAGACCAGTAAAATGCAAAGGGAAACTGGCAGCTCCTCGAGAGCTTCATGTTAATAAGTGGAGGTTTTTCCTAGTGAAAACTACACTGCTTAATAAAGCAGATGAAAGACTAATAAGGAATTCTACCAAGCAGGTACACTGATACCAATGTTTACAAAGAGATAGCCACCCAACAGAGGTGTGTGATGGCAAAATCTAACACAGGAGTGAGTGAAAAGCAGAGAGCCAGTAAGATTAAGCAAAAAATAAATACCTTACCTTATCACTATATCCAGCCCCAAACAAGGATGACACCCTGTCCATCACAATGCAGAGGGAATTGATTTCAAGTCATCTAATGGCAAGGTTAGATATTATATAATACCAAACAGATATTCTGCCACCAACCATATATGATGTTAAGGAATAGTTGTTACTTTAAAAAAAAAAATACTTGTAATATCATTGAGAGAACTAAGTTTGTGTATAGAGAAAATTACTTCCAACAAAGTTTTGAATGGCTGTGACATTTCAAAATACTTGGGAAAAGGAGTATTATTCTAGAATTTAATAAGCATACAGAATATACCATAGTAAATCATGGCCCAGTTAACATGATTTGGATCTAAACAAAATATTTGAAAGGCTGATATGGGAGGTATTCTCTTAAAAAAGCAGCAGTGTAGCTAGTCAGTGCCAATCAGCTTGATTTTATGGGAAATGCATCTTGCCAGAAAAAAAAAAAATCTATTTTTCCAAAAGTTACACTATAAATATGACTGATAAAGGTAATTATATTTGCATTACACAGACACGTGGCAGCAGTTGACCTATTCCCCCATACTCAAGAACCTGCTATGTACAGGGGGTTGTTCTGTAGTACCCACACCTCTGCAGCACCAAGAGTCTTCAAGTGGTTGTTCCTCTTTCATCTCAGCAGCTAGGTATCCCCCTTCATACCATTATTTAATATTTTTCTCCATTCCATAAGGGAAAGCTGCAAAATTCATCACTCAGTACTTCTGATGGCAAATGCTTGTGACCAATAAATGCTCAGATCCTTCTGAATTTCTCCTGTGTAATTTATACCCACTGTAAAACCTGATAAATTAACAAAGTAGTGCAAAGGTTCTTCACATCAAAGAGAGCAAAAAAGTGATCATGTTTCACTGGTACTGGTTTTAACACTCTTTAGATGGAAAATTTAAACTTAATGCTTCTCTCTATTAGTACTTCAGGTAAAATTTCTCAAATTATTGAACAAATTATTGCATCTCTTCTGTCTCAAATGTTTCATCAACTGGAACATCGTTTTCTCTGACAGAGAAAAAAACAGTAACTTTTGTATTTGAAGAATGCTTCAGTAAGATGATCCATATCTTAACAGAGGAAAATTTGAAATCTATGAAGAGAAAACACTAGAAGAATGTTCTGTTTAAAGTATACATATTCACAGGATGCGTCTGATGGAACTCAAATCAGAAACAACCTCATGTATTTACCTTATGATGTAAAGGACTTTCTTACCCCTGCCTACCCTTATATCTTACCCCAAAGTTAAAGATCCATGTATAATTTTCTGAATTCATGAAAAGCCACCAAGAAAGAAAATAATGAAGCATAAAAATGCATTGAAATTCAAACCACAAACCACAGTACATCTCTCAGTAAATAGTAAGCATGTCAAACTCATTTTAAAAGTGGGGGAAAGGTTTGCAACTGTGTTAAGAATTTTCATGGTCTAAATCTTTCTTTTTCCCATGTGAAAATTAATCAGTAGGAAGGATTCTTCCAAAATTGGTAAGTACAGGCTGGAAAAACCAACTGCACTATGAAGAACCAAAGTACAATAAATATATCACTAACTTATGTGGTTTGGAATTAGAATTTAGAAAGCGATTACTAATTAATGATTCTTGCATTCCACAAAGATAAATGCATTTTATTGTAAATATCCCTGCAGCACTATTAATTTTCAGACATGCCACAGAATTCAGCTCATGCAGCAGGGCCTATGTGGCTTTATTTCTATTTCATCAAAGGTATTGCATTAATGTTCCAGGGACTCCCACCATTCAGAGTGCCTCTGAATCTCTGTGAACTCACTGTGAGGAAACAAAATACTGAATATGTAAATTCTGACCCAAATCATAAAAATAATTTAAACTTTATGCATTTTACAGTACTATTTTAGTTCTGAAAAATAATTTCATCAAGTATAATTTTTAAATTAACAGTTCTAAAATCACGAATCTTGTTGACAAATACAGGGAGTCACCATAGTAACTGCTATGTTCATTACTGGAATATTGTTGTAGTCTTCATTCATCGTCAAGGTGGATCTGCATTATGTATTTTCTTGAAGATCTGCTGATTCCTTGTTTGAACCTGGAAGCTATTTTCCATGAATATACTATGCCTCTATTCTGCACCATTCCACAAAATATAGTCATAAGAAGATCCTCTTTGTTACTCACCTGGTGATATAATTTTCTTTATTCAGTACTTTAATTAACTATCTTTTGAGGTTGTAAGTAGAACTCATTATTCTGGAGATGTGTAAGAGTCTGATTTACCTTGTCAAACAGTTCCAGTGAGAGGAAAATATAGTTAAATGTACTTAAATCAAGAACCATACTGAACACCTCTCTGAGGAGCTGCCAGATGGTCCTTGAGGTTTTGCCAGCTACTGGTTGAGAGTCAAATTTTATTCCCATGAACAAAGACAAGAAATAATGCTGGGGCAATTGTTATTTTTTTGGTTGTATGACACCACAAAGAGTACAAAAAACAACAACTAGCCTGCAAACTAAAGACTTGAAATCCCATTGCTGTTTTTCAGCTCTCAGAGTCAGTTGCAGCTGGGCATTTAGCTTTGGCAAAAGCTGTGTCCTAGCAGTAGCTCTTCTAGCCTGGCATTCAACTCACCAAATGGGTCATTTCAGAGGCAATTAAGCAGTTCACTTGGAAAGGGAAACCACACAGTTTCTGATCAGTGCTATGGGAAGAAAATTACAAAGCACTGCTTCTTTGAAGTACATTCCCTGCCACAAAATAAACACATTTAAAATTTATTTTTAAATATTAGGAGAAAGTAATGAGTGAACAACTGAGGTCAATGTTATGTTGACCAGATCTATATGCAAACCCTGCAACCTCTTTTCTGGAAAGAAAATAGAACCTTTCTCTGTTGCAAAAACCTTCCAGCTGGCATTTCAAACCTCACTAGCATAGGTGATACCCATCACATTCCACGTCCCTTGTTAGCATAAAGATCAGAAAGAAATTCTGGCTATATTTGATGACTAAGAAAGTGATCATAATCCAAAAGTTGAGTGGTCATTCTCCAAGAAGGTAAATGGGTTACTAAATTAATTGCTAAACTCAGAGGTTGTTATTTAAATACGGATAAGTGAAAGTTTTTATTAGGCATGTTATAATGTTTTTAGATTATCCTTAAACTCCCTGCTCATTATGCTTCACAACACAGTTCCATCAGAATATGGAAATACTTACCACTTGCACACCAAGTGTTGAGTCAACAGCTTAGGAGGAAGAAAAAGACCAAATACTTTCAGAGTGAATAAGCCACATTCATAACATATTGCCACTTTCTGGTTTTTTTTTAGCAGCCATACAGTTAAACCTCCAGTTTCTTGAGCATTTCTATCATCCCTGAATTCCACAGGGCTTAGGATAATCATTAATAGCCCGAATGTATGAATCTTGAAAAGTCCAGAGCTTGCACTCCTCTGAGACAGTTGTTTGGGCTTCCAAGCTAGAATGAGTCTATACAATTTCACTTCTTTAATGTAAACCATTTTTTCTCTCCCAAGAGCAATTCAGTTTAAAACCAGAGGCTTTTTCTAACTGATAAAAAGCCTGTATGTGTAAATAACGTAAATATATATGTTTTCCTCCAAAATGGCTAAACTAAATATGATTCTATGAAAATAGGATAGATCTAGACAAAGTCCCACCATCAACACTTCTTTCAAACCCCCCAAGAGGCTGCTGTGGAGAACCACAAGGCAATGTTCCTGACTGAGAGGGTATTCCTTGAGTGAATAGAGATCATTTTGAAAATATAAACAGAATGTTAAATTTCAGAGTCATATTTAGCCCTGGTACATGGCAATGCAGACATTGGATTTGTAAGGATGTACATTTTATAAGGCTGTATTTTGAACTGAAATTAATGGCACTCTGCATGAGACTGTGAATCCAGCCTGAGTGGCTTGCTCAACATAGATATTACATTAATTTGGTTTTATATTTTTATAAAGAGTCATTTTATGTTTTCAGAAGCAGCTTAGATAAAGCATATTCCTATGAAAGGAAATACATACAGGTACCTGCATTATTTAATCAAGTTTCTCCCCAGACTATGAAATACAAGTACTAAAAGTGTCCAAGACAAGTTCTCAAATGCCAGCTGTGATGTTCTGTTTAATGAGTGATATCAATGGAATGGCAGAATCTGTAGAGGAAAATGCCAAATTGTTACTGGCTTCCAAAAAAAAAGCTAAATCACCAATTAGTATGCATTTTGCACAACCAGCTGGAAGCATTCCAGTTTTGGATGTTACTGAATTCCCTTCAATAGTTGCACATTCTCACCAGCTCTGTTTCAGGTGTTATCCCCTCCACTCCCCCTTACTAACTGAGCTACATGTTAAAAGTAAAGCAAATATCAGCATCGAGAACTGACTCATTTGCTTGTCTGTCACTTTGGCACAGTGAACCTTAAGTCTGCCTTCTAGGGGAACAGAACTAATTGTACTGTTGTACAGGGACTTGTGAACTGCCTGTGTTTCAAAAAAAAATAGCCTAAATTATTGGAATCTTGGCATAGGGTTATCCAAGTCTCTCACACAGACTGAGCTGCTGGACAGGTGATTGGAGTCTGTTTCAAGGGTCCTCATGATAGCATTGTCAGCTGGATCAGGTGAGATTCCCTGAATCTCCTCTTCCACTAAATTCCTAAGAATTCCCCTGCCAGTGGTCCTACATGATCTTTATAACAAATGCACACCACTGAGGCTTTTTAAAGTGCATTCAAAATAACTCTAAATATCTTAACTACATAAAATTTACTGTACTATGGGACCATTTCTGCAATCCCTGGATGAGTTTCTACCATCTAGTTACATCCCTGGTGAAGGGACTCGAGCACAGATCCTGTGAGGAGAGGCTGGGGCTGTTCAGGCTGGAGAAGAGGAGGCTCAGAGGAGACCTCATCACTCTCTCCAACTCCCTGAAAGGAGGTTGGAGCCAGGGGGGGGTTGGGCTCTTTTCCCAGGCAACTCTCAGCAAGACAAGAGGGCACAAGAGGTCTCAAGTTGTGCCGGGGGAGGTTTAGGTTGGACATTAGAAAGAATTTCTTTACTGAGAGGGTGATCAGACATTGGAATGGGCTGCCCAGGGAAGGGGTGGATTCTCCATCCCTGGAGATATTTCAAAAGAGCCTGGATGTGGCACTCAGTGCCATGGGCTGGGAACTGCAGCGGGAGTGGATCAAGGGTTGGACTTGATGAGCTCTGAGGTCCCTTCCAACCCAGCCAACTCTGTGATTCTGTGATTCTAAGTATCTTATCTACACCACTTTGCTCAGCTCTGCAGAAACTTGGAATGTCTCCAGGGTTGGTTATCCTCCTATGATGCTAATGGATGCATTTGGGTACACAAATCTGTCTAGACACATCAGGAGATGTCAGGGGACTTTCAGAACTGTTCAGTGTTTAAACTTGGAAAGCTATTGCACCAATTAGGTGTATACTGAGTCTGAAAGATTGACACAGTCTTGATCAGGCACCTTGGGTCAGATTATTTAAGTGCTTCACAGTGTCCATAATGTCAGCAATGCAGAGGATTAGCCAGGGTCCTGGGCCATAAGGTGCAGGATGTGTATAGAGGACAAATTTAAATACAAAATTTGTTTCACAGCTCTTGCCACTATATAAGCTTCTGATACCAGATTAGATTAGATTTTATTAAAATATCTGGTTTCATTTAACAGGAAAAGGCATTTTCCTCTTCAATTTCTCTCAAGGTTTTCTTAAATTTGTATGTACAGAAGTTCATAAGCTTGCACTAAATGTTTTCAGTATACATCATACCTAAAATCCTTTCAGCCTTTATCTCACTTCACATGGCATTTTAGTCATATTCTACAATGTCAATGTTCTTACAATTGCTCTTCTGGTTTGGTTTAAATTTTTATTTACTGTGTATGAGAATAAGTTGAAAAACAACGAAAAATGGAGAGAGTCTGTAGCCCCATATTCTTCCCCCCCTGACTCTGCCACTGACTCTGTGTTCTTGATAATGACCTCAGTGAAATGGCAACAATGACAATGATAAAGCAAAATGACAATTTTCTCATGGTTGAGTGCAGTCCTTGTAAGAACAGATTTTGCAGAATCTTCGGTGCCTTAGTATTAAATGAAACCAGCATTTACCCATAAAACAAATACACTTCACTAAGAAGGTTTTGGTTTAAAAAGTATTATGGTATGTGTAACCACTAGTAGTCTGATTTCTTATAATTTCTTTCCAAAAACAATAATTTTGTACCACAAATGAAAACCTACATTAGCAGTTCTTAGTAGGCAGAAGAGCAAAGCCTATTGAAATAAAATCTTAAAAATTTATTTCAGCAAAATAATACTGCTTAATAGTCTAAATTGTAAGCTTACACCATTCATGCATGGAAATTATTTTTAGTGGAGACATCCTACAGTCAAACAGGAATGAAGACACAGATTTTGCAAAGATCATGTTGAAATCCTGAAAGTGGGGATAAAGCCATCTCTTCCAAGACCACTGTTTTTCTTTGGTTTAGTTTCACAGAAGGAAAGAGGGTGAGATGTGCTTATGGGCACTATCACAAAAAAAACACTGGTGTTCAGAATGTAGTGTCAGTGCTTCTTTTTGAGTCTGATTACACCTACAGGGTTCATAATAAAAGATATTCCCTACCTTGTACTATAAGAGTACACTGGGGAAGCCTGCAAGATCAAGAACCAGAGAGTTCTGCCAGTGAAGGGTCAATCTCATATATTACAACCTTACTCTTCACCATCCAAGAAGTAAAAGGTAAAATCCCTAAAAGCTGAAGGAATGGTGAGAGTAACTGCAGAAAGAGAATGCAGTATCAAGTAGCACTGTTAAATACTTTTCTAGTTTAAGAAAATAATGAAGTGAGTCTAATAATATGAGTCTTTCCCTTTAATTTGTTTTGGGACTATATCACATAGCAGGAGAGGAAATAAAAAACATTTGTCTGCCTAACACGAGCACCAAACACATTTAATGGCTTCCGTTCCTCTGAAATGCATTTGATGCAGTAATACTGGAGATGAGAAAATACGTTTAATTTTTTTGTGTGAGTGAATCGAAGCTTGGGGAATAAGGACTCAGATATATTATGGAAAAAAGCAAGAAGGGAGTCACGATAGAAAATTTGCCTTAATGTTACACACCTGGTATCAACAAGATATGTCGGAAAGGTATGGAATTCTCACTTATGGCTACAACATTGATTAATCTTACTAGAATAGTGGCCAATGAAATAATATCTTTTCTAAACTTAAAGAAATACCTCTGAAAATACATTTACATCAGCTGGAAAACTCCCATAATTTCAATGTATAATGTTTGAAATATTTTTATATTAAGTGTTGGGAGATATTACATAAAAACAAGTTCCAAATCCTTACAGCGAAACAGTATCTTTTTCTCCTGTTGGCTACCGTGGCTTGAGAGTATGCTCTCTAAAAAGAAGTTTTGAGTCCTGGGGTGCAAGGGAATGAGCCACCAAGCAATCTCAGCAAATCTCAGCTCCAAGAACAATAGTAAAATAACTTCTGTGTAAAGCAGGTACAATGCAGAAAGCGGCCAAAAGATGAAGCGGAATCACAGCCACTGATAACGTGTGTCATGTGCTACAAATGACATAATTTGTGTTATCTGTGCATCATGTGTACTCAGAGTGTTCATGGATGGGTGCATGCAAATAAACACGTGCATGTTTTTACGTAGATCTGCATATTAGAGTACAGCAACACAAATATGAGGGGCAAAGGGAGGGAAATGAAGGCCAGCTCCCTGGGGCCTGGAAAGAGCATCAGAAAATCAGCCAAAAAAAGCACCTTTAGCACCGTATTGGAAATAATTCCTTAGAAAATCCACCAACACTCTTTTTCAATTTGCTGCCTGTGTTTGAAGGAGAAACAAAGAGCTGTAGCTCACCAAAAATCTCAAAGAGAGGGAGAAGGTGGACCCAATTTTTGCTCTGAGAAAAACATCGAACTAAAACAATTGCCAGTCTGGGAATAAAGACACTTGATCCCAAAAATTCAGAGCAGAAGGACAAATGTAAGTGACTGACAAAACCACCAGTTGAAAAAAAATTATGGCACTGCACAAATTGCATGCTAAAAGTAAAGATTTGAAACTCTTATTTATAATAAAATTTTAAAATAAAAATAAAACAAATTATCTTTCCCTCTGATTTAAACACACCTATTTTAATGAGACCCTTGCAAAATTTAAAAACTTTACACAATCTGTACCATACAATTTACTAGGGAAGCTATATTGCCCTGTAGTGGTCTTTTTACTACTCCTAAGTACTATGTCACTCCTATGATTTTCATGATAGCAAAAATATTCACTATACTGATATTTAGGACATGCCAGTCAGACATCCCAAAATAATAAAACATCTGAACTTCCTCACTTGGTCAATAACTAGAGATCAGTCTCGAGTCTGCAAACAAATTACTACACAAATTTCAGTTCAGTGTTGGTCAGCTGAAGAGAACCAGACTACACAAGATCCTTCTGGTCAAGAGCAGCCTGAAAAGGGTTATAGAATACACCTGAGACTTCTTCAATAGGAGGAGGGAGTGTAAGATCACTTTTCTCTTTAAAGCAGCTTATTCCTTTGGGAGTCATTACTTTGAGGAGTTTAATTAAACTTGCAAGTATCTTAGAAATTACTAACTCTAGTTACACATTCATTCATGCAGAATGTCCTAGGTGGGCCTTTCATAGAAAGTTTCATCTTCTGCTATGCATTTAAAAAAGTATTGAAAGCAATATGCTTGTAGGAAATGAAGTGTGATAAACATGTATTTCTGAGCTATTACATTAAGCATTCATCATTTTTGTTCTAAGCACATGAACAAGAGCAGTTGTCAGTACATGTTATGGCAGACCTTGCAGTATTTGATGATTGTCACAACCAACTAATTGCATGAAATTTTCTGCAATAGTGTGTAGCAGAGGAAGGTCCAAGACACATCCAGAAGAACCAGGGGCCATGTTAGTCAAGCAGATTTCTTTTTCCTTTGAGTCTTCCCCTCTTGAAAAGTGCAATTAGCTGCAAGTGACAATTAGCCTGGAAACTCTGACAAAACCCTTAGACATTTGTGCCACCTTCTTGGCTTGCAGAGCTCCTGCCATGAGCTTTGGTGAGTGGAGCAGCAGAAACCCACCTCAGCTCCTGACCTGCACTGCTGTGGTTGCATAAACCATCAGCCCTGGGGCCCCTCATCCTTCACTGCCAGACAGCAATGTAGAGATAAACTTTCCCTGCAAAAAGCACTACATGTTTTGGAGTTTCCTGTGTTATCCTCCAAAGCTGGATCCAAGCCCTGGCACTTAAATGTAGATTAACTGTCTCACATTTTATTTATTTACTGTTTCCTGAGTTATTAATATAATAAGCCTTCCCCATTCAAAGTCACCCCCCCACACACATGCTGAAAAAGCACAACAAAGACCTCTTAAAATGTCCCATTTCCTGTTGCTGTAACTTCACCTTCTCTGCTCAATTTCCTCAGTTTGCATAAAATGATTAATTATGTGTGTACACATTAGAGAAGGTACACACACATTTCTTTTCCTCTTTGCTAATTTTTCATTGGTACCCCAGATATAAACTACCATAAAGTAAACACATTAATGTTAAACACCAGGAACACGATCTCCCGTGTCCAACGCACACTTATACAATTACCAACTCCAAAGACCTTTTTTTCATCTCAGACTCTTTCTGAGCTGTTAGATTTGGGCAGTGTTAGAGTGACACTGACGTCGTTTTCACTCCTACTGCAACTCTCATCCAAAAAGTTTTGAAGCACTTTGAAAACTAATGATTTACCTCTTGCCACATCCCTGTGAAGTCGTTATCCCCTGTGCAGCAGAGAGAAGGTTCACCTTCCTGCCTTCCAAAGCATTCCAGTTTTTATGGGTTCATGCAGCCAGAAAATGTGACCCCTCCCAGCTGGGCTGGATCACTGCAGTTGGGCTGATTCTGGCATACTTGACATGTTGCTTCTGAAGAAATGGGCTACACACTAACAGCACTTATGCATCCATTGCAACAGAAAATCATGTTGAAGTCTAATTAACCTTAGACAGGTAATAAAGTCTAGCAAGGATTTTTCCTTCTAGCACCCAGAGGAATCCCTCACAATGACCAACAGCCAGCATGACCAGTCATTATTGGCCTATTAAAGCAGGCATGAATGGCTTTTCCAAACTTATTCTGTTCTTCTTTGACTGGTCTTTTTCTTCTCCATCCTTTGGTCACCAGAAGCTTCACCCTTCAAGCTGCTCCCTTCCCCACCTTGCAACAACTGGGCAACTCCCAGCAATTAAAACAATGCTCTGATGATGAAAGATCTGTGATTGTCATGTATGATTTTCTTTCTGGATGAGCACCAGAGCAAGGCTTGAGGTGGGAGAGGCACACAGTTTAGGTACCACTCTTCAGGGAAACTAAATTTTTTGAGGCAAAATGGTTCTGTGACCATGGTTCACAAAGTGCAATGGGATTAACACCTGGAATTTTTTCAGGACTTTCTTGAACAAAGCAGAAATACTGCAGTAAAACCATTTTCTCTTCCTAAGGACAAGGCAAGTTAGTAGAGGTGAGCCCAGTGACTTTAGGATAAAGTAAATTCATACCCACACTGAGTTGTTTGCACTGCTGAGCTATGAAGCTTTGACACTGAACAAAAAACTGCATTACCAGTTAATAAAATGGATCATGTTTTGGCTGAAACATGTTAATTTTTCTGTCAAGATTCTCTCATTATTATTTCAGTGGCCATATTGTAAACAAAATAAGCACATAGAGGCAAATGGCTGTATGAATTAAAAATATTTATTTTCCCACTCCTCTAGTGCTATCAGGAATAATCCTTTTCTAATAACTCAAAAGAAGACATGCCTGTTACCTGTCTCCTCAGAGAGAAAGTCCTTGCAGAAAACATGGGTTGCTGCTGGTTTTGCTCAATATGGACATCTTGTCCACTTTTGCTTAAAATATGTGTGTTGTATGTGTATTTTACGCACATGTAATATATACATATTAAATTATATAAAAAGAATGGAAAAATCCCTTCCCCCCCCCAAGTACTACAGGACTTTTTAAAATGACCTCCTGAAAAAAATCTGTCTAGAGGTATTGCTGCAGAACCCATAGCTCAGATATATTGGATTTAGATGTCAGATAATACTCTTCCCTTTCAAACTGTACTTATTTGCAGCAAAGAGTACTGAGATCACAGCAAAAGTATAAAATCATAATCCCAGAATTACGCAGCCCAGGATAAAATCTTTGCCCAATGAGACATCACAGGCCAATCTCTGCCCACCAGATAAGTGATTATCAGTTTCTGAGTCCCCTTAAATTGCAAATTGTCTGCAAAAACAAACTATCATAATCACAGAAACTGCAATTCACCCACTCAGATTAGTACCTCTAAAAACTGAGTACTCTTTTGCTACCTATGAGGGCACAGAGTCTGTAGTGGAATTATTTATACTATACTTCTACAGTTTAAGGTCATGGGGTGCTCAAAGGTGCATTGTTACTGAAATTTATGAATCTTCAAAAGCCATTAGATCTTGCTTCAAGACATGCCTCACTTTTATGAGTGTTAAAGTGCTTCTTAAAGTAGGAATCACAGATGCTCTACACATTTAATAAATTGATCTTTCCCAAGTTCTAATTTATTCTTTGTTAAGTAGTGCTCTTGGCTTATGAAGTTCTCAGTCTCGATGCCTCTACAGATTTGACTGGTTCCAGGTCAGCAGATCTTTCTCACTCCCTGTAGTACACTTCTGCTTTTCCTCCTCATAACAGGCACATAATTATAGAATTGGGATTGCAGGATGTCAAAAGAGTTGTACTGCAAAGCAGAGACATGTCATTCCTGTAACTGATGCATAAACTATACAAATGTATAAAATTGGAATTTTAAAACAGGTAAGCCTGCCTGAGGAGGATAAAAGATTTTTTCTTCACCTTCAGAAAGAGAAAAATATGCAAGTTGCAGATGAATAAACACTAGTAAAACTTGTAATAGATGTTTTTTGCATTTTAAGATAGGTGACAATTTTTCACTCATTTTCATGATCAGTGTTAGTTAGGTAATTTAGAAAAGGAGACATTGTTTCAATGATGAAAATCACTTTCACATAGTGTCAGTACAAAATTAAGGGTTGCAGTCAGATTTTCTTTAAATGGTCACCTGGAACAATATATGCAGTGAAAAGCACATCCTGGTAAATGCAAGGTTGTCAAATCTGTAGACATCTAGAAGAAAGTGCCCTTGAGTTTTATACTTTCCATGCTGCATGTGCTAATTCTCTCTATAGAACGTGTTAATGTACAGAAAATAGCTTCTCACAGATGAGTGGGGCAGCAGCAGTCTTGTCCATCCTAAAAAAGGGTGAATAAACTTAAGAGACTTAATTTTTTTTTAAAATAATAATAATTTTAAAAGAAATAAATACACAAGTTGGAAGCAGGGTAAATCCCTAACCCCTCCTAAGCTCTAAGTGTTTATAGTACATTATGTTTTTCCCTAACAGAACAAAGCTGCGTGCAAGTAGCCAAGGCAGTGAGTCTTGCTCTGCACTACTGGGATATCAGCAGGAGGAGAAAAAAGTTTTGCACAAGCACTAGAGGAGAGACACGAGCCTCTCATTCTACTTGAGAGGCAACAGTTCAGAAACCATTCCCTGTACTCCGAGTACCTGCCATCCCCCAAAACATTTCCCAAACCCTGCTGGTGGGTCTGTCCAAGTCATCAAGTTCCAGGTAAGGCCCAGGTCAAATCCAACATATCCAACCTTATCTTCTGTGCAGTCAAGACATTTCTTTGATAACCTCCAGACCTCTCAGCCTTATCTCAGCAGAAAACTGGCAGCAATTTACATTTAATATCTTCCACCAAGATCTTGACCTCATTATTTCTTGCTTATAGTGGTATAAATCTTGAGCAGAGGTTCTGAAAGAGACATATATTAGCATTAAATCAGTAGGGGAAAGAAAGCATGGAAAGTTGTTAAATAGTAATAGATATTTTCAGGTTTTCTTAATACTCTTACAGTTGCAGGCAGGAGAAAAGAAGTCTTTACCAATATTAATATAATTTGCATTGCTACACATAAAACATTGCCAGTTTCCTTTCTTTTTTATTTTAAGGTTCATTTGCAGAACTATTCCTAGGAATACACTATTTCTATTGCTGTAGTCCTTGCTAGCTTCAGACAATGAATTCTTTTCTTCTCCTTAAAACAGAAAAAAAAAACTTCATTTCTAGAGCTTGCAGTATCATGGGACATTCTGTGTTCTTTTGTTGAGCCTTAAACTATCTCCTATCTGCACTGCCATGTAGCAGGGATATCCCTATATGCTGTCATGCACACTAGCCTTTCAAACCTGAAAAATATGAAAAAATGTTTGCAAATCTCTAAAAATAGAACAAAAATTTAATAATACATAATAATCAAGTATTTAGTAATAGGTCCCACCTGCTGGAGAGCTGGAGAACATAGCACAGTCACTGACTGTGGGGGCATCCTCCAAAATTGTGTTGGGTCCCTGGTGGAGCCTATTTAACAGCCCTGTTCAGTTAAGCAAAATCAGTCCTGTTCCTCTCAGTTTTCCTGAACTCATTCTGGGATAAAACACTCAAAAAGGACTAGGTTTTACACACAGTCATGAAAGGGAAACTACTAGTACCCTCACATTCAAACCCAAGGAAGTGTGTAGGAACGGTGCTGCTGAGATCCTTCATAAGAATCTGCCACCAGATGGGGGTAAGGTCAAGAAACCCACACCAGCTGGCTTCCACTTTTTGACTGAGTGAAAAAAACCTTTCAGTGATGACTGTGGACATATGATACACCCCACCTGATCTCTGTAAGCACAGCAGGTGACATCCCATACGTAGTAGACCAGTCCCCATGGCTCCCAGTTAGGTCATGTTTATCCTCAGAATGATTTCTACAGAAATGGTCCAGAATTTCAGTTGCAAAACTGATAGTACTGTGACATGGTAGGAAGATATGAAAATGAAAACCGTCCTGCCTTTCATGACCTTCAGATTTTCAGGAAGAAGTTTCAGCTGTCAACATTGTGGGGTCTGTGAGGTACTGACAGTCCCACAGTCATCACTTCTCTAAGGTCTGTCTCTTTTCATTTTCGTCTCAATTTCCCACATTGGAAGGCCAGTAAAAACTTTAAAGTATGAAAGCCAAGTTTATATACTTTAGAGATTAATATCTTAGCTTAAGATGTTTCCTAAGCTGTAATCTATACTGTGATATATGGTTTGATAGTGAAAATTGAGCCTTGGGATAGCTTATCACACTGTTTTTTTCCACGGACTCACTAGGAAAATAATTAGAATAATTGATTCAGTGTCAGTAAATACTGCTCATTAAACAAAATGGCTCTTTTTAAAGTCACCTCTGCAGATCTTTCTCACTTTGGCATAAAATCCACATATTATTTGTTTTTTTCCTGTATTTCTATCACTCCCTTTGTATAGAATCTTAAGGTGCTGTGCAGACATGAATGCATTAATCTTCACTAACCTGTCTGAAACATAAATATTAACTTTTGAAGATAAGGATGAGTTAACTAAACTAGCACATCCTATTTTAATTCAGAATCTTCTTTTCCCATCCATTAAAACAGGGGAAAGGATTATCTTTGTTTATGCTGTGTTGTTGAATTCTCCACTTTAAGTTGAAAATTTCTGTAAGCACACTGCCAAAACTATGTAGTGTTCTTTATAACACAAGGCAGATGGACACTGTAGCATGGAAAGGAAAGCATAGGAAGTGGCATTCATCACCAAAAAGGTCATCTTAGAAGTAAATTGATCTCACTAAAATGAAAGCAAATAAAAATATAAGTTGTTGAGTTAGCAGGTTTTCTTCATTGTCTTTTATTCCATTAGGCTGGGATGACTCTGTCATTACCTACTGCAGCCACTTTTATTCACAATCTGGCAAGATGTGTTATTTGCTATGTAAAACTTTTCGTCACCAAATGCATTGTGGTGGTTTAAATCAATCACATTGACCAAAATCCCAGTTGTGACCTCCTGTGTTCATCGGGCTTTGTCATTATGGGGAACTCTTCAAAAGAAATAAAAGTGCAAGAAACTTGTGAGCCTTGGCTCACAAGTAGAGATGGACAAAATATTGAGGGCAGTTTTTGGTTTCGGTTTTTTTTTTTTTTTTATGTGGAAGGTCACATTTTTATTTTAAGGTCAACTCGATAACTTTGACTAAGTATGAAGTGTTTTGATTTCCAGAATTTTCAACCATTTCCATGGTCTTTTATTTCTGCTTTTATATACAACACTGGACAATAAATTGATGTCCCAAAAGTAAACAATAAAAAAATTACTTAAAAAAAAAAAAAAAAAAAAAGAATAAAGCTTTCTAGCATCTCTGGGAAAGGTAAATACTATTTTGAAAATGTCACAACAAAGTTCTTGAAGACTTTCAAATGTTTTCCCATGTTTATTTGAGTTAGTTACTTACCTATTTGCTTCCACAGCAAATTCAACTCTTTCTTCCCTTTCATTAGACAGGAAAAACCATGACACACCTGCTACTTCAGCAATGATGAAGGTTGGTTCAAAAGAGAACACACCTGACCCTACAGTCATTGTAATCAACAGATATATGGAATGGCTCAAGGAAAGCCCAAAGAAAGTTAAATTATTTTTTATTTCTTTTTTACCATCTATCTCAAGTCATACTCTCACGCCTATACATACATTTCCAGATTTTTCCATTACTGGAGGAATAAATAGCATTCAGTGTTGCATTTACTTCTTAGTTGACATTGTCATTTCAATTCTACCTATTGAACAATTCAAATAAAATATTAATGTTCATAACAGTCAACCTTTAATGACTCTTTAACAAGTTCCAATTGCTATTTATTCTTGTGACTCGGCGCAGCTTCCCAGATTTTAACAAACTTAGAGCACTGGTTTTCAAATTATGTATTGAAAGCCCAAGTAGCCTTTTGATTTTGGACCCAAGGTGCATTCTGAGAAGTGAAAGGATTTATGTCCTGAAATGCAGGTGAAAAATATTTATCACAACTTTATATTTTGGACACTACACATCCTATTCCAAGCAGCCAGCCATTTGGGGGCATCTGAACAGTAACAACCTATGTAAAACTTACAGTAAAGAACACAGCAGGGCATTATCCAATGTATTAATAATTTTAAAATAAATTTAAAACTGCTTTCAAATTTATCGTAAGAAGTGCATTTAAACAGCATATTGTGAAAACCACCAATACAAAATATCCCTGCCATTAAAAATAGAGAAAAGGGGTGGGCAATGAAAATCATCTTCATTTACCTCACATTTTGTGTTTAATAACAATGTGATACAAAGCCTTAGTCACACAGCTTGAACCACCCATTTACTCTTTGCAGTGAAGAGGGAATTTTCCTTCTGAACAAGTTATTAAAAAAATTACTTGACAGTTTGTTTGAGGAGGTGGATGACTTGAACCTTTTTGCAGGGATAGAGAGCTGTTAACCTTCCTTTGAAGCACATGCTATCCATCTTATTCTAAGCTCCCTTTTTAAGAAAGTACTTCACAAAAGATTTGCTCAACTTCACCTGTGGCTTTAAGGGCATGAAATTTGGGGTGGGTGATAGAATTGCTTATCTAAACTGGGGACAGAGACAGGAAACCAAATCACAAGAACCTTTGAACAAAAACTTAGATAGAAAACCCATTGCTCTTCACTAACCCCCATTTTCAAATGCAATAATTTAAATTTAAGTAAACACACTTCCGAGCAAAGAAGAAAGAAGCAGTACCAGAAAAATGAGAAAAAGCTCTAGCTTTCATGCAGAGAAAAAATATTTGACACACTACAAGGTAAATCATAAATGAAATGCAGACCTGCCAAATGCAGTGTTGTCAGGAATTCAGGTTACTAGATAATGGAAGACCTAGAAAAAGAATTATTAGACATGCCAGTGCAAAGGCAGAAAGCTCATTGTGATAATGGAAAGGTTGCCTACAACAAAGAATATCTCCATTTTTTTATTGTGCTTATGCATTTTCTAAACATGTTTTTGAGGGTAGGTATTAACCATGTTCAGTCAAATTCATGGAATCTTTTCCATATTACCAAATAAAAACTCAGAGCTCAGTGCCTGTAACCAAATGCGTCAAAGTAATACAGGTAAACATAACTAGCTTTTAAATACACATGTTAATCTCAAGAAGCTTTGGTAATGGTTTGCTGTGTTTTTTTTAAAGTACTCTTACCAATTGAGAGATTTACTTAAAATGGTCTCTCTGCAATTAATTTTCCACAAGAGTAAATATACTGATCAGCACTTCCAAAATCGCATAGTAACCTCAACTTGGCAGTATAGCAAATACATAATCATAGAATCATAGAATAGAAGGGGTTGTTAGGGACTTCTGGACCTCATAGAGTCCAACCCCCCCTGACAAAAATAATTTTAAAGGTTCTTTATTTCTACAGTGATGTGGAGTTACCTCAGTAGCTTACAACCTTCTACAATTCAGCCTAAACACACTTTCTCTTCTGTTTCACTTCAACCTGCATGCTGACCCATTGCACCAGATCCTGCCCCGTCTCTGATTGCTCCTTGACTATTAAATCACAAGATTAGAAGAATAAATATTCCTGGGTTTTTGCCATCTTTATTCCCACTTTGCCTTTTTATTTGATCACAGGTATTCCCTAAATGATGAAAACTGAATCCAGGTGAAGAAATTTTCGGTCATCTCTATTCTTCAAGTGTTCTTTACCTTTGGTTGTTCTCCATATCATCTGAACCCATAAATTTGCTTTTTGTCATCTCCAGCATGTTGTCAGAAGTTTCCATTCCTTCAATGAAGCCCATCCTGCAGCTGCTCAGTTCTTACAGTGACTCCAACATGGAGCTGTTGCCTACATTTGCAGCAGCAGAATTAATAAAACTGATATGACTGCCTGGGCTGTTTCCATTGTCTCCAGAAAAATGATTACATTTACCAACCTGTTTCAAAACTGACAAGATATTGCTTTCAATGTGCATAATGAAGATTGCACAGCAGTGAACAGCTAATTGGGGCCAAGTCCTCTATTTGACTTGTAAATGCCTCTGGCGGTCTTCCAGGCTCAGTGCAATTACTACAGATTTACAGCATTTTAAAGTGAGAGGTACAGTTGGTCTAGTAAATCCAGTAACACATAAATGCTGAAAAAAAATCATGAAATTGTCACCATATAAGTAAGTTATGCTAACTCTGGGGCTTCTAGCTGTGCTGAGTGAAATATGGAGCTCTATTTATAGTGTCTACTAATTTAGGGGGTTTGTTAGCTTCTTTTAATATTGGGGACTTAACAATGGAGACACACACAAAAAAATGTTGTCATATTCCATACAACAGATAAATTAAGTTTTTGTGCCCCCGGCTATGTTCTATATCACAACAAATTTCTTCCACAGGGTCACATCAAGTGTGTTTGCTAACTGACTTTTTTTTCCTTGGGACAGAAGTTCTGTCATCAGACTTTTGCCTTGGCTTCAATAGACTTCAACAGGAACAGTGTGTTCCCATCCAAAGCAAAATCTGACCCTCACAATTTGTGCTGTTGTGTTCTATGTTTTGGAGACAGCATCAATGCTGTCAATAGAAAAAGGAAAAAATTAAAAAAAAAAAAAAGGGGGGGGGGGAGATGTAAGAACAGTGCCAAGCTTTGCCAGAAAATTCAGCAGATTATAGAATGCAACAGCTTGGATTGGGTATGTGTTAGAACTGCAAACAGGAATCACTACAAAATAAAAAGCTGAGAGAGAGTTACATGGGGGGAGGGAAGCTAGACTAATGGTCTTAATGGAAATACTTTGCACAATGTGTATTGTACTGACCTCCATGCCACCACAGCAAGACTGCTTTAGTAGTCAAGCTAGACTTCCTCATGCAAGCTCCTCTACATCAGTGCTTCACAGTGTGCTTAACACCACACACAGTCATAGTGCTCCTTCCTCTTTCTGGGAGCTCCGGTGTGAAATCTAATGGAAACTAATATCTCTAGAAAATAAAATAACCCTCTGGCTTTGGACATTAGTTGTCATTCAGGGTGTGAAGTGCAAAGACTTAGATTGCCTACCTTTGCAGTGATCACCTTTAAAGAAAAAAGGTGATCTTTTTTTTCCTTACTATCTCATTCAAACAAAAAAATTCTGATATAGCAGGTGAGGCAGAAAGTATTGTTAGGGTTTCTTTTCGTAATGGAGATAAATTAGTGTCTTCAGTATCCTTTTATTATTTACTCACTACGGCAAAGAGTGAAAAGGCTTTTTGAAGCCAAAGGCTAAAGTCTTCATCAGTACTGTTCTTGTTGGGAAAAAGCAGTTAAAAAAGTATCTAGTACTGTCTTTTTTGCAAGCACACCTCTTGAAAACAAGTGTAATTCATCCATCAGCCAATATAAGAGCAGGAAAAATAATATGACTGTTGTGTCCTGCCCAATGCTGTTGTAAGAGATCTGCTCTAGGAAACCTCAGGAGTGGTGGAAATACGGATGATAAAAGCAAACTCCTTCTAGCAGAAGGCAAAAGCAGGGCTAGAACAGGAAGAAAAAGGACAAACAAAGGCAGGATGCCAAGACTACATGGTCATTACCCATCCATTTTTTAGGGTGCTATCATAGAATCGTAGAATCACCTTCTCTCCTCTGGACTAAACAGAGTTCCCTCAGTCACCCGTTGTAAAACTTGTGCTCCAGATCCTACACCAGTTTTATTGCTCTTCTCTGGGCACACTTCAGAAGCTCAATGTCATTCTGGTACTGAGGGGCCCAGAACTGCACTCAGTGCTCGAGGTGCAGCCTTGATGAGTACAAGGCCTCCAATGAGTACAAGGGAATAATTACCTCCCTAGTCTTGATGACGACACTATTTCTGATACAAGCCAGGGTATTACTGGCCTTTTGGGCCACCTGAGCACACTTTTGGTTCTCAACCAGCACACCCAAGCCCTTCTTCACCAGGCAGCTTCCCAGTCCCTCCTCCCCAAACCTGTAGTGCTGCCTGGGTTTGCTGTGACTGAAATGCAGAACCTGACATTTGTCCTGGTTAAACCTCATACAACTAACCTCAGCCCATTGATCCAGAGTGTCCAGGTCCCTCTGCAGAGCCTTCCTACCCTCAGGTAGATCAAGACTCCGACCCAACTTGCTGGAGAAGCACTCTGTGCCCTCATCCAGATCACGGATGAAGATATTTATCAAGCAGCCCCTCAGCTGAGCCCTGGGGAATACCCACCACTCATGACTGCCAGCCAACTGGATTTAACTCCATTTGGTCCAACTCTCTGGGCTCAGCCATCCAGGCAGCTTTTTACCCAGTGAAGAGCACACCTGCCTGTGCCATGAGCTGCCAGCTCCTCTAGGAGGATGCTGTGGGAGATGGTGTCAAAGTCTTTACCGAAATCCAGGAAGACAACATGCACAGCCTTTCCCTCATCCCCTAGGCAGGTCACTTGCTCACACAATGAGATCAGGTTGGTCAAGCAGGACCTGCCTTTCCTGAACCCATGCTGGCTGGGCCTGATCCCCTGACTGTCCTGCACTTGCCATGTGAGTACAGTCAAGATGAGCCTCTCCATAATTTTTCTGGGCATCAGGCTGACAGGCTTGTAGTTCCCTGGATCTTCCTTCTGGCCCTTCTTGCCAGAGTCACACTGGCAAGTCCTCTGGAACCTCCCCTGCTAACCAGTCTCTCAGTCATCCTTTCTGAGCTGAGGATGATGAAGTCCGAGCAGCATGTTATTAGAACACAGAATACTCAGTATTTGATACAAAGAGCAGTAAGAGTGTCAAAATTCACCTCTTCCCCAGCAAAATAGGCTTTGGCTACTGCCACAGCACAGATGTCCACCATGTGGACACATGTCAAGCCAACTAGTTTGTCCTCAGACCCAAAGAACAGTCCTTGGGCAGCTTTCTTTGCTGTCCTCTTTTACATCTTAGTTAGGAACATGCTATGATTGGTCCAATTGTGACTCAGCTCACTGGTTTTGAATTAAATGCAGTCTAAACATAACACTTCAATAATGTCAGTTCATAATTTTTTTGAGATTTCATACTTTTGCCTTGTAGATTTTACAAAGAACTTGTTTGCAGTAGCCCTGGTCTACTAGTCAGTGTTTTGTGACTCTTGGCAACATCACAAAAACTCCTATTCCAACTTTCCAAGCATTTTCCATCCCTTTAGCTCAGAGAAGCCCAGTTGATGTTCGTAAAGCAGAAGAAGCATTTGGCAAGAGCAGTAAAAGCAAGAGTTGGCAACCAGCTGCCAACAACAGAAGGGACTTTTTCAGTAAATGTTTTCAATATATTCATGAACTGCCAAGCCCAAAGGAGGGAAAGCAGTGCAGTCAGAGTTGTGATCCCATGGAGGATAACAGTTTGATTGTTATTTACAGGATGAGAAGGATATGGCTGCAGCTTTGCATCTTTGCAGCTTTGTAGCTTTGCTACAGAGCCTCTCTATTTCATTGCTTTCTCCCTAGGACATCACTTACTTTTACATGTTGTCATTACAGCATCCACATACCAGCAATCTGATAACAAGCCTGTAGTTTTTTCAGGCAGTAGCTGTTACAACAATTCTTTGATGCTCCCTCATAGTGAAGAACTTGCTCAGAGAAAAACCAACTCGGTTTCAAATCCTGATATACTAAACCTATCAACTTGTATGCTCAATAGATCATATAGTACACCAGACACAGAGTATTGCTATATGCAGATATCAAACCTCAGGCTACATTTTAATCAGAACCAAATACTGCAACACCAATTGCATGAGAGAAAAAAGAAATCACAATTTGCAAACTAAAATAGCTCATTCTTCTCATTGATGTCTTGTGCTTTAGGCTTATAAACCAACAGAGATGTCAGTCCAGTCACTAAATTACCAAGCAAGAGAAAACTTCAAAACTCAGCAAGAGGCCCTTAGCAAAGGGATATAATTGCCACATTAAAATCTCCACTCCCACTTTCTCAGTCACAAAGAAAGCAGGATGCTTCAGCTTCCTAGTCAGAATGTTTCCAAAGGAGTACTCAAAAATAAAAATCAAAATACAATAACATTATCTTCTGATATCTATTCCCATCTCCACTCATCAAGGGCACTTATGATCTTATTTCTTTATGAAGGAGCTGGTAAAAATTAATTAATCTGTCCTAGCATTTAAAAGAAAAAAAAAGGGAGGGAGGGGAAAAAAAAAAAAAAAACAGCATAACCCATCTAAAATTATAGGTTATCAAAAAAGAAATAATCTGAGACTACTGAAGTGCAGGAAAAAAAAAAAAAAACAATGTCCAGACTGGGTGTTAAAATGAACATGGGAGAGGCGATGCTGCTCCTAAAACATGAGAATGCACAGTCCAAAGATGAAAATCTTTCTTTTAGAGGAGAAGTCATCAATGGTGTTCAGTTATGACCCCATTTCATTTTGTTCCTATTTCATTTTTTTCTCTTGAGTAATTTAAGCTGTAACAACAACTGGCTCTAGGGAGCTGCAATGCATGCCAGAAGGTCAGCTCTTGAAAAAAAGAAAAAATCCAACTCCTCTGATAAAAGAAGAAGCCAAATAAATGAAAATTTTGGCAGATATGTGAGGAATAGGCCAAATTCATCTTTGGTGTAACAATAGTCTTCTTCACTAACATAACCACAGGAAAGAATATGAATCATTATTTTAAACATAATGAGTAAAATGTGTTCTTACCCCACTGAATTACAATTGATTCCTCAGCACTTGAGATACTGCATAGGGGAGAAGACCAGAACTCCTGATTTCATGGTAATATACATCACTTTCACAAAGGATGAATACAGTCATGTTTTATGTTTCAAAGATGTATTTAGTAATGAACATAGGAACAGAAATGCAAGCTCAAGTGAGCATCCCCAAACTGTCAGACAACTTCGTAGGGAAACACTGCTCTGGACCCAGACTGAACCTTCAAAACAGCTCATTTTCCCAAGAGAATATGATTCCTGCACAACCCTCTCACTAGCTCATGTACAGAGATGCTTTGGAGGCAGAGAAAAGCTGTAGCTGCAAATGCAGGGTCACTGCAAACATAGCAAGAATCAAACCATGTTCTGATTCTCAGAAATGTCAGATCACGGACAGCCTGGGCCCTGTGATTCAGCCAGAAATACTGCTGCTTGCAGGATGGACTTCAGTGCATTGCAATACTGCCATAAAACCACTTAAAAAAACCAAAAATAAAATAAAATAAAAGAATGTCAGCTGCAAGCGTAGGCCAACATTTTATCTAATCAGCTGCTAATGCTTTTGCTGCTCGGACACGGTTAATCAGACATACATAAAACTATTTCCTGGCACTTTTGGAAAGTTTCTTCAGTGATGAATCCAACAATACGAAAGGTTTCAATTTTGCAAAGTTTATATTGGCTTAAAGTGCACCAAATTTTATTTTATCACACCCTGTAGGACACATTTACTCGAATTCTTTTTTAAGCTAAGGGCAAATCAAGCAACACAGTCTTCCTCTCATCTGTGAATGCTGAGACAAATATTAATAAAGAATTAAGCAACGAAGTAGAAAGAAAAACTGAGAATAAGTATGTTTTTTAAAACCACACAAGTATTTATTTTGCACATGCTTTACAAGGAGTTTCCTGATCAGAATTAGACAGCTGGCATTGCTGCTAACTACAAGAATTAGTGTACTAAAGCAATCAATCTGCCTCGGGAAAATGCAACCAGAGCAGCATTACCAAGGTACAGTACCAGAATCATGAAGTACAACAAAGAGCATGGCAGGTGGGAAACTTCTGCCGTTGGGATGGTGCAAAGAACCCATGCCAAAGCTCCTCACTCCCAGTCCCAGACACTTTCTCAGTCAAAGTTTTGCACTGAGCTCCATGTCCCTCTGGTTAAACTTCTGCAAGTGGCCTAGAACCACCTTGGGTTTCTCTGTATTTCCAGGAAAAGGCAAGCAAATGCCAGTGGCACTAGAGCAATCAAATCAAGAGGTCCATTTGACCTTGGTCCAAGGCTGGCTACTCCAGCATGTTGTCTGGTCAGCCAAATAACTCTCAGAAATAAATGGAACCACAAAAGGTGTGATGTTGGGCCAGATTGTTACTTCTGGTGAGACTATGACAGCCACTGTTACAACATAGAGCAGCTGTGAAATGCTTGTAGATCATCACTTCTTCATGCACCTTATGATAGATTTATGTCTCTAATGCAAAGGATAAAGAAGAACTGATATTCAAGGTCTCCATTCCACAATAAATGCCAAGGTTATTTTTGTCTTTTGAATTAAGCTTAGACACTGCTAGACATTTTTCTTTTTTAGGTCTTTTCAACAAATGCTTCTAACTTTAGATTAACCTCCATGAAATTAAGCAACTAGACTATTGGGAAAAAGTGAACAATTATCACAATTCCACATTTTCTATACAGAGATATAAAGCCAACTGTAAAAAGCCATATAGGGAAATGCTGAATAAATTTTTTACCCTCTAGGCAAGACCCAAACATGACTTCTCAGAAATCTTTTTTAAGAATTTTTTTTTTTCTGCATACAGTTGAGTCACTTGAGGTTTATTTGTTTAGGTGAACTACTTAATTGGGTAAGTACCCCAGAACATCATTTAGATTTAGTCATTTACAGAGTAAATGTTTAATTTTATTCCTCATTCCTTTTTAAATTGTAAAAGGATCACAGAGTATTGCCCTGGTGCTTCTACACAAAAGGACTTAGGTGGATTGCCTGCACAGACAATATGATTGAAAAAGGTGAATTGTGGTAACTTCACCTCTGTCATTCCCCTGCCATGGTCAGCAGAAGACTGGCAGCATGGGAGAGTGAAGACACTTGTGCATGCCTGGCTGCATCCATCATCCTGAATGGCCAATATTCCAAATATATTGTGAAGAAGGTGTTTTAAGCAGTGCTAGGAGCCCTTCTTCACTGAGCAGTAACGGAGGGATGACAGGAGAGTAAGGTCAGTTCTTCATCCTTAGTCCTGAGTTCCTCTCAGTCCCAACAGCAAGTACCCCAGACCAGCAAATTTGGAGAATGCAGCATGTACTGTAGTTTTTAATTAAATATGTACCCTGATGGACATTCAGACCTTACAGTGTTCTGGGTCAGCAATCTCCCATGGAAGGTAAGGACCAGCAGAACTTGGATCATCTCCACATTGGGCATTTCACAGCAGTTTTTGAGAACCAAATTCAGTCCAAAAGGGTATGGCTTTTCTGAAACTTTCTTGATCTTAACTATTTCTGGCAAAACATAAACCTTGCTAATAGCTAAAGATTTTCCCTTCCATTAAGCAATGCAGTAACATTGCATTTTTTCATAAATGTTTCTTCAGGTCTAACCTGAGCTCTTGAATTGCAGTGTAAAGCAAGCTGGAGCAGATGCCTACTTTGAAGATTATTCCCTGAAACTGCAGAGATCGTTTTGTTTAGAAGTGTTGAGCAGTATTTGCTCATTAAGGGGAATTTCACAGTGCAGTTCAAGAGTTTTAATTCAAATCTCCAAAAGGGTTTGAGCTGCTGCTGACAACCAGGTGGAGAGAAATCAATGACAGAAAATCCGCAGCTGTGACAAGAGTGATCTGTATAGGCAGAGATGAAAGCTGGTTTTATCCCTCAGTTTTAGCAAGCTGCTGGAGTTGCTTCTCTTCAGCCTGGCATAAATTCCTATATTTAACTCCTTAAGTATTATTAAGACATTATCCCAATAAGAGGTAATAGGTGATACAAAGCCCTTTGCCTCTAGAAATAGATATGAAAGAGAAAATCAGCTTTTAAGATTTGAAAAGTCAAGTCAGAAGCTTAGACCACTACCAGACTTTCTGAAATGTGACAATTCAGACTTTCTGAATTGTTCCACAAGGAGAAAAAGGGTCTTTTGGGAATATGTCCCATCATCGGCCTTGTCCTGCTCTGTGTAAGACATTATGAGATTTCTATTTATTTATTTATCTATTTAACACTCCTCAAAATCTATATTAATGGCTCTTCTGCATCCCTGGAACATGTAGAAGTTATAGAACAGATTCATATTCCTAGATTCCTGAGGCTGGAATGTCTAATAATTATTTTTAGTTTTTCACTTTCTTAAGTTCAAATAATATTTTCCACACTCACAATCAGGGACCGTGGCTCCTAGACAGGGACACCAAAACAAAATGCACAAGGAAATAGATGTAGACTGTTTACCTTTGTCCTCAGTAATATGACATTCAGAGGAAATAAGATCCTCTGTGCTTAAGGAATAAGAATTGTTGCTAAAGAGAAAGATAGTATGATAGTATGATAGTGTTTTGTGTTTTAAATAGGACTTGTGTTAAAGAGGCATCCTGATACTCAGCATTGCAGGGCTTCATTTGTTTTCTTTCACTGTTTAAAAATATGAATGAAGGTCTGTGTGAACACATATCTGCTTCTGTACAGTATTGCAATGGTATTCATAATGTGTTTATTCAAGAAGATGCTTTTTTTATCCTTTTGAAACTCATGAGATATTACACAGAAAACATATTCTTTCTATACCCAGCTATCTCAAAGAAAAAAAGAAAAAAAAAAAGCTTTGGAAAATGCATGTTTTTAACAAACTGCCCTGTGCAAAAGCCCCTGTGTAAAACAGGAATTGTGTAGATCCCCTGGATATTGCTAAGTAGTTCACAACCACTACAAAAGTGTTTCAAGTGGTAGTTCAGCTTCTGTGAAAGAAATTTTAGCCTTCCAGGTTGTAAGTATGAATGGAGTGTTCCCTGAAAAACTGATGGGAGAATATTATAGGTGTTCCTGCACTTTGTCATGAAGGAATGGAAGTATATGAGATGTCTCTTTCTCCAGTTACTGAACAGAATGCCAGGGGGAAAATCTCAGATACATTGAAGGCAGGGAGAAAGAGGTTAAGTAAACAAAGACAGAAAATATAATCCTGTTACTGCTGTGGTGTTTTTCAAAAAGACCCAGGGACCTTGTCTCCCCCTTCACTGCTCCTGCCCTGCAATGGAAATTCAGCATAGTAATTTGGTTTTTTCTTACCTGAGAAAAATGAGAAATGAGAAAATTCAGAATGAGAACATTCAGGAAGGTCCCAGAGCTAGGAACAGTTTTCACAAACCTTCAGCTCTACCTCACACGTGTCACACCATGGGGCAGGGCTTATTTCCCCCAGTGATCTTGAGCTCAATGTGCCCTGGCTTAAACAATTTATGAGCATACTCTGTGCAAGTCTTCTGGTACCCATGAGGGGAAACCTGAAACAATACCTAAAGCAATTTAAAACATTAACTACACAAAATACTTCAGTATGAAGTTAATTTGTTATATACCATCAATATCAAAAGCTATGGTAAAAAAATTATTCAAAACCTGAGTCACATTTTAATAATAAAGGGAACTCTAGAAGTTCCAGAGCTCAGAAGCATCTCCACTGCAGCTCCACTAAGAGAGCAGAGATCAAGTACCTGGAGAATATCCTGTCTAGTTGGGTCAAGGTTTAGATAACATTACCAACAACAGTTCTACCTCCCACTTCTTGCATGGAAAGGGATAAGAATATCAAATGTTAAACTATTTTGATCAATAGTGTCCTCCATGCACAGCTAAGCTCTCTCAGGCACAGTGTGCTTTTTTGTTATATGTCTGTTCAGGAAAAGCAGGAAGGAATGAAAATAAGTAGGAAACATGAGCTGCAAGGAAAGAATGGAGAGAAAAAAAAAAAAAAAAAAAAAAAAAGGAAGTTGTTCTGTCTAGAGGAGACTGGTGGGAGACATGGTAATAATCTTCAAATATGAAGCAGACAAATGGGAAGAGGAAGAATCAGATTATTTTCTGTTTCCTGATGAACAAGAAAAGAAGTAGTGGATTTCAAGTAAAGTAAAAAAAGTTCAGCAGGATAAAGCTCTAGTGTTATAAGAATCCTTTCTCCACTTGGAGGAAGAGACTGAAAAATCTGTAGAGCTCTACCTACACTAATAAATAAAAGAGTGCTAAGGAATATTCCCAGACACTGGGAATATTCAGCAGCAGCACTGTTAAACCATCAAAAAGGGATACCTGGCATGCCTTTGTCCTTTTCCCAAGTGAGATGTTCACAAACCACTCCAGGAGGCAATGCTCAGCAGATGGCTCATCCCAGGAGCTGTTCCCATGCAAAGCCCCAAGGAAGAGTTTGCTTAGGAACTTTTCCCTTGCACTTTTTCTCAGAGCCTCGCAAAATTCCTGAGGATAATAGGTGCAATTTTTCTAGTGTTGCAGCCCTGTACTCTTTATTTCTGTGAATATTTTGGGGAGTGGGGTGGTGTGTCTTCAAGATCTCTTTCATAGCACTTTCATTTCATGAAGTGTTTTCCTCTTGTACAAACTAATAAGCAAGGATGATACATGTGCATATGTGCCTGCTGTGTGCAAGGAGTGATCACACATGGGGCACAGCTACAGAAAAAACAGGACTGAACTTGTTGAAGTATATGTTCTATACAATGCTCTTCAGTTCCAGCATAATCCCTGTGTGAATTCTGCACTTCTTTTGTTACATGTGGTACTGATTGCTTTTTAGAGAAAAGTGGGTCTAGAGGGCCCATGGGTCTATTCAAATGGGGGGCTGTAGCAAGCAGAAGACACTTTTTTACATTATTTAGCTAAACCTCCGAGCACATGTACTGTGCAGAACTCATCTGGATTCCTCCGTGGATGATGATTTTACAAGCTCTTTTTTTCCTCTTCCCTGAATGATCTTCTTCCCCAGCCATCTCAGAGCCATTTGCTGCCTTTGCAGCATAACAGCCTCAAAAGATGAGGCACAGGAGAGCCATTTTCAGCTCTCTCTCCGGATTCCAGCCCCCCCAGCAGCCGTGCTGGGGGTGCAGGTGCGAGGAGAGGCATCTGCAATTTACTTTCAAGCCAGGAGAAAGACTGAGAGAAAAGAAGAAAAACAACTCCCCCTCTTCAAACTTGAGTGTCTTTTAGTTTCTAGGGCACACCTGCGTTCTCAGACATAGCCTATGTGACTGCTAAACAAAAGCAGACAAAAACAATGGCCAGAAAACATTTGTTGCTTGCTAGTAGATTAAAAATGCGTCACTCGATGATTTTTTGTTCTTCCTTATTGCCTCTGGTTGTTTTACTATAATTTTTTGCATTTTTATTTCATTAGCAAACAAAAAAATAGAATAGCCTCTTGGAGAAGCAGTTTCTCTGAAAAACATCTTCAAGTAGCAATTCTTGTTCAGGATTTGTTCTAAAGCTCTCCTATTCCAAAAGCTGATCAGGGAGCTATAAACTTAAATCCTATGTTCCTTCATTAGAATAAGACATAATATATGGCAGACCAGAAAAAAAAAAAAAAAAAAAAAAAATTTATTCTAACAACGTTACATTTTGGTTGTTTTTATTTTCTTTATCCAGGAAAGAGTGGCAGAATTTTGCCATCAAGAAAGCCGAAAAAAAATATCAATTCCAAGTAAGTAGGAACACATGTATTGTTCACCAGCCTTTTACCTTCACCTATATTTCTCCCCTATGTCACATTTTTAAACACCAACAATGACCTGAAAAGCCAAGTTTAAGTCTGCAAACAGAATGTCTCATCAATTTGAAATTTTTTCTCCCCCACAACATTTCATGCAGTGGGATTCATCTAAGCTGAACTACTCCCACCAGAAAATATCAACTTGCACATGACAACAAAGTTTCCTAAATCTAAGGCTGCTTTATTGCAGGAGTAGAGGACACTCCACCCTACTCCTCAGTGCAGAGACACAAACAGGTCAGGCTGTACCCTGTCCTAAACCTGATGCAACATTTGTGAACCACCAAGAGAGGAAGCTGGATGAGTGAACAACTGTCAAGAAAAAAACTATGTTTCCTTCTGCTTACTCCCACCACGTGCACCCCAAATCTCAAAATGCATTGTGCACAAGATGCTTTGTTCCTTGCGTGTAGAGTCTTAGCTCAGTCAGAGATGCTGAGGGATACCTGGCCATCAAGATTGGAACAATTGTTGAATAATTAAAAATGCATAGAGACAGAAATGTATTTCACATTCACACTGACTAAAACGAAGTGTTAACTTCAGCAAAACCTAAGCAAAAAGAATGGATAATGATTATTCATCCTACTCTCAGAAAGACAGTATTCAAAGCATAAAATAAATATCTAAAGATTTTATCTCTTCTTGTTTTAATAGTACCTTCATCATCTGTGAAGGAGATTCCATACCTTCCCAGAGGAACAGTCAAAAGCCATGGTCTGGAGAGAAACATAACAATTAGAGTCAGACAGAAATTTTCTGAGCTAAATTCTTCCTGTTAGAAAAATGCTGTTTCCATGAAATCATCATGCTCCTGTGGTACGTTTTGATTTCATCAAATACTTGGAAGGAAACTAGATGCCTTGTTCCCTGCCAGCTTGCCTGCCTGCCCAGCAGCCTACCTTGCAGGCATCCACAGAGCCATCCAAAAGGAACAATTCACAGCATTCAGGACTTCTCCATTCTGCTCACAAGAACACTAAAACTCAGGAGATTTTGAGCCTAATCTCCTGCTTTTGCTGCAAAAACATCTGCTGCCTGGAGACAGGGCTGAGGAGCCTTGTATATGACTAGAAGCTCAGCATCTATTTTGTTTTGAAAACATGCAGAAGGAGATGTTCTGTCCATAAAACATTTTAAAGGTTTGTTTCAACATAAATCCTTTTTATTTATGTTATTCTATTATTTTATTTTAACTTAATTTTAGAATGTCTCACAGAGCAGACATTTTAAATGATATCTGACAGTGCATTACAGCAAGTCACTGCCAGAAAGAGACATCACTGGTTTGGGGTTGAGGGAGATATATACAATATATTTTGAAGAGGCAAATGACATCATGTTTACCAAAGACTCCTAGCATCCTGTAAAACACAGAAGAGGTCTAGGGGCAAACACACAAGGACCTGTGAAGCCAAAGTCTAACTGAGCAGAACCAAGTGAACAAAGATGATATACTCTTCTGAGGACATCAAGAGAACACAAAAAGGAGAAAAAATTATTTATAGTTGTTCAAGAAATAAACCTTAGAGAGGTTTGATCAAAGAATAGGAGTGAATTATTAGCGACATGAAAGTCTGACAGGAAAATGTCTTGGATGAGACTGCAGTCTTTTGAGCTGTGCTTCAAGATCTTCAAAATGGGAACCCTGGACTCCAGAGCAAAGACTAATGAACCCTGTGCAAGTGGAAAACTCTTACAAGAGAGCCCAGCATCTCTCAGAAGCACCAAGAAGCAGAAATACATGTGTGGTACCCCTGTTTTCCAGCTGCAGTAATTTGGCAATAAGTGATAGGGTGATAGGGTGATTAACAAAGAGTAAGAGGTGTTCACATGTCACATTCTACCTGGTGGCCAATCCAGGGAGATTCAGGCTGAACTCCTTTGCAGAGGGGAGCCACGGTATGGTTAGATTCAGTCCTTCCCTCAAGGCTGTCCCCTCTCACTGAGGGTCATAAGGGCATGGGTGAAGTTAACCATTCCTAAGTGTCCCTGGGGCAAGGTTAACCCTCTCTTTGTTAATCTCTTTCAACAACCCATTCACAGAGATTAACCTCTCTGTGCATTAATCTAAGATCATTACCCGGGAGGCTTATACAAAACACAGCCTTAATTAAAATTGGGCTAGATTATAAAGCTCATCAAGAAACACACAGCAATATTGCTCTCAAGGCAATGTGTTGCAGCTAGCAGAACTTAGCAAAGTAGTAATCTCACTGCAACAGGTTCCAACCAACAGAACTTAGAAATATTAGTAATTATGAAACCCTTATGTGGTGAGAATAAGGTTAGAAACAGAGAGACCAAGAGGGACAGGGAATAAAAGAGGGGACAGAAAAGATAACACCAGCCTAGTATCCAGCATGAGGCTGTGGTCCTTGGGTGGCACACACCCAGTGTTTGGCATCTTCATTTCAAGTGTTCTGGAAATGAGTTGGTGCAGCATGAGGGTCCAGGTGGTCACTTGACACTCCCTCCAGCCAGGCTCACAGCAATGACCCTTATTTTCATGCAAGCTCTTCATCCTTAAACATGAAAGTGATCTTTTGCAAGGTGGCCCTCTGCCTCTGCAGGGCTCCTCTTGCCAAACACTATTCCTTATTGAATAAGCATCCCTGCTTATCAGGATGGGCACTGAGAGAAAGGGGCTTCCCTAGCAAGAGCAGTGTCCAGCTGGCTTGTTGAATGAGGATCTTACCCAAGCACAATGTCCAGTTTGCCAGGGTGGCTGTTTTGAGGTAATTATGAATTACAGGACTCTACGCTACTGGAAAGTAGATGTCATCTCACCTTGGGCAGACTTGAAATTATACACATGCTAGAGCAGGAAACAGGACTATTAGGTGGCCTAAAGAGTGCAAGGCAAGCCTTTTGCCCCTACAGCTCAGACTCAGGGATTTCTGTGATCTTTAGTACACTTTTGCTTTAAAAAAATAAAATATAATAAAAAAAACCTGCAGCTTTCTGCCTCCCAGGGTTTTAAGCACTTGCAAAGTAAGAGAAAGTTTTATAGTAGAAAGTACTCATCACCATACAAAATTATAAACTAGAGACACTGATTGGAAACTCAGTATGTTGCTAATGGATTTTCCCAGCCTACAAAAGCTTAAGCAGGCTGCCTCAGCTGAAAAGATCAGAATTGTAAAATAATGTGGCCAAAGGTTCCACTTTTGAAAAGCCAACTTGACTGAGTGCAACTCTTAAGTAACTGTTAGAGATATAATCAGAGATGTACTGAATAAACCATTGACTAACTTAGAGAACAAATTGCCTTAAATTTGAGGCCACAAGAAAGGCAGAGTCCAGAAATTACTGTGTTGAAAAGAAAGCCTGTGAATTAATCATGTAAGCATACTAAAACATTAATAGTTTTGAACACTGAAGGTGAAAGAACATTTGTTCACCAAAGGTCACTCTTCCAGCTCAGGGGGGGATTTTAAAGAACACATGTTGGAAAATTTGCCTCAGTATTTGTGTTATTTCACCCCTGGGCATCGTTTGCAGTGTAAAGCAATTAGTCTGGTAGCCAATGAGCATCCTGGTGCTGAAGCCCTTTAGGAAAAGTCAGCATCACTTAAAGTAACAATACCTTACTGCTGGATCCTGGTTCTCATGAATAAGTATTTGCTCTTTACTTTTTAAAAATATAAAAGTTAAGAAAGTTATTTGAGGCTACAAACTGAACGAGCCAGACTGATATAAAAACTGTGGATCCCCTGCCAGCAGTAGAAATGCAACTGCAACTGAGAATCTTGAAGCCATCACCTTTGGAAAGAGGGGGAGATTAATGACAACATTGTTTTCACGGGTGGAGATCAATGTGAACACATGTCTGGAAAAGAAACCACTGACCAACTTTTATGAAAAAAATTCTCAGTGTGAACAGGGCATCCTACGCCCAGCAATGATTTTACAAGGATTTCTGTAAAGGAAATATAATCAGACTGGCTGTGACAAAGGACATGGTGAAATAATGAAAAAGTCTTATTACATTCCAACCACATTTAATTTTTTTTTTTAACTGTCAATTTAGAATAAAAGTTAATGTAAAATAGGTTTTTTCTCATTTAGTTTTATATAATGGAAGTAATAGTAATCTCCTTGGAATTTGGTGCCTCTCCAATGTTTATCACACCATTTATCATCCAGATTTCCAGCTTGTGGAGATATATAATAAGAAGCACAACTGTTAAATCAGAGTACTCTGCTGGCAAGAAAAGCCGTTTATCGTATGTAAAAGGAGTTCAGTGGCTGATTTATTCAAATGATTACATTAGTTACTTAATATGACCTAAAAGTTAAAAAAGGTTTTAACTACGATAAGATATACTGTATGAATGTTTCAAAGGAGAATGTATAATGGAGCTATATTGAAAGTTATTTTTCTAACCAATGTGCAGTTCTATTCTGGAGTATGTTTTTTTCCAAATATTTTCTCTGTATACTGGGTTTTTGCCACTGCAGTGCTATGAAGAATAGTTAATACATCCTAAATGGACAGTTTCTGATTCTCCTTTTGCAGAAGCAGCTTTCTTAAGAAAAAAATCTCCTGAGGATCCACTAAAATAATCCACACGGAGGGCATTGCTGGCCCATGCTGAGTTTTGCACTCTCCAAACTTCTGGAAGATCACTTGAAGATTTGTCTGAAGGAGCTGGGTGTACATACTGAGTGCATATTAATACATGCTGATTAATTTGCATACTTTGCGTGCATTTATATATGCAGATTACTTACATATGTGAACATAAGAATATGACTATCAGAAACCTACTGCTCTCATCATATACACTACTGAATACTTAGTGCTATACATCTGTGTAAAAGAACATCTTCCCCTCTTCTACATGGGCAGCAATCAGTGGCTGAAAGCACATCCTAGATATTTTGTGGGACTGGCACCCTACTAGAAGATGATAATACACTTTTTTGTTTTTGTTTTTTTGTTATGTTAGGGAGGTTTGCCCTGTGCCCTATAGTTTTGACTGAACACTTGTTATGTACTCTAACGATTGCAGAACACATGCTTAATTAGATCATGCTTTGCAACACTACATGATAAAATAAGACGCCAAACTCTGAATTATTTAAACTGAAGGTTCCCAAAAAAAAACCATAAACCCAAATAGAAGAAGAATATAAACTTGAGCAGTGACCTACGTATTCATTGGTGACATGTAGGTAGGTGAGGGAGAAACAAGGACCTGGAGATGTTCACTCACTACATTTTCCACTACCAGATAAGTGTTACATCAGATCCCCAAATATCTCCAGCCTTCGTGTGTCCTTTCAAGCTCTGCCTGCCACATCTGGATTGTGAAAACAATGCAAGGTCAACAATGGAAGACATCCAAAACCAGAGAATAGAAAACTGAGATATGAAGTGTGTGGTGTGCAAGAGGGACTGCCTTAGAGCTGGGCCAGGGCACAGGGACAGCAGGGCTGAGAAGCCTCAGCAGAGACTGTCAGGAATGTCAGCTGGACCCAGGGCTCCATGTAGACCAAGGGCTTATCTCAGTGTACAGATATCATGTAAGCAATGAAGGCTGCAGTCCTTCAGTAAGATGCTCCCTGCAGCCCAAAGAAGGAAAAAAAAAGAAAAAAATATATACTAGCTTACCTTGTTCTGCATGAGACTTCTTGCTATGATAGTCTGATGGTCAAAAACAAAAAAGAGTCAATGGTGCAGCTGAACATGGACCATGGTCCACCCATGACTGTGATAAAAAACAGATTGTGACAAATGATTAACAGGCTCCTTCAGGCATCTTCAGAAGCTGAGGTTTTTTTGTGTGCTTGTTTTCATAATGCCTTTCACCAAATGAAGACCTCTAGGTCTAATAGGTATGTTTGTGTACTTAGGTGTTGGTTGTTTCAAGGTGAAGTGACTGATTGTTATGAAAATCTTGGTCAGAGCCCATTGTACCTAAGCTGATGGCTACCCACATCTCCACTCCATTGCTTTGTGACATGGTAGAGGAGTTGAAAACAGTGTCCAAATTTCTACATAGTAGGTAATGGTGAGTGCCACAGAGACACAAAGTGAAAGAGAGTTACGTTTAAAAATTACAGCAATAAAATTGTCTTTGGTAGCCACCAAGTAAAAAAACTATCAAGATGTTGGAGAATGGACCATGTCTGCAATTTCTCTCACTATAGCCATTAGCTACTAAACCTTCCAGCATTTCACAGCACAACCACAATTACCACCTTTTTATAACAAAGGGTATAACAGAAATTACAGCAACTTAGGAACCGCATGGCACCCTTTACATAGCAGTGGATGCATTTGAACTCCGGATCTGGCATCCTCACTGTTGCAGTTATCAAATAGTCACTTCTGTAAAAAACACTTCATGGTGAATGAAATAAGCAGCTACAGGGAAAGAATTATACACTCAGGAAGTAGGGAATAATCACTGAGGCAGCAGAGGAATCAGAAGTTAACATGAGATTATAAACCTGCCAAAAAAAAGATATCATACACAGATATTTGCTTCTATGGGCTCTCTATGCCTGAAGGAGCAGAACAGGATAACTATGGATTAGAAGCAAAGCCAATGTGGTTGAAGTGTTGAACTTCTCATCAACCAAAAAAAAACCAGTCCTTCTCCTCAGGGCTGTTTTCAACCCATTCTCCAATCTATATGCTTGGGATTGTCCCTACCCAGATGCAGGACCTTTCACTTGGCCTCATAAAATTTTCAGGGTTGGAAGGGACCTGAAGGGAAGGACCTTTAGGGAAGCTGTTCCCTAAATTTTTTCAGTAACAAATATGACACTTGAAGTCATTCTGAATTGCTATTGCAATAGTCATTTTGGTATTTAACATATAAATTTGGGGAAAAAAGTTAAAAATAAAAAATGGAAAATAAAAAAACACCCAGAACCCTCTTTTAATCTTTCTTAATATTCTCTTACACTTGTAAAGCCATACCAATTTTCTAAAACAAACCTATCCTAAACATTTCAAAAGAATTTTTTATTAAAAATAAAATCAAGGTTGCAATAGACAATGGGGACAAAGAAAAGCAGAATAGCTGGAAATTGTGTAAATGGTGGTTTAGGAGTAGAAAGATGAACAATAAGAACAATAAATGTTTTAAAACATGCAAAAAACATGCAAGAAGCAGAGTCCATAAGTCTCAGTTTCTGTCTTAGGAATTGTTAACCTTGGCAGTGAGCAACTCACTTGCTGTAAATTGGATTCTAACCAGGTAAAATAATATGTAGGCTTTCAATCAAACACTCCAAGCTAATAATGCTGAACAAAATACTGAGAGAAATGTACAAACATAATCTATCATGTTGTAAGCTCCTTTTGTTTTTTTTTTAATTTTTTTTTTTAAGGTGAATTTAATGCTTATGAATGCTCCCAGCTTCAGATTTATGAGCCCAAACCGATGTTTCCTGCCTTTTCCCAAACTGGGACAAAGCAAGCATCCACCATTTACCCAATCAACATATGTAACATCCACGTAGGTGGATGGAGAACCCAGCACAAAGAGTTTGCCCAAAGACTGAGTCCTGCATTCACTAAAAACATTCTGTTGTTTCTGCATCACCAGCTGAGGGACAGGCGAAAGAGGTTGTGGGTCTTTGTTGGAGAAGAAATCCAGTAGCTTGCACTATGTCAGAGATGAAAGAGGTATTGCAATTGTATGTATTTTCAAAAAGAAAATTAAAATTTTGGGTTTATATTAGTATGAATTAAAAAACCCAGAGAAAAAGCACTGAGATTTTTCCCTGCTAGCTAGTGGCCAGAGTAAAGAAAACAGTTGAATTCACACATGTATACAAGATGATCTTGTCTTCAGAAATAGCTTTACGTGACCTGTAAAGATTAAATGTGACATTTTAGTACAGCCCTGAACTGAGAAAAATTCTTGATCAATGATACTATCATTTAAAATAAAGGACATCTTCAGTGGTTATTCAGATCAGAAAGAAACCAGATGGAAGTTGTGAAAGAAAACCAGTCAGGCCAAAAAGTGATAAATTAAAAAAAAAAAAAAAAAAAAAAAAAAAAAAAAAAGAAAAAGAAAAAGAAAAAGCACCATGACAAATAATATTCTTTCCTGGCAAAAGAAATGCACACTCACCACCCTTTTGCAGATGGCACACTGCTAGGAGCCATGGTCCTTCACCAAAACAAAGAGGGTAGAGCAGACAAAAATTGAAACAGGATGTTAATGTTTTGAGTTAAGAAAATGAAGCAGTGAGTATCAACATGAACACAAATAATTATTTTTTTTAGTGTGAGGAAAGCTAAATGGGGCCCAAAGATAGCATCAGGAAAATATTGAATATAATATCATAGAATTATAGAATGGCCTAAGTTGGGAGGAATCCTAGAAACCAACTACTCCAACCTCCTGGCCAACATGAGAAATAAAATCCACAGATATCACATCTATATCTTTTAGTAAAACTAAATGGGATATTCTCAGAACAGGTCTTTATAAGATAGTGTAATGATAAACTTCACAGAGCTACTGAAGGCCAAAGATTGATGCACTCTTCTGGAAAGATCACAAACAAGAAACAGAGGATAACTCAGCTATTAAAATGACACAACTAAGCACCTCAAGATATTGGAAGAAAGAAAATGACTCTTCATTATACTACTGTGCCTCTGATGAAAATCTGAAAAAGGCAGTTTGTTTGTGCAGTGTGTTAGAACCACATTACATACTGTGAGCCCATTTTTAAGATATTAGATAATTTCTGATACCCATTCAGTCAGTAGAAAATCAAATAACTTCTGTTTACACCCTGCAAATGGCATGGGTTAGAAACATTTCCATGGAACACAACACTGTGCATCTCCTCAGCTAGACCTTGGTTTTGAACCATGTGTGATGCATCCTAAAGCAATTCACATGGATCCACAGCTGTCTTCCTGTGCAACATGGCAAATCCAAGACTCTGACAACATCTTTGCCTTTGTGTGACTCTCCCATAAACAATCAGTTCATGTGAACTCATCATCCTCTTATCTGTAGACCCTGAAAAATTGCAGCAATAGACCATTATTACAATAATTATGAAGAACGTTTTGGAAATTATCTTTCTTTTGTTACATTTCCTGTCCCACTGTGCTTCAAATAATACACAATGCTGAAGCTAGAAGGCTAAATCATCTTAAGAAAGAATTGACAGCTGGTTATTTGAAAGAAGAGACAGCTAGTTTCAGCACACTGCTAATGTTTGTGATTTCATGTTACAGTTTTATTTTAAAGCATGCTACGAAATAGACGCCTGAAGAATTTTAAAATAATTTTTTCTTTTTTTAGCTTTAGAATTTTAAAGAATTTGCCGTGATTCAGTGACACATTTTCTTCAGTACTTCAGAGACACCAAACCAACATCATTATGGACAAAATTATGTAAGTGAGGCACTTAAACCATATTTAGAACTCGAATTAGAAGTGTAAGATGTTGACCTCCAAATAACCCCTGACTTAAATGTAAACCTTAGACTCAGCTGCTTTAATAGCTCAATAACTCTAGCACAGCCGAGTTTTCCTCCTGGAGTTTCATGATGATGTTCATTTATTCTGGGGAAATAAGCAAGTCATCTACAATGACATCATAATTTTCCCAGTGCAATGCTCTTTGGAGAGTGTCCTAGCAGCTTTAGCTAGGTGTAAAGAACCTGAACAAACCCCTGTCATTGCTCATTAGAGAGAAACAAGTCGTGTAATTTCAGTTTATATGTTGTTCATTATGTTTCCCAAAGAATAATCACCAAATGTAAAACCAGCACTAGCAAAGACTAATGAGACAAGGAAAAGCACGTAAGTTCAGTGCTCCTTAGAGAAGTCACAAAACTTGGGTTGCCAGTGGTAATATGCTGCTGTCCATACAGCAGATAATTTGACTCGTACCACAAGCTAATCAGCATTTTCCAGATAAATTGAAAAACATGCAGATGACTCTTTCTCCTGAGTAAGTTAGGGGCCTGAATGCTTTTTTACAGGTTTGTTATGTTCCATTTGGTGTCTAATGTTGAGCTTGATTATAGCAACTCCTCCCCTAAATCCCTGTCAATTTATTTTTAAAAGTGCCTGATTTGCAAACCTGATTAGCCCTTTCCTATGTTCAGAAACCAGATGTGCTCATACCACATTAAGGAAAGAAAGAAATGTCACAGGTCAGCAAGCTGCTGATGAAGAGATGCTGGAGGCAGTGGGGCAAGGAGATGAGGAGGAGTAAAATTCCTGCAGCAGCAGCAGGAACATGGTTGTAATCATCTTCAGGAAATAAGGCACAGGGCATGGGAGGGACCCTCTGTCCAAGTCTCCCATACCAGCAGTGCTGACAGCAGATGCTTAGGGAAGCATGAACAGAGTCCTCCTGCCATTAGCAAATCCTTCTTGTTTTCCAGAAACTCATTCTTCAGGGATACCCAAAGCAGAAAACTGCATCCAGTGCACTGAAGAGCATATTTTTGCAGGATTTGGGTAGTTTTTGAGGTCTCTCTGACATTTTTCAGGCTCTGCACCTCCCAGCAGTGGGTACCATAGTGCATGGGCACAGTGCGACCTTCTCCACCTGAGATGTTCACCAAGCTGTTCCTACTGCTTTTCCTCCATGAACTCAGGGATTTCATAGGTCTCCCTCTTAATTCAAGCACCCTGATAAAAACTCCTCTTCAGATCGAAGCAGGATTACATTACCACTGCCTGCCTATACTGTACTGCCCCTAGAAATGTGGAAAAAAGAATCTCAAGGTATATTTTGTACGTTGTTAAGTAGTACCTGAATGTGATCTTTATTTTAAGAAGAGGAAAATATTTGATTACTTAATGATAATAGCAAAATTGGTTGCCTACTGCATAGTAGCCCAGAGTACTGTTTGAAAAGTCATGGGCTTCTGTAGAGGCCAGCAGGCACATAAAATTCTCTCAGCAGGACAGAGAGAAAGATTATGGGGAACAAAAACAGCACAGGACAGCAAAATAAATGGTTGCTCATAGCCTTAACAGAAAACCAAAGTTCAGAGTTAAAGAACCAAGGTTTGGATTTCTGAGCAAATAAATTATCTGTTCCTACTTGACCAGGGATTTTGGATTTGGAGATAAATAGGATTACCTGACTGCTGGCTTTCATAACTGAAGCAGCCTGCATCCTCCTGAAAACCAGATGACCATTTAGTTTAAAAGGTGCAAATAGACTTGCATATTTGAAATCTGAAAATTCTGGGTCCAAGTATGACTCTTTTTCTGATTTCAATAAAAAAGAAGTCCAGGTTTAAGGACTATTACTTACCTCTTCATATGTACATCCCCCATGTAGGGTTGATGGAACTAGATGATCTTTAAGGTCCCTTACAACCCATTCTATGATTCTGTGGTAGTGCAGGTGAGAAGTCAATGTGCTTGCCTATCAACTAAAAAAAAAAAACTATTTCCACCAACATCATTACAATGCGAACTTCCCCCCATCCAAATTCTCAGTTTAAGACAACTTCATTGAAAGAGGAGGAAGGCAGAGGAATACATTGTGAATACCAACAACAAATAAACCAACCACATCTATTAAGCAAGATTTCTATGGCCTGGAGCACACTTGTAATAGTCCTCACACTCATCCTCCTCCTGCTCCTGTGTAGAGTATAGAATCTAGCTCTTGTTCAGTCCTCAGAGTTCCTACAGATGGCTTTATTCTGCAGCAGGCAAAACCCCAGAGGGGTCCCTTACCCACAGAGGGGACACCTTTGACAGGACCCATTCGCCTCTCATCTCAACTGATGCAACCAAACTTGGTTTGATCAATTTGACCACTCATCTTAAAAGCATCAGTGTGATACTCCTGCAGCTCAAAAGAGTCCTGTATTTTAACTGTTTTACTTCAAGGTGCTG
Source organism: Heliangelus exortis (assembly GCF_036169615.1). NCBI lineage: Eukaryota > Metazoa > Chordata > Aves > Apodiformes > Trochilidae > Heliangelus > Heliangelus exortis. The sequence goes on along the minus strand of NC_092454.1, from coordinate 67,227,663 downwards.
CAAAGCTGAAATAAAAACTAAGGATACAGACAGGAGTGCTCCTTCCACTTGATGGAGTTGTTCTTCCCCCTTATTCCACCAAAAGAACCATATAATCATTACAGCTGGGAAAGACATCTAAGATCAAGTCCAACTCTTGTTGGAACACTACCTGACAACCAAGCAATGCCCTCAAGTGCCACGTCCACACATTTTTGGAATCTCTCCAGGGATGGTGTTGCTTAAGCTACCTCAAATTATAATATTGACTGTAAACATAATAGCAATCAGATTTTGGGAATTTTTTTTATTCTGCACTGGGCAAAAATTGAAACTTTTCAAAACATCCATAAAAAGCAAAAGATATTTGCCCTGGGACAGCAAATGCAAAGATCTGGAGTGGACACCCATGCTCCTCTTTTACTCTCTGTCCCTGCCTAAGGGCTTGTACATGAAGAGACACCCATGGAACTCTACAGTCATACAACCCACAGCAGAGGTGGACAACTCTCTGGAGGCTAAAAGAGGAAAAAAGGAAACAGTGCAGCACTAAGAGCCAAATGCCTCCCCTCCTCCCACAATAAGTCGGTGCCCCATAAGCACAATCCTAGCTTCCAGAACCCACCTTCATGACCCCTAGACCAGGAGCACAGCCCATCCCACATCTCACCAGAATTCCATCCCCATTCAGCCCAGGCTAAGGAGATCCATTGGAAAAGCACCCCTAAATGCTCACAAAGCTGCTGCTGCCCTCACCCTGGGGAAGGAAGGGGAGAGTCAGAGTCCCAGCCTGCAGGGAGCAGTGGACATTCTGGAAAATTGGCCCCATTGCCCCCCACCCAAATGACACTGGATATGCACTCACTGTGAGAATCACACCTGTACAGTGGTGGAGAGGAACTTTTTGGAGAGGAAATGTTTACAAGGTTGCATAGTGATAGGGCAAGGGGAAACATGAAAGAAGGGAGATTTAGACTGGGTATATAGGAACGAATATGTTCTTTGCTGTGAGATTGGTGAGACACTGGCACAGGTTGCCTAGAGAAGATTTGTCTGCCCCATCCCTGGAAGAGCTGAAGGCCAGGTTAGGTGAGACTTGCAGCAACCTGGTCTAGTGGTAGACGTCCCTGCCCATTCAGGGGGTTTGGGACTAGAGGATCTTTAAGATCCCTTCTAACCCAAACCATTCCATGACTTTGATTCTATGGTCTTTGCTGACACACAACCAAAATCACCTGGCCTAGAATGACAGGTCAAAACCATAGTGAGAGATTTGATTTATTCCCTGACCCTTCATTCTCTCAGAGGACCAGCAGGGTGAGCAACGTAAGCAATGCTGAAAGATGGGCAAGTGCAGAGAGAGCCACCCTCCTGCAGCCTGCTAGTGGTAGAACCCACAGGAAACAGCGCAGATGGTGAGACTTCTTTTCATTTCACCATGATCCTGTCTCCCACTTTATTCCATGGTTCATTCTTCCTTCCAGGTCCTGCCCCTGTCTCCCGCTTGTTAGCACTACTGATGGTGACAAACACCTTCCCAGGGTACAACACACTGAAGCTCTGCTGCCCTGAGGAGCAGCCACTTCAGCTCATCCTGCCACAAAGCCCATGTCCTGGTCTCAGCAGGCATTTCTGTGCCATCTTTGCTATGCATGGATGCAATGGATGCATCCATTTGCAAGCTCTTACTCCTTCATTTGCACCATCTCTTTTCATGGCTACCAAATTCTGCCTGAACCCACACGTAGCCCCACTGTATGAGCTGCAGAAAGCCACCCGAGGTGCAGGTCAGAGAGGCACCAAGTCTTGAAGAGAGTTGTGGTTGCTCATTGCTCTGACAAAGATGTGTTGCTCTGCAAGGCCACAGCCTAGAACATTGGGTTTCAGATCCCATCCACCTGCTCTGCAGATCCAAGCTTAATTGCTGAACCTCATGATGGGCTGATTGCCAGGGACACAGGTTTCACCTGCATACAGATATCCACACAAGTGCTCCACAAGGGAGGGAATAACAGATTGCAGAGCTAAAGTCTTTGCTGCGCTTGTCCTTGATGCATTTTACACCTCTGACCATCTCACTGTCTTCCTGAACTTCCCTCTTTGTATCCCAGGCTTCACCTCAGTCTTGTCCCTCAGCTGCTTCAACTTATTCTTCAGAAGTTATTCTGCTTGAGGTACAGAGAGGGGTTTCAGTGCTGCTCCAGAGACAATTTTGGATGCAGATCACCTTGTTTGAACTTCATTCTCTAAATAATGATAAGTCCCATAAAATTTTATTTCCATTTTGGTCAAGACAAGCTGAAGCCTCTTGATGGCACCACAAATCACTGCTTTCCTGCCCAGCTTTTTCCAGACTGCTTTCTTTGTCACCTACTTTGAACACACCTGTTATAAGAATGGGTGCTTTGTTTCCTTCCTACACCTTCATACTAATACACATAACTTTTTTCTTAGATGTCTGACAGTTCCTTTCATTTCTTTTTTTGTAAATATTAAATCTTAACCTCACAAGACAGAGTTCCCTCTAGGCAATGTATGCTAACATTTCCTGGAGTTCGTAATTTTCTTTAGAATTTATATTCTACATTCCACACTTCCATTTTAGTTTTCTCTTTTTTCTCTTTTCTTTACCATTTTTCCCACTGTTAAATTAAAGGAATATATCCTTTCTTTTAAGTTTCTTTTATGTTTTAAGGGAGACAAATATTAGGAATTCATTCACGGGATAAAACTAAGTTTCCATCTACCACCTAAATCAAAATTTTATTGAATGTCACTTGTGGAATTAGAAAGATCAGCAGATTAGACAGTAGTTCAAGGAGAGATATAGGCTGCTCCTCATGACATTCAAATGAACCTGTTACTCAACTTTCCTTGTGACAAAGCAGGATTTTATCTTATTTAAGTCAGGGAAAAGAGCAATAAGGCAGATTAATTATGTCAGCTATTCTTTTCAAGCAGTATTACAATGAAGTTATCTCTTGTTGTTCTTATGACTCACTTTTGGGACATCTGAACCAAAAAGGTGTTGACCCGCATCAAGAAAATCAGCAGTTAGAAAAAATAACAAACATAGTGCGACTCAGCCAATTACTTAGGAAGACCTACTTTGCATAGAAGTAAAATTTCTGCCCAATCTAACTTCTTTTGACAAAAACCAAAATCAAACAAACACAGGAAATAATAGTACCACTGACAGAAAGCATGTTCAAATGCCAAGCAGAAATTTACCCAGCAGACAAAGCTAATTAGGTACACAAAAGTTGCTGAATTTGTTTTGTAAAAACCAAGCCAGGAAGACAACAATCCGTGTATATCATTTGCAAGCAATTATTACTAAAATATTCTTACCACACTATTCCCTAGTCCAAGTAATTATCCTGTTGAATCTAACGTGAAGTTTTGCCATTAACTAGAATTTATAACACAAAACTTTGGGAAGACAGTGATAATAAACTTAAAGGAGAAACTGCAACTTGGGGAGCACTATGAGTACAACAGCACCACAGAGAAGGCAAAAGATAAATATGGAAATGGCCAGGAATGCCCAGCACAGGATATTTTGTTGATCACTCCCTGTTTTTTCCAGCAACCATCCAAACATTTGTCATGGTCGTCAAGGCAAAGAGGAGTCTCAGAAGCAGGGTTTTCCTGACGTTGAGTGTAGACCTGTCACCAGTCTATTTGGGCAGCCATCATATAATAACGACCAAAACGTTTTCTGATATTAAACAACAAAAGGTAAAGGAGAAAAAAATGGGGAAAAGAGAAAATAAAAACGACCGCCTTCTGGCATATGATAGGAATCAGAAAAGAATCAGCAATTTTCTGCAGCCAGCAGAATTCAACACCTCTGTGTCAAATTTTACCTCATCCTGGGAAAGTTTTAGAAGAGCCTCCTACAGTGACTTCCCATTAGTGATATATCCCATCTCAGTCATACACAACAGAGGTTTTGAGTATCCGCTTTCAATTGCCTCACCAGTGTTCTGCCTGGAGGGTTACCATCTATGTTTATCAATGATTTGAGATTGAGAGCAATGGCCTACTTAGTGTTTTACTTTTCACATGTCACCTCCAGATCAGGGAAATCAGTAATGCTTGTATTGCTGCTTAGAGGCTAGTGCTTGGGAAAGAAACAAAACTGGAAAAGAATCAAATTAATGGCATAGAATGTCATTTCAGGGAATAAAAATCTGGCTCACAAATCCAAGTTATAACACTCTGATTTCCTTTTACAAGCCTCTTTCTGACTTGGATCACTCAAGCACACTGCAAGCCTATCACTCCTTCAGAGAACACCCTCTATTATAAATAACTTAATACTTCAAAGACTAACAAATTACTTTGATGCACTTTTAAAGTTGGTGGTTTCAATTCTCCAGCATTTTTGCCTGATAGCAAATCATTAAATAGCTAAAAGCACCTTGTTTGCATTTACACAACTGTTACCTCTGTGAGGAGGCATTAGCCCCTTTGCCCTCTAAGATACCAATATCTGTAGCATCCACATCAAACAAGCTCAAAGTAAACCAGAAGTCGAAACTGCACCCATGTCTGTACTTTTCCAGGAAGAGCTCAGATTCAGAATGGTCCTTCTTTTCTTCTCATCTATCCTATAGTTCACTCAATCACTGAAAAGTCATGGCTAGGAGTTCTTTGTAATCAACAGAACAAAAGCGTCAAAAAAGCAAAGTAATCGACTATTAATCACATCTCTTTGATAACCCTGACCCTACTAAAACATAACATCTGTCTTATATTTTTTGTGGCTAAAAGCCAAAGCTGGGATCAGGAAACAACTATTTCACTGGTCAGATGTTAACATAGCTCAGCATGTTGACTTTATAACCACCCTATGAGCTCAGAGAATTTAATGGAACTGTCTTTTATTTGGCTTGGTCCCATTTATTAATATTACCAGAGTGAGTAATTCACATGATCAGACATGCACTTAAGAGAGGCATGTCTAGACAGACCCAGAAGTCCCTACTCTCTTTTCCACAATTAGGCAAAATCTGAAGCTTAAGACTAGTAAAGCTTGAACAGTTATTTGAATTCACATGAAAAACATTCCCATCAGTTACTGTCTGGATAGACACATGAAATAGCAACTACTGAACAGTATCAGGCAAGAACTTTTGACTTTTGATGGTAAAAACTGGTGGCATTTATGCCAACTTAATGATTAGGCAGGGACAGAAGGGCTTATCAGAGAAGTGATACAAGAAGGGAAAAAAATATTATTACAGCATTTGAGAGCAGAATTGCTTAGTAACAAATAAATGGTTACATGTTCTGCAACCTTTACCATCCAGCCAAAATTCGGTTGTTACAGGGAGATTCAAAGCATAAACAACCTCCAGAAACTTCTAGACAAATCTGAGGTTTTATTATAAAGCTACAGATTTATGATCCTGATTGTGGCACATGCTTTTAACTACTGATGGTCAGATCTCATCATGGACAAGTTAAGCATATTGTCACAGATATAGACAATCCTCTTAGCTTCAGCAATACTAATACTTGAATTAAACAGCAATATCCATGAGCCCTGATTTGTCCTTCTAGTCCCTGTGCTCCTGATATCCTCAAGAGCCATGCACAGGAATAAGCACTTTCCTTGTAACTCTTGCATGAAATTTTATTTCCGGTAATGCTTTCATTAGTGAATTATATTTTTGCAGAAGTCCAGAGTAAAAATAATAACAGAATGACATGGAGCAGTGTATCAGCATCTCTGGAACTCAGTTTGGTAATTCTGCTGCCTATCATCTTGATAAGCCCATCTTGCAGATCCTCCTTTTCTTACATGGAATTATTCATTGCACAACTCCTGTTGTTACTACCTACATTTTGTGTTGCATGAACAAATCTCTTTGAGCAAACAACATGGACAAGATGCTAGCAGCTGTAATGGCTTTAATTTAACTGATCAACAATGACAAAGCAAGAGAAAAAAGGTGAGAAAGAAGCTGAATCAAAGCCACAACTGGTACACCAGGTAGTAGTCATCTCATGCCACTACAGGTCTATAGAAACCAATGTGTTTGCTAAACTGAACTGCTTTTTTACTCAATAGGAAAAAATAGGCTGTTGTTCCTAAAGTAATTCCCCTTACCTGTCTTCCAAAGCATGTCTTGTCCCCTGCCTCCATTGGCCATTGAGGACCCTAAGCAGATTAAGTTCTTGCCTTCCTTTTAAAGTAACTTAATTTCAGACTTTAGACATCTGTTCTTAAAACATATAAAAAAAAATGAAAAAACATACTCTGCATGAACCTTGGCTTTACTGCAAGCTTAAATAGATAGAAATCAAATCTTCATCTTCTCAAATGTACACAGTTTCACTGCAGCACATATTTTGAGCATTTCCATTCATTTCACGTGGGATTTAGTTGTTCATGCCTGAACATAATATGCCTATTAGAGTAAATTGGGAGACTTGAGAAAACAAACACATCTTGCAAACACTTGAAGTACTGCCAGCTTTTTCACCCTGATGCTTAATACAGGCTGCTTAAATTTCCCTGAGTATACCATTCTTCAGTTGTCAGAGGTATTTGTCTGACATTTTTGTCCTTGTTTTCGATTAAATAAGCCTTATTAAATTATTTAAATAATGCAGGTGTAACCCTGAAATATGTATTGTTTTTAACAGAGGCTGGAGTACATACCTGGTAGGCTTGTGTTGTTACCACTTCTCCAGATAAACGTTGTCACTCAAGTACAGTTGACAATGTATTTCCATATGGTGTTAATTCCCAGATCAGAATTACTCTCCTGAATCACATTTATCCTCTTTTAAATATGCAAAACATTTAAGCATGTGATTAATTTGAAGCATTTGTGGCTAGTGAATGTTAAGCATTCTCCTGGGCCCTTGCTAGGTGACAACATTACTTAATCAAGCAAGGAAAACATTCTGACAGTTCAGCAGATTATTGCTTTGGGGTCTTCCCTTTAACTTCAGGGAAAATACACTTGGAGAAGCAAAAGATGGATTGTTGTTGTATTTTTAATAAAATAAAAAAAAATACTTGGGACTACATTTTGACACAGAAGGCTCTCCAGCTCCAACAAAGTGATTGGTAAATCAGGCACAAGCTGATATCTCATTCATACTGCAGAAAAAAAGAAAAGGAGTTACCAAGTCCATCACCCCTAGAGGAATATCTCATTTTGTATTACAGTATTGATTTCTGTAGAAGCTTACCCCTGGTACATTTTGATGGTGTTCTTCACTTAATATTCTAAATGATCCAACATAAATTAGCAGTTGCAAGTAACCATTATCTTTATTTAAAACAATAGGGTTTAGGGCTTTTTTTCCTTCTTGCTTCAGCTGTGCTCAGTTCACTGCACAGTAACCACAGTGGGACATCTTAGTGAAGCATAGAAAGCAAATGCATATCAGAATAGTATTTAGATTAAATCTGAAGTATGTAAGACCACGATTCGTGCAGTCTGTCAGCATCTCAGGCACAACACTCAGATGCACACCTCACCTGTCACCACTCCCACAGCTAACCAACCTGTCAGCAAAAGCTGTCTGACATGAGTGGAAATAAGAAGGCAGCTGGGATCTTTTTTTTTCCCTTTTTTTTTTTTTTCACCCCATTTTTTCTTAAGTTGAGACAGGGGTATAATTATTCTGACACACATTGCTGGAATTCATTGTGGGTTTTGTTCTTCCAGCTCATGCAGCATTGCCAAGGGAATTTCAGAAGAACCAGGTTCTGAATTTCTCATAAATGCAGGGGAAATCTGTGGTGGAAGAACACACACAGAAAAATCTGTGGCCACATTGAAACATCCCATTTTGAAACTGTAATTAGCTGAAAGAAAATCAGCTAGGCAAAATCAATTGCTTTAAACAGCTCAATTTTCTTTTTTCTAGCATTGATCTGCACAGAAAATCTTCAGTGTGTTTTTCTAACTCAAAATAAAGGGAAGTATTGGAACACTGAAGTCTTTTGTGAAGTGGAATGAGCACTCCCTGGGTACCTGTTGTAGGGAAAATTACTTTAGAACAGAAGGAAAAGTGGCAGAGCTGGGAAGAATGTTAATCCCTGCTTCACCAGGAACAAAAAAGGGCAGGAGGGCACTTGTGAAATCATAATGCATAACCTGTGCAATTACTCTTTGCATATAGCATGTTTTAATGAGAACTTCAACCAAAACTCTCTTTACAATCAACATGAGAATTTTCCTTTTTCTTCTTCCCATGTCCTCCCTTTGGGTAAGCATAGGTAACTGCATGTGAACAAGAGCCAGGAATACCACATTTCAATCCTGTACTTCAAGCTAACAGCTCCTGAATGACTGAGGAGAGAGGAAATTTGTTCCTAAACACATAGTCCTGCAATGCTGATCCACACCTTGCAACTGATGCATCACACCAAGCTGGATCTTCAGATGGTATATGCACAGCTGGCAGGGGCTGCAAAACTTCACCTTTGCTTGGTGTCAAACTTCCCCTTTGCTTGGTGTCCCCTTCCCACCAAATTTTTGTCTAGGATGGCTCCATTAACTTCAGGGCATGTGCTGCTGATTCATACCAGCGTAAGCAAAGAGATATAATCACTGGGCTGACCACTTCAAAGGGATGTGTACTTCTTTGACACACCAAGTATTGCAAATGAGGAATTTCCTTACAAAAAAACCTGCTTGGACTCAGGCTGCCCTGAAGTAGATAGTTCCTTCTTTTTAGAAGACATTTAAAAATGGACTTGTGGAAGCTGAAGTGGCTTTCCACAGTACACAGCTTTGTCTGTCTGATAGAGCCTTTCAGTACACATTTTTAAACATTAATGAACAAGCAGAATGAATAGAAGAGCTTCAAACACTGTAATTCCTAATTCACATCCATTTCCCCAAAGTCAATCCTCTCAACAGCTGCCTCAGCTGGCAACAAAACATATATAAATACAGACACAGTTGAGTTTGGGGTATCTTTTTTAATATTTATGAAGCCTGCCACCGGGTGTTTCAGCAGCACAGCTGTTTACAGCTGATAACTCTCTGCTTCCAATCACAATTGTACAGTTTTTATTTCATGGGGGAATATGTATAATCATAAACATGATATGGCTGTCCTGTCAGCTTTATTAGTCTATATATCTCAAAGGACCATTCTGACATTCCAGATACACTTTGTGTTCAAGAAATTCTTCAGGGACTACTTGATTTCAGGGCTCCCCTATAATATTTTTTAATAAAATTGCTAGTAAGCTTATTACATAGATTGAACAGTCACAATGCCCCATCATTAGACAGTGATGAGTGATGTCAGTCTCTGAGTATACGGAGGCACACAGATAGGGGAATGAATAGATACATAAGTGTGTACCTACACATATATGCAGATTTATATGTAAAAAGTACTTCAAGAAAGTATAATCAATACTTTCAGAAGCATTCAGAAGCATTCAGCAGCAAATAGAATTAGAAAAGAGATTTTGAGCCCTCCTCTGGTCACATTGGTACACTTGCAGCAGTGAGGGAAAGTGTTGTGGCTGTGAAAAACTGCAGTGAAAATCTGGCCCCAGGAATCAGTCTGCTCTCTCCTGTTACCAACCAGGTAGTTTTGGCTGCCAGATACACCAGAGATGAGAAGATATCAAGAGAGTGCTTGAATAGAATCATAGACTCACTAAGACTGGAAAATACCCCCAAGATCATCAAGTCCAACCAATAAAAAGCTTCCAGACAGCAGAGGCAAACCTGCAAGGCTGCTCAGAAGCTCACCACAACAAATTTTTTAATTCTGTGCATAGCCCTATCGATGCTATTTTGGATGCCAAAGGGCTGGTTACATGATCAAAATTTTCCAGAAATGGCCCCACCACCTTCCTGTTGTCTTCCTCTTTCTGACAAAGGGGGCAACTGCTCATCTACAGACCCATTGAAATATTGTTTGGATGTGGAGCTTAGCTGAAGACATACCCTGGCGACAGTTCATTTATGTAGGAATTGGGTGAGTTACTTGCACATACTGTCTTCTTGTAGAGTGACATTTCATTTCATCTTTCTTACACAATAAATTTTCATATTCTGTGTCAAACTGGGGATTATCTTCTAAATAACAGAACTGACAATGATATGTTTCAACACAACTGGATTATAAAGCAGTCAGCCTTTTCTGTGTTCCCCAATCTCTACCCCTGTCAACAGTGGCTGACTGTGCAAATTTCACCCAGTCTGCAATTTCAGACCAGTCTACTACTGTGCTGGGCTTTTTGCTGCAAAAGGAAAGGGCAGGACAAAGAAAGTAAAACTTTTTGTGGCTCTAGTCCCAATCCATTCATCCTCTTACAAAGCCAATTGCCTCTGTTAAGAACATCACCACTTCACTGTAGCCAAACTGGAGGCATGGACCAGGGTAATCAGAGCTTGAAATTACTAATTTTGTTCTATGACATGAACCAAATTTTTGTGCACCATGGAGGCTGCATGTTGGGTGAATGCTGATGTGTCATTAATCATCACTACATAGGCTTTGATTTTATCACATATCACCACCCTGCCCAGTGGTCAATGGATTTTCATTGTCAAGGCAATTATATTACTATTGTATTTTCCTGTTTTAATTGCAGATGAAGGAAGAAAAACTGCTAGATTAGAGAAAAGCATCCCTAGAACTCATCCATAGCCAGCCAGCCCTTGTGCTCTAATCAAACCACACCTATTAACAGCTTATGAAAGTCGACCTACACTTCAGTAAGTCAAACAGGCTTCTATAAAACCCAAAGGCAAGGGGGTGAAGGGAACAGGGAGGTGGAGACATATAGCCAACCCATCATCTGTATCCATATGTAAATACATCCCAGTACGAACCAGTAAATGGGTAGCCACAACGGCTACAACTGCAGTATAAACACATCTGCTCAGTGAATTTAATCCATGAAAGATATCAAAACAAAGGAGACAATATTCAAGCTGTTGCATTTTTAAAATCTTTACTTAATGCGTGAGAATACAATTAATTTTTCCATCAAAGTAGAAATCCCAATGACTTCCCAAAGAGTACAGTGAAGACAGTAGCACAGAGCAATATATAATGGCCTAGAAATTTTCTTGTTATAAAGGATTTAACAAACACCAAAAGCTTAACAAGAAGGTTCACAATCTGTTGCACTGGGCCAGGGTGTGTGATTTGCTGACTAAAAATCTCTTATTAATTACAATACATTAGATTAATTTAAAACCTCAAGAGACTTTATTGTCTTGTCAGAAGCATCTGCCTCCAAATATTCTTTTTATAGAATTCACCTTTGAATTATTTGATTTCTAGACTTAGAAGCACCCACTTGTAGTGAGTCCACAGGCATGACATGCCACTGGGCAAAGATTTTAATTTTTGAGTGTGAAGTAAAAATATGGCAGCTTCAAAATTTAATGTCTTCCCTCTTCTGTGTCATGAGAGAAGAGTGGTTCTCTTCGTAACATCCTTCTCCAAAGTCCTTGTTCTATTGTGACCTTTTACCATTTCCCTCTTTATCAATTTGCTTCCCAACACAGACTATCTCACCTTCCTCTCTCCTGACAGAAACATTTTTCCAAGTCTCCAAACTTTCTTGTAACTTTCTCCTCAACCACTCATAATCCATGAAATGCAGTCACTCTTGTCCCAGAGCTGTGACCAGCCCCTGACACACCAGGAGAAATGCTGACAGAATTTGTGAATCACTAATTATTCTCTAACTACTGCTCCAGCTCTCTTGCATGTGCTCCAGCAAATGTATTTGTACTCTTCAGAAAATTTCAGTTTTTGTCTTTGTCAGCATAAGTTTTTCCACTGCAATGAAAAGCAGGAATGTAGAGTTTCAGTATGTCTTACTGTTAATTCTGAGCATCTGATTCCAGTGAAAGAGTTCTTTTCAGCTTTTTACATCAGTGCTTGATTATTTAATGTTCATCTTCTTCATGGGGGAAAATAATATCATGCATTTATCTTGATTATTCATGTGGGGTTAAAATAAGTCAAAGATGACTGTTTGTTTTAACAGATTGTTTAGTAGGTAAAGCCCACCTGGAAAAAACTATGCACATGTGATATATCCATGTTAGAAGAGTGTCTCCCTTTCTTCACTGAATTAATGACAGAAGAAAAAAAATTTTATTCACCCCTGCTGTGTAACAGTTTTAAAGCTCTCCATATCACTGTTGGCTGGAAGGAACCTTTGGAGTCTCTAGGCCAGCCTCCTGCTCCAAGAGGGACTGTCACCACCTCTAGACCAGACCAGTAGTGGCTTTTACTACTCACTTTTACTATACTACACAGCTTCTCTGGGTAACTCCATAGAATGCTCAGTATCCTCCTGACAAGGAAAACCTTCCTGAAGCTCAGCCCAAGCTGCAATGTGTGATGCTTTCCCCTGTTATCTTCTCTGCCAGAACTGCACCTCCAGGGACACTCTTGAAAAACATCTTTAAATCACCTGGACCTTCCAGATGCCTCAAAAGCCATCACTCTCCTGCATGCCCACCAGTTTCTCTTCTTACTTCAACTTCTGGGGCTACATCACGTAGCTACCATCAAATCACAGAGCTCTGGCTCTCCCAGGGGAATCTGAACACCTTTTTCCAGCTGATAGATCAGCAGTGATTGGTCAGCTAGAGAACTGAACAAAAGCTGGTGAGTCACAGCTACTGCCTTGGTAACCCCACTCACTCATTGCAGTGGTCATTAGCAATGAGAGAGGTTGGGTTTTTAATTGCACTGTCTCCAAATGTTACAACACTCTTATTTCCAATATGACTTCTTTCTCCATCAACAAACAGCATAACAGTTTCTAGGCTAAAATACTCAGTGCAGCTACAAAAACAAAATACTGACAAGTAAAAACACTAAAATAGATGTATAACCACACAGAGGGATTTTCCCATGAAAACTGAAGCGGAAAAATAAATCTGGAAAAGGGTTTGGAAGAAAACTCATGCAAGTCTTTTTTTCTTCTCCCTTTACTGGTTCCCCCCAACAATTTTTCTGATGACAATAAATTTTCCACAAGATTGAACCAGGAAAAGGCAAGCTCCTCAAACAGAATAGTCCCTGAAGCCTTAGAAAAAAGAAGGGGGTTTGTGGAGAGGGGTGGAAGGGGGGGTGTAAGTAAAGGAAGAAAGAAAAGGAAAAAACAAGAATCTTAAAACTGAAAGGCTCATTGCTTTTAGGTTTCCTTAGTGGCCACATCATCTCTTAACAAAAGAACTGTCTTTGCATTTGTTGATCCTAGAAGGAACAGAGTTCAGACATCTCTTGGTCCCTGTAGGTAGATCAGCATGGCAGATTTGCCAGGAAATCTTGGACTATGCATGTTCACAGCAGATGCATCCAGGTCTGCCTTTTTTGCTGGTTTATGATCCTGAATCTTCTAAACCCACACCTTTTAATAACCTTCGTCTTTCTAAGGGAAAGAAAAAACATTGTTTCAACTGCTTGTGTAAATGAAACATCTCTAGTCCAATGAGATGAGCAGCTGATCTCCAAAGCCAACAGTGGCCACTCAGCCATGTCAGCTGCTGTCTTTGGCTGTGTGACACCACTCATCTCCTCAGGCCCATGATCCTCTTTCAAGATTTTCAGCTATGTCACAGAGATGAACAAATGTTTTCCTTACTTTCTGACACTTGTGCTACATTGCTCTTACATTATTAGGACTTAGCATCCTGTTTTAAATGTCCCAAATGCCACAGAATTCCATACTTTCCTTACAGGTCCATTCCAGCACTACAATGACCTCCACTTTATTCTTTTCATTGTATTGCTCTTACATACATCCCCATGTGCAATGTGGAAAGCATGGAAAATTACTTCAACCCCCACTATAGCAGTGGCTGGAGGAAAGGCACAGTCAGCCAGTATCAGCATGTAGCTGGCAGACTTAGGCTATTCCTGATGTTAGTTAGGTTTGCCACATCAGCAAAATAACACTCTGCTCAGGGAAAGATTTCTGTCCTCTTTTTAAGCTCTGTTTTATTGTTTTAGCATGAAAGTCAACTACAGATGAAAACGTTTAAATACAACATTAAAGAAATTGCCTTCAACTTTCACTGACACTCCTAGCCACCAAAGAAAAGCAAAATACTTGCTGTTTGTTTCATGTATATTTTTCAATCGTGTGACTCCATTGCAGCATTCATTGCTTACAATCTACCTGAGAAGAAAAGAACTACATCCAGGAGTAAAAAAAACAAACCAAAACAAACAAAACAAAACAAAACCAAAAAAACAAAACAAAACAGAGTAGAGAAAGCTCAAATAATTGGAAGGACAATATTACTGGTGAAGAATTTATTATCACAGTCTAACTATTCTTGAAGCAGAATTAAAGAGTAGGTGAAAAACACAGAGCTCACTCAGGTGAGATTTTTGGTGCAGCTATTCCACCACCCTCACCATAGCCACTGGGGCCATGGTCTGATGTCTCCTGTAGCCTCTGTAAAAGGGATTTGATGCTACTCATTAATCAGAAAGACAGGCATTCATTAATATTTCTAGCACAGTTGAATGTAAGCATAATATGAAAACAGATTTTGCTGTCAGTTGCAATTTTTTAGTCTAGAGTCAGTGAAATTACTGACACCTATTTCAGCCTCTGCCCAAGCAGGAACAGAAAATCCCCCAAAATTATGAGCTAATTATTATTGTCATGGTTCAGGGATATCATTTTACTTCATTTCAGACTTCCATCTTCAGTCTAATTGATTCAGACTGGCACAAAAAAAAAAAAAAAAGAATGGAACAACTAGAGAGGCTGTGTCACAAGACAGCACCCATCACTTTTTATTTCAGTAGACATTTCTTTGGAACATATTCTTGTTAGTTTTTATTATTATTACCCTTATATGGCTTTTGTTCACAAAAGTGGCTGATAACCACACTGATCTATACAACTGCATGAAGTAAATGAATTCATTAATTCAGACATCCACCACTTACTGTATGTTATCCTTCATTTACTATCATTATTCTTTTGTTTGAAGCAGGAATCCATGTCCTGTGATCCAGGATCTATCATAGAATGGCTTAGGTTGCAAGGGACATTAGACATCATTTACAACAATATCCCTGCCATGAGCAGGGACATCTCCCATTAGATCAGGTTACTCAAAGCCTCATCCAACCTGGCCTTGAACAATTCCAGAGAGGGAGCATCCACAACTTCTCTAGGAAATCTGTCCCAGAGTCCCATCACCCTCATACTGAAGAACTTCTTCCTAAGATCTAGTGTAAACCTATTGTCTTTCAATTTAAATCAATTTCCCCTAATCCTATCTCTGGACACTATGATGAAAAGTCTCTCTCCATCCTTACTGTAGGTTCCCTTCAAGTACCAGAAGGCAACTATAAGGTCCACCTGGAGTGTTCTCTTTTTCAGGCTGAACAATCCAGATCCCTCAGCCTCTCCTCATAGCAAAGGTGCTCCAGCCCCTAGGTCACCTTTGTGGTGTTCCTCTGGATTCATTGCAATAGATCTGTGTCCTTCTTATGGTGGGGACACCAGAACTGGATGCAGTAATAAAGGTGGCAACTCCCAAGGGCAGAGTAGGGGGAGAAAATCACCTCTCTTGATTTTCTGGACATGTTCCTCTTGATGCATCCTAGGATATGGCTGAGCTGCATGAGCTCACTGCCAGCTCATGATAAGCTTCTCTTTGATCAGCATCCCTAAGGCCTTCTCTTCAGGGATGCTTTCAACCCACTTTGTCCCCAGCTTGTAATTTTGTGTGGGATCAGCCTGACCCAGATGCAGGACCTTGCACTTGGATCCATTGAGCCTCATGCAGTTTGCACTGGCCCATTTCTCAAGCCTTTCAAGGTCCATCTGGATGTCCTGCCTTCCCTGAAGTGAATGCACAGCGTGGTGTCATCACCTCAGCAACTTGCTGAGGGTGCTCTCAGTGTCATTCTCCATGCCACTGAAAAAGTTGTTAAACAGCACTAGACCCAGGATTGGTCTCTGAGGAACTCCACTTGTCACTTGTCTCCAGCTGGACATTGATCACAAATCTTTGAGTGAGATCTTGTAGCCAGCTCCGAGTGGAACACCAAGTGGTCCATGTATCAAGACCACATCTTTCCATCTTAGAGACAAAGATGTCATGTTGGACAGTGTCAAATGTCTTGCACAAATCCAGATAGATGATGTCAGTTGCCCTTCCCATACCTATCAGATCTGTAACTGTCCTAGAAGGCCACCAAATTAATCAGGCACAATTTGCCCTTCATGAAGCCATGTTGGCTGTCACCAACCACCTCTTTATTTTTCATGTGCCTTAGTACAGACACCAGGAGGATCTGCCCCCTGATTTTACCTGGCACAGAGGTGAGACTGTATTTTCTCACAGAATCATAGAACAGCCAAAGTTGAAACAGACCTCAGATCATCAGATACAATCTTTTGTGGGAAACAGAGCCTCAATGAGGGGCTCAATCTAGCAAGCACCCTGCTCAATTGCTTCGTGGAAACCTCCACTGATGAGGTGACCTCCATTTGATACTCTCCAGGAGTACCTGGAGAGTATCTCCAGGTACTTCTACCTGAAAAAACCTCCATTTTATGTACAGCCTAGAGTAAGAAGATTCAGTCAGCAAGTCACGCAGTCTCATTGGCCCCTCTCTTCAGGATCATGAAGCTAGAGAACTTTTTCAGAGCAGATTTTTGTCTGCAAAAACGTGACAGAACAAAAGCTCAAGGCATCTGGGGTTAGAGCAACCCAAAGGGATGTGACAGATGCACATTGAGCCAGTGCTGAAAAGAAACATGTGTAATTCATATCCCAGGTGAGTACTCAGCTGTCTCTTGGTTTAGGGTTTTTGTTGGGTTTTTTTGTTTGTTTTCTCTGTCTGCTGGAGCTGTTCAATTCTGCATTAAAAAAAAACAATGTGCTGGGTTATAGCCACAAGCTTACATGCCTAGTCATGAGATTTGGGGGTTTTTTTATACAGAGCAGGCTGCCTCTGCCAGAAGACAATGAGAGAAACTCATTTTGAATAACCAATAGTCCAGCCATGAGAACGTTGCTGGAGATGTGAGAATGCATTCAAATGTTCCCTGCAAATGAAAAAAAAAAAAAAAAAAGAAAAGAAAGGACTGGGACCTGGTCACTTATACTGATGGCTAAGCATTGGGATTTTTCAGGAGTAGACACGAAATCCCACCTTGGTGGTCTAAATGTGCTTTGAATATAAATAGGGAGTTAGACTTTATTGGTGAGAGAGTAGAAAAACCTATTTACCTTGTAGGTAACATCTTGTTTCAAAGTGACTGCTTGTTCCCCTGGATAATAGAAACCAGAGTGTTTGTATGATTAAGTAGCATCCCGCTGACACCTTAAAAGATGCCTTTAAGCATCCTGTAGATGGGTAGATTTGCCTGAAAAGGCATAAGCATACCAGGATGAGAATGTTCTAGTACTTTTAAAGGAAGACAACACACAAGTTAAAACAAGGAGGGGAAAGGAGTAGGGGGTTATGCCCATCCCATGATATGATATGAAGCCTCCTGTCCTCTGGACAGACCCAAGGGAGATCTGGCAAGGCAGCATGAAGCCAGACATTTACTGAGGCAGACTCACACCTGCCCATCAAAAAATATCCCTTTTGTTGAGCTAGGACCAGGCTGAGTAGAAGTTCATGAGGGCAGCCTGACCCACTGCCCTCTCCAAGAGTCACACCTGTCTTAGGCCACTTGGCAGGACTTGTGGAATCAGGCTGAGCCTGTGCACTAACACTTGCAGGATGCTGCAGACCATCAGAAGCCATGAATGACCCTCAGCTCCATGAACCCAGCCACACACACTGAACATTTACAGCAAATACTTCTGATACCTCTTGCACAGGCGGAAACAGGATCAGCTCTGAGCTGTTCACAAACTGAAAGAAGAGGTGCATTCATCTGAGAATTTCATTACACAGGATAAATCTATCAACCCATACTTCAAGCCACCTCTTTTTTAGAATTGCATGGCAAGATTCCCAGAGGAGATACAGATGCCTCTGGGAGTGTTTGGGCAACTACTGCCATTGTTCAAAGTCTCTGGAATTCACAAAGCTGCTATTTAATCCCAAATCCTTAACTGTCTAACTCCTCTGAAGGCTTTCTTCCTAGGCATGTCTGAGAGAGAGCCTCAGCTTTCACAACACTCAATTGTTTACACCTGTCTCCTGCCTGCCTGCCTGGAGCAGGTTCATTAGGGAGGTCTATCTGTGCCTTCAGGGCCTCTGGCTTTGGTCTCAGAGCAAAACACAGTGGTCACCTCCCTGAACCCTAAACCAGGATGAGGACCACCTCCTCTATCCCTGGGGAAAGAGACCCTCTTGGGGTAGGAGCTGTCACTCCCATGCTGCCACTGTGACCAGGTGATGGGGTTTGAAGCAATGGCATCACACCTGAAAATCCTTCTTGCTCAGATTAAGTGACTGCCTTAATGCTGTCATACCTACAGAACTACTCTCTGAGTTAATGAAGTCTAAAATGATCAGTTTCTGCAAGGAAGGAAGATGATCTCTCACTACCCTGCCTTGCTGGCTCTTTTTTAGCATGACTATGACATTGATCTCACACCCTGAATAAATACCTACCGTGGAGGTTTACCCACTCTTATACAGGAAGTCCTTTCCATCCAAAGACATACAGTGGGGTTTACTTGATATTTTAAAAATTCTTGCAACATACTCAATTAACTTTGAAACAGTCATGTTACATTTCTGTAACAATGACAAACTACTTCCTGAGCAAACAATGAGAAGTCAGCATATTCACAATATTTCAACATTATGTGCTAATCCATTTGTATCCATTGTTTCTAGAAAAAAAAAAAAAAAAAAAAAAAAAAAAAAAAAAAAAAAACAGTAGACCAGCAGAACGCAAAGGGTACTTTGATTTCTTTTTCTCTCTATTTTTTTTTTAATTCAGAAATAAGAGCAATTTGTTTCTCAAGATGGGAGGCCAGAATCAACAAAGACAATATCCATAGTTCAGAAACAAGACCTTATCCATCAGAGAGGAGAGCAGCTTCAGCAAAGATACAGCTGTGAGCCTTGCTTAGTTTATCATTTTCTACTGTATTCCAGACTGTTATCACCTTCCAGTTATTTCTCTGGAGCTTAAGTCCAGGAAACAAGTTAATTTTCCCCAAACTTCAGGAGGTATCCATCCAGTTTCTTTCTGGCTGCTTAGTAAAATGGCACCAGGTAAATATGCCCCTGCCTGAACTTGCTGTGGGTCTTCGTAGCAGAGCAACCCACAAGTATACAAACCTTAAGTGCAGCACCCTTCAGAAGGACTGCAATAAAACACCCCACTGCCTCACATCCACTGCAGAACCCTGCAGCTAAACGCACCTGGGTAATGTAGGATGTGATGTTGATTCACTTCTGCTTTTATTAACATGATGAAAAGCTCCTGTCTTCTACTCAGTACTTTAACTTATACAGAAGGAACAAATCCAACCAAGCAAGCCCCTGTAGAGACCCCATGAGTTAGCAAGAATCATCTATGTGAAGTCTGTTTTGAAAAACCCTATCTGGGAAAACCTTTTAAGAAAGTCTTCAAAGGGAACATGTTTGGGAGAAGATGATGGTGAAAGGAAGGAAGAAGGCTCAGCTGCAATAGTGCAAGCCTGAGAATTCCTCCAACAGGTATTAGTGACCATTGCTTCCAGGAAAAAAAAAAAAAAAAACAAACCAAAAAAACAACTCCCTTCTGGATAAACCCAGTTTTCTGGAAAAGCGTTTAACTTAGCACATCCATTTTCCTGGTGCTTTGCTTTCCAACATAGATAAAAGGTAATGACTGACATGAACTGTGTGAAATCTTCTTGGTTATACACACCACTGTAAAATATGCTGGACTCCACTTCCTCCCTGACTTCGATGAGGCCCACATTTTCACCCTGACATAATCTTTCCTATGTGTTCAAAAAACTGCAGGTCTCTTTGTATCTGGAGAGTAATCGAGTATGCACATGCCCTGGAAGTGTAAAGTCAGTTTGTGTCTACAGAAGATCTATTGGAATTTAGGAACAACTCCTGGCACACTTTGATAGCTGTTGATTTTATATCTGCCTTTATTTCTTCTTGACAAATCACCTCAGATATAATGCCTGTTATCTGTGTGCCAATTCAGCAGCCTTTGCACACCTGAAGCGTCTCAGACCCCTCTTCTCAGGGCTGTAGCCTGGGGCTGAGTCAAGCAGCCAAGGAGCAGGAACAGGTTGTGGCAGCCCAAAACCTGTAAGAAAAGACTCATCCAAGCAGAGACAATGCCAACAGGCAGCTAATGGCTTGGAAGAGATCTGTTTCTGCTGGTCAGGTGGAAGTCTTGGTGCAAGACTCTTGTAGAAAGAGTGAAATTAAGCTTCTCTTGGCATCAGAGGTGTTAGAGGAATTAAAGACTTGTTTGGCATCATCCCAAGCTGTCACAGCTAGCTTCCCCCCATGAAGGAGGTGTCACTGGAGCTGTGGATATTTACCTTGAGCTTCCCACACTGCACAGGCCTCAGCCTCATCCCTGGGCACCCACAGTTCTTGAAAAACCATCCCTTGGCCTGGGTGGAAATGAAGCTGGTGACAAAAGAGACTGTGGGATAGGAAATGTAAGGGCAATGCAATTGCCTTTGCAAGCTCCTTTGAAGTGTGAAGATATTTAGTTAACATTTCAGGCACCATTTATTTCCCTTGCATCTCTGCTTTTGTCTTCATTTGCTTTTCCTTATTGAGCATCACCCTTGCAGTTAAACTATCTGTTTCCAGGAGATTTACAGAGGAAATACAGCACCCCTAAAAGAAATTATGTTAAAATATATGCCTTTTAACGCTGAGGTGAATATTCTTGCAAACACTCTCTTTTCTCTGCTCACTGAAATGCAGGAAAATTGAAAGGCAAAAAAAGCAGCTGCCTCCTGGTTAAGTTTAGAGTAAAAGAGTAGGGTAAATCTATGGCAACCAACAGGCAAGGTCAACACTTTCAACAAGAATTTAATTGTATTTCACACACAAACCAAGGTTCTTCATCTCTGTAGTGATGAAAAAACCTGCCCTCAGGCTGCAGGAGCACTGAGATATTCTGGGGAAACACTGGGGGATTCTGAAGAGGTCAGGCTTTACCCTAATTTAGAGGATATGAAATGCAAGAAAAATAATTTGAGGCAGTGAGGAGTGAACCACTCCTTTTGGTTTCTGTCTTCCCCAGTTTCACTAGTCAGAGCTAGATACTTGAAGCAGAAATCTATACATCTCAGGCTGCAGCCATTTTAGAGCCCTCCATTTCTGACAAAATCCTTTAAAGGAAACAACGAAAACCACAATATGAGGGAAGATTGGCACCATCCAGTGTTGCTCCGTCCACTAGTCCAAGAAGCTTCCCAAAAATCTGAATTCAATTTCCAGGATGCTGAATGGTTGCTTGCCTACTGACAATGTACCAGCTTCTTGTTTTCCATTAGGAAGCCAATTGCCTTGGATTTTGGATGAGAATTAAAACAACCCAGCTCCCTCTCACTGTTTGCTCATTGTTTGTAAGCTGTTCTACATTTGTCCTGTTCAGTGAGCTATTGTTCCATAGGGGCACTGCAAACCTCTGCAAGCACAAACTCAAACCGCATTGTAAATAGCACATGGCTTTGTTTAATCCAGAGCAAAGCCTTCAGCTTCAGATGGAGAGGCAGTCACAGCAAAGTGACCTGACTAGTTTATCACTGCCATTTGATATTGCCCACTGTATTCCAGTGCCAGGCCATTGTTTGCTGCATTTGTGTTTTGTTTTTGAAAACACAGCAACAATAAAATGCTTCACAGCACTGACTTGTCATGGTTACAAGGATGCTTTAAGGTTTTCCATCCACTAGTTAAAACAGCCTTGTCCTATTAAGCTCTGCTAGTAAATCCTTCTGTCATTACAGCCTTTAAACACAGGCTGCTGATGCCCTCTGCTGCTGTGTTGCTGCCAATTTGAGCAGTTTTTTGTTGCTTCTGCAGAGCAAGATTATGATTCTAGGTATTATATTTTTACTCCTAATAAACATGTGTGTCTTGTCAACAAGCTGTTGCAAACACTTTCCAACTCAGAAATCTATTACCAGGCAACAGAACAAACTGTTCATCAGTGCTGTCCCCTCCAGTTTAAAAGGAAAGTTTTCTTTTTCCTTTTTTCTTTTTTGTTTTTTCAAGGGTAACACACTGTGTCAATATTTCAGCAATTCACACAGAATCAAGGAAAAGGAGAGAAGGTCATTGTAATAAAAGTATAAGTCATCAAACCCTCTCATTCCATGGAAGCTTACAGAAACCAGCCTGGGTTGTCATGCTGCCCTGAATATACATTGTAGGTTTGAGTAAGAGCATGATTTGAAAGTTGTCTGTGATAGACTGGTGTATCATGACAACTCTTACTGGTGCTGTGCCATGCAGTGTCAGTAACTCTTTGCTCACCTACACCTGCACTGGGAGGGAGCAGACACTGCTCACGGGCTTCTGAATGCCAGGGACACACACACAGGATCCAAATCTGGGATTTTATGGGCAGCAGAAAGCCAGGTCATTGCTCTGATGGTGGGAAGGAACCCACAGCAGCCAGTGGCTTCTCACTCAGAGGAGTCAACTTACCTGATCCCCCAAGAAGAACACAGATCTGGGTTTTAAAGAGTTTTTTAAAATACTTCATTTTTCTCAGTGGAGGAGCAAACCTCGTTAGTGGCGAACATGGATTTATCTTGTCTCTACAGTAATGAGGGGGAGATAGCTCTGTGGAATGATCCTGTAGCACTGTCACCCATTTCGATTTGAGCAGTTAGCCAAAATTTGGGGACAGACATACTGTTTCCATTAGGAGAAGTAACTGATGAAGAAATCAGACATTTCTCTGATGCACTCCTATTTTTCTGCAGAGAATGTACAAAGCCCTATTTCCCTTCCCCCATTGTGTTCAACCAGCAGGAGACAAAACTTTTCCGTTTAAAACTCCAAATCATTTTCCAGCTAGAACTCTTCCTGAAGATTGCTTCTTACCCTTTTCCTATGGGCACATAGCAAAAGTTGCTTTGTCTGTCTGTGGCCTTTCTCACTGGTTTTTCCATCCAGATATCTTCATTGGTCTGAGTGCTTTGTGCTGGACTGGGTATGCTGACTCTGCTGCTCCTCCAGCAGTGGCCCATTCCTGGTAGCTCAGCACAGCTCTTTCATTAAGCATTGCCCCCACAAAAAATGCTTAATTTTTGAGAACTGCTCACATCAGCCTCCCTCACTTCATGCTGGTAATGATGGCATTGGAAAAATTGGTCTTTGGCATCTACATGTTTTCATGTTAGTTAAGCAGCAGGCACACAAGCAGCTTGGCCATCAGACCTCCAGGGATGAAAACATGGGCAGATGGGGATGAGGAGGCAGGGGTGGCTGTAGATTGTGCCCACATCTACTGTCAGGGCTGTACCAAGGTAAGGATGTCTGTGCACAGCCTCATCCCACCACCTGCTGAGCACACAGACAGAGTTTGGTGGGATGATGTCAAAGTCATGCACTTGCATTGTGCCCTCTGTGCAGGCATCCTGGCTACAGATCAAGGGCTGCTAAGCAAACCTGCACCTGGCCTGCTCTTCCCAGATGTGGCAGTGTCCTTCTTTCCATTGCCAGAGATGCAAAGGTGGTCCCTTAAGGGCTTATATCTCTTTCCACTGAGCAAGGGATGGCTCTCCACCTCCTCAGTGTGAGATCTCACTCCCATCCTAGCACAGCATTTTAGTAGCACTTCAAACAGGACACCTGAAGAAGCAGACAGTACCCTGTCCCTGAAACACAGATTTCCATTTGCTAGCAGGTAATAAATTAAAAGATGATAACCAGGTGGAGAAAGCAACCTACAGAAATTATTCCTCCCTCTGGGCACAAAAAAGTCTGCTGCCATGGAAGAAAATAAGATCTTAAAACAAAGCAGCATAAATAAACCTTCCCTCTCTTCTGCACACTATGTACCTCTGTAAATTCAATGCTTTCTGGAGAAGGTCATGGAGTCCATCTGCTAATGGGTTTCCTGCCTGAGGGTGTTTATGTTTGATGGACAAGGGCCATCATGGGTGAAAAGAATTTGACAGACCAGAAGATGAAAGCAGAGAGTGACCAGAGCAGCTCAGAGCAACATCCTTTGAGGACATGTCATAGTAACAGTTCAGACAACGTGCACTTCTGGCAACTACATTTGAACAAAGAAAGATACTTGAAGAAATGCAGCTGACAAGGGCTGACAAGAAAACGGAAAGGTGCAGCACTGAGCAGAAAGCGAGGGAGAGAGGAGTGGGCACACATGGTGCCATGCAAGTGCAATAAAGAGTTATGATGTGCAGGTAAATAAAACAGATTTATAAAGAAGCTGGCAAAATCTTCTAAGGTCTGGGAAGGAGACAAATAAATGATCAAACCTGTCCTTTTTCTCCCTTTTGACTGCTCACATGAGAAAATGGATATATCAAGAACTCTTGAAGCGGGCTATATGGAAAAAGTGCGTCAGGGTGAAGATTTTTGTCTTTCAGAGCACAGGAACTGCATACTCTTGATAGTCACACACTGACTCTTAATCTTCACACTACCTAAATGTTCATCTGTCCATCATTTGAAATTGCTTTGATCCTTGTCTCCTATCTGGTATCCATGCACTCCTGTTTGCACCATAAACAGCTCTGATAGCAGAACTTGAAGTTGCAGTAAGAGTCAGGACCCCACCTGTAAATGACAAATCCTGTTTCTCTAATCCTAGCTGTTCGCTGAAGGTAGAGACAATGTTTTCTTTCAAAATGTTTTGAAATCTAGTTAAAGACTACTTTACTCAGCTGTAACCATCCTGCACTCTCCTTACCCCCCGTCAATGACGAGCAAAGGACTTTCTCTCCTGCAGTGTGGAGGACTTATCCAATATGATTTTGCAATGATTTTTAAATCTCATTAAACTAGCAGTTAGGCCACTACCAGGTGAGAATATTTTGTGCTTGAGTCCATGTTTTAATGCCACCCAAAGTTTCATCTGGGCAAACAATCTTGTTTCATTACCCCTCTCCGCTCTAGCACGGTGGGAAGCAGTGAAAACAACATTGCGTAAGGAGGAGATCTCACTGTCACTCTCCACTTGGCAAAAACTCCCAGGCTGTTCCTGTCACTGTTTGCAAAATGGTTGGGGGTTTTTTTTGTTGTTTTTGTTTGTTTGTTTATTTGTGTGTTTTATTTGGTTGGTTTGGGGTTGTGTTTTTTTTTTTGTTGTTGTTGTTGTTTGTTTGCAATAAACTCACGCAGCTGGCAACTTATTTGTCTTTCTCATGTTTCCTCCCATAGTAGAAGCATTGTTTTGCCCTTCCTTGCAGGCCACTCTGTTTCACATTACTATGTGTTTGTGCCTTGTTTTTTGCATGGCAGCTAAGCTCCATTACTATTACACTTTCAGTTTTCATCATCACCTCTTTGCAGCTTCACTACCACAGAAACCTCCATTAGGACAGCGCGATGAATCTTCATCACCAGCTCCATATCACACGTGCTTCAGAGGCATCCCCTCTCAGCCTGCAGGAGAATCAGATGCCTGAATCAAGGTACTTCATTTTTTTCAGGAATGTGGGCTCTAGATGCTCGGGCTCAAGTTTACTCTCCCTAGAAACGAAGGCAGGGAGGGAGGCACCACAGAGCAGGAGTGCAGCCAGGAGGAAGGCTCAGCCATGGGGACATGCAAGCTTTCCTCAGTCTCATAGTTTCAACAGAGTGACACTCTTGCATCTTCCAAGGTGCAGAATGCTCCCAAAACTCCAAGACATGTTCAGAGAGCAAGTGACAAATTGGCATGCAGAAACCACAGCCCTAGGAGAAAAAGTATCTGAGAAAACCTGAGTAGAAGTGAAGGACAAGGTAGAGGATTTATAAAATATCCAATAGAGGATTTATAAAAATTTTGAGGAAGTTGGTTTTCCTCCATTCCTTCCACCCTGAAATTGGAGTAACCCAACAACCACTTCAAATGCTAGGTATAGCCATGATCCTGATGCACTCTGACTGGCAAGCTACCTCCTTCCCTGTGTTCTTCAAACAGTTTTCCAGATTAAGTCTGACAGGTATTTCAGTCAAGCACCCTCTTCTCATCACTGACAATAACTCTGAAGAATGAGGCTTCAGACAAGTGTTGACACTTACTTTGTCATAAAACTTTCTCAGGTTAAAGAATATTGATGGAAAGTCTTGGAGCGTTTTCCATTAGCATGAACTGCTACTGGGCAGCAACATCATTTCTCACATCTTTGAGCTAAACCCTTGTGTGCAATTTGTTGACACTTCGCATTTATTTATATGTTTTACAACAACAAAAAAAATGTAAAAGTGTTCATTTCTGTTAGTTTAGATGCAGAAAGCTAAAATGACCAGAGGGCTGAAGCACCCCCCATATGAAGACAGATTGAGGAAATTGGGGTTGCTCAGCCTGGAGGAGTCTCTCTCTCTAGAGCAACCTTCCAATATCTGAAGGGGGCTACAAGAAAGTTGGAGTAGGGCTTTTTACACAAGTGTGTAGTGAAGCTGTGGCAGCCCCATCCCTGGAAGTGTACAAGGCCAGGTTGGATGTGGTCTTGAGCAACCTGGTCCAGTGGGAGGTGTCCCTGCCTGTGCAGGGGGGTTGGAACTGGATGAACTTTAAGGTCCTTTCCAATCCTAGACATTCTATGATTCTAAGAAGATAAGGTAGCCTTTCATTTTAATGGAAATTAGGAACTAAAGCTACTCTTTAAAGGCATTTGGATACTGGGAATACCTGGATGCTAAAGTCCATTAATTTTTAAACAGTACAGGATGTCTTAAGGGGAGTCTACAGAATGAGAGTGTTGTCTTTGGTATTCTTTGTCCATTTCTTAATTGTTTCACAATCTGACATGCAAATAGACAAGAAAGTCAAAGACTGCCATCAGAAAACAACCTTAGGAATCCAGAATCACTTTCTGTCCTTCTCCTTGCCTGGGCATTACTGGATTTCTAACCCAGACAGTTTAGTTACCCAAATCTAGTGTCCTATACTGGGAGATGCCTGCCTTTGTACCCCTTTTGGAAGGGACTGTCCCAGCAAGCAGATGGCTGCTATCTTCCATTTGCTGAACTGGAGCCATTTGTGGTTCAAAGTAAACTCTGCCTCCTGACAAAAGCCATCCCAAAGTGCAAGATGCTCTACAAATATTTTCCATGTAGAATCTTATTCGGATACAGAACAACAAAATGGCCACTTAGGATTTTTTTCCTATCTTTTCTTCTCTTCAAAAGAAAGAAACTTTTACCATGCTTGCTTGATTAGAAAATATAAATCCCTGAAATTCACTGAAGCTTTTGAAATGTGGAAAATGTTGGACAAAGAATTAAGTGAAAAAAGACTTGTCAAATGGCTGTTCTCTCTGGGGTTTGGGATTTGGTTCTGTTTGTTTGTTTGGGGGGGTTCTGTTGTGTTTTTTTTTTTACAATTATATAGTTCAAAATTCTCCTGGCTACCAGGCAATATCCCCTTGGGAGTGCTGTAGCTCTGGTCTGGTGGGATGTCAAGACAGTGTACCAAGGACTAACAATCTAAAAAAAAAAAAAAGGGCACAATGACCTTCAGTTGATGTCTCTTTTCCTAAATGCAGGTGGCATTTACCCAAAGCAGTGCTGGGCTCAAGAGGTCAGAAAGAAAAGCTTCATATGCAAGTGTTAGGTGACTGTACTCATTTCTGTTTGAAGGCAGGTATTTAATTAAATTCTCAGTAAAGAAATAGGTATATTTACCATGCTGGTCCCTGCACAGCTTGGTGTTGGAAAGCTCTTACAGTTTGAAATCTAAAAATAGAATATCATATCAATGATTCCTTTGTAACCTGTGAAATTAATAACTGCAATTTAATAAAGGCTAATTTGAACAAGAAGGTCAGGTCTGGTTTTAATCATTAGTTAGGTCTAGACCAAGAATATTGTCTAATTGCAACCCAGATGCAGACAGCTGTGGGGCGAGTTTGCAGTGAGGGGGGAATGCAGGTGAACTTGGAATTAGAATTTCTACACCTCTCCTTCCTCCAGTTTTTAAGCAGTCTGAGATTGAAGTTAAATTCTGCAATTATAAACTCTTGAGCCATACTATGCCAAAATTAAGCTTTTGGATATGTTCTGGTTTGGGCCAGGACAAGACTAATTTTTTGTCTTGTAACTTTGCTTTCAGTTAAGTCTCTTGTAAGTAGCTGCACTTGCTGATATTAACAGCAAGTTTCTCAGTCAGTGTCTGCTTCTGGGACTGATAACACTCAATGTTTATAGTTACTGCTGGAGAATGGGCTGCAGAACCAAGGAGGCTGCTCAGCACTGAGGAACATCTTGTGCTCCAGAAAGAGAAAGGGAGTAAAGGGGTCACACCTGCAACCCTGCAGACAAGACAGGTAATCAAAGTTGAGCAGAGTATTCCATCCCATATGCATCATACTTGGTATAAATTTGGGGGGATCACGAGGGTCAAACCGCTTCACCTTCACCCTTCCCTTCCTTTCTTCTTCACCTCTCCCTGTTTTGCTTCAGCATCTTGGTAGGATTCCATCCATTCCTCTGCATGTGGTCCTGATCCATACCAGCCTGAATTTGTGTGTTCCTGCCTCCATCTCCTGACTGCTGCTGACCCCAGGATTCCAGCCCTGCAGCCTCAGTGGTGAGGTGAGAGTTACTGGGGGAGAAGGGAGAGGAAGGTGCCATCATTTTCCTGTATATTTGTGTATATTAAATAATTCTTCCTTTTTATCTTTACTGTTTCATTAAAGCTGTGTAGTTTAGTTTCCAACCCATAAGTCTCTCTCCCTTATTCTGTCTCCTTTCTGTCTCAGGGAGTGGAGGAGGATTCACAGAGAGGATCTGTCATTCCATTAATTTCCGGCCCTGTGTTAAACCATGAAAGGATAATAATCTTTTTCATCTGCCTTTACAACCAGAGAGGGTCTTCACAACTGATTTACTTACATTTGCAAGGTGCTTGATTGTGAGCCAATGACCTAGACTTGTTTTCTCTGAATCTCACATCAAACACTCAAAGTTATTTTTGAGAAGGTCAAATTACTTGGAATGGATAGAGTGCTGGTATTAACCCAACAGGCACACATAATCAGTTTATAATTATTATTTGCCTTTACTCTGTCTGAACCCCAGACCAGAACAACACCTAAGGTAGACAGCTATCTTTAACTTCAGTAAGGCTTAACTATGTGCAATTTTAAACCCCCAAATCATTGCTTTTTCCCCCAGCCTTTTTATTCATCTAATTCCCAGTGAAAAAGTGAGTCTGCAGCTGCCCCCTAGCTCCTGTATCAGGGCATTTCACAACTGATAAAAAATGTGCCCACTTTATTTTTTTCTTCTAAGCGAAGCATTCAGATTAAAGGTCTGCAGTTACATATATAAGAAACTGTGAATTTACTGTCAGTATGGACAAGTTAAGGGCTCTGTTAGTTTACTCTTTGTAAAATTCTGTCATATTAAAAATGTGTTGTTGTCCAGTCTGTGCTGTGCTGTGCTGTGCTGTGCAGAGCAACTCACTGTTTAAAATATTTCTGGTAAATATAGGAAAGGAAAAAAAGAAAGGAAAGGAAAAAAAGTCCACAGAAATTCTGTATCTTGACATTTCCAATTGTCCAGCTTCACAAAAAGCCCAGAGTAATAAATCTGAGTGGTTTGATCAACTTCTTGTCCTTTTTCAGTTTCTGGTCATCCCAAACAATCTCAAAAACAGACAACTTGTCCTTTGACAACCACAAAATCTGTCCAGTGGAGGACACAAATCACCCATGACCACCCAGCTGAGTTCCAGAAATGCATCTTAACTTACAAAAATTTCAGTCTTCTTCCAAAAAATAAAAAACTCTGCATGTAGCACAGAACTGAGCTGCATATTTCAGATTTCATTAGACAATCATTTTTTTCAGAGAAATCTTTCTGTTTCTGCTTGCTCCAAAAGTTCACAATAACCTTCTCCCCTAACAAAAGTTACAACAAAGCTAATATTTGTGTCAACACAGTTGTGTCAGAATTCAGAGCTGACAGATACCTGGTTTTATCAGTTCAGTGACATCACTGACAGAAAAAAAAATTGAATTTTCCCAGTTTTTCCATTAGCAGTTGCATAGATAATACAGACAAAAATAAACAAGCAAACCACACTCATGATTGAACGCAACTAAAGTATTCATGGTATCCAAGAGTAAAATGAAAAATTTGATGCTGACTGTAGATGTTGAACTATGTATATTTTTGCCAAATAATTTCCTAGCATGGAGCCCTCAGGCTTTGAAATTGGAGGTGCAACTGGTTATTTAGAAAGACTGAAGCTCTGACTTTATGTTTATTTGAAATTATTTCAACAACTTTGAGAAATCTGACTCTGGACAGGTTAGATAAGTCACTCCTGAGAAAATTAGGATGTGAGTTTATACCCTCTGCTATTTCATGTGAATGTACTTCCATGCTCATTGTGAAATGATCCCTTTCTTTCTCAACTCCAATATGGACAATTAAAGCAGATGATGTTTAAGGTGAGTCACCAGGGGCAGCTCCACAGAAGTAGGATCACTAAAGTCTGATGCCAGTAGGTGTCATCTGGTTAAAAGATCCAACAGTTCTTTAGAAATTCAGTTTATGGCTTTTAATAACTTCATTTTGATGGTTAGCACAGTGGAGTTGCTTTTTCTACACCCTCAAAACAAAGATATCAATAGCAGGGCAAGCAGATGGTTGACATTTCACCAATAGTCTGTTGGTTGAAAAATGGAGTCACAAAAGCAGGAATCTGATGCAACCTCTGAAGTACTTTTCTATTTGAGATATTACTAGGAAACTGTAGAATTTCCACTCCCTGTTGTCATAACGCATCATGAAATTTTGCTAGCCAAAACTGTGACTAAAGAAAACAAGGGGAAAAGCATGTTTTACAGCAATGCAGTAATGGATTCATTTATTCTGATTTCAGTTAGAATGTTTTGAAACCACCTAAGTAAAGGCTTGTATGAAAGTATGAAATTTGTGTTACCACTATATCAATTAATTCCAACTAACCATACCAATTCCCTCACAAAGTCAGAGATAAATGCTGCAAATATAATCACAGTAGCAGAGTAATTAATGTCTGTCCCACAGATCATTAAGTGAATGAATGCAGAATGAATCCCTTCTACTATGGACCATCCATTCATTGTCAGCAAAGGACCTTTATTGCTATAAAAATGAAATCATATCCCCATGTTTATTCATTTACAGGATGGTGTTTTCCAGACTGCTCAGCTGTGACCTGATTCTTCTGCCTTTGCAATCTATAGGTGTTTCAGCACAGACATCAGTGGGGAGAGCTGGAATAGCTGCAAGACTTTCTGAACACCTCCCTTCATACTGTATTGAATGATGAATGCATGATTCTCTCTCCCAGTACAGAACTGAAAGATTAAGATTTGTATTTTGTTCATCACAGGCAAAAAGGGATGAAGGGTAATAAGTCTTTTCGGAAAAAATGAGATTAAAACAACAGCCTTTCCATTGTTAATATGAACCTCTCTTGATTTTCAGATTTGAGCACAAACTGTGCCATCCGAATGTGGAAATCTCTCCTCATCCTTATCTGCCTCCTCCTCCCCGTGCCAGTGTGCTTTGTTTTATCATCTTTCTTATGCTACTAAAGAAAATTATTTCTTCAGGGACTGCATCTGATTAATCTTTAAGCTCAAAACATGAAATTGTGCCCCTAGCTGGTTCATATGTGGTCTTCTCTCTTTTGTCTCTATAGTTGCCTTATTACTGACAAATCTAACACTGCTCTGCTTCAATCAATATTGTCATCATCCCTTTCATTTTTACTTCCAGTTGTTGTTGACCCCTTTCAATTCCTTATTAGCCTCTGCTTTCCTTGTATTTATTTTTGAAGGGGTGATTTAAACAGATCTGAACTCTTTCCTTGCAAGCATTTACCTTGCAAGCATTGATAGGGACCTCTGTACTGGATTTTCTCCATCCAGGTTCTCCACCTCATGAGACACTGCCTATGAGTGCCTTACAGCTCCCAGTGCTTGAAACTGAAAATCCTTTTAAAGACTTGGTTTTGTCAGAAGGAGGGACACAGCCAGTCCCAGGCAAATGAAAAATTTCTCTGCCTCACAGGACCTGAACTTCACCCTCCAACAATTACCTGAGCAACTTTGTCTGTATCCACTGGGATCTGTAGCTGCCAGCTCTTCATGCAGCCTTTTTATCCTGGTCAGATACCAGTGTTGCTCATCTGACACATCACTGTCAGCTCACAGGTCTCTTTGATGCTTATTTCTCATCCTGGATGCCTACCAGTGAGGCTGCTGGCGTGGCTTCCACTGCACTCCTGCCATCAGCAACCAGCAGAGACAAAAGTCAACATGAACAATGTGTTACATTCAGGAAAAAACAAATATTTCCATCCCAGGATACCAGAAGAATTACCACATGAAGCTGCACATTCTGCACTGAGGATTTTAATAAAACTGTGACATTTGAGTGATGATGCCTGGCTGGGACAAAGCAAACACAGGATGAGAGTCACTTGCTCAAGTGTGTATGCCTGGTGCATGGATTAGTGCCAACATTACCAATAAAGTCATGTGAAAAAGGCAAATGCAGTCCTCTGGCACATCAGACAGACTGAGGTATCCAGGAGACAGGTAATCCATTAATGCTAGTTGATTAAACAGAGATGAAGCCTCATCTGGAGCAGCCTCTGCAGCTGAGCCATCTGTGTTCAAAGACAAAACTGGAGGAGGAACAGGGCTGGATTGCTGGGACAGCCAGGGGAGGAGGCAGCCAGTCTCACAGAGGATGTGTGGAAGGCTTGCTTAGCATATCAAAGTCAGCATGGAGAGGTTCTGTGATTGATCTCTAAAAATACACCAGCGGGTAAGCCTCGGGGAGGAAGAATGGCTATCAAGCTAAATAGCACTATTGGCACAGTAACAAAAGTGTGTAAACCATCCACAAGTACTGTGGGACTTCAAACCCCATGTCTTAGATACACCAGGACTGCAAGATTCTCTCCAGCAGAGGAAATGAAGGGCAGAGATTAGGAAGTTTTATACTGGCATGTGACAAAAGAATCACAGTGGGTTTAGAGCTGAGCAGACTATGATAGCAGATGAGTTTGACAAGGCCATACATATCCTAGATTGGTTTTACATTAGTATTTACCCCTATTGGCCAGATTATTTTTCATTTATTCAGGTATTCTTCAGCTAAATTCTTAACATATTTGCCTGCTGGTTAATTTGGGGCAATCCTTGATCACAGTTATCTAAGTTCCTGCAGTATCAGTCATCAATCTTTTGCCCCATATAAAACTGTGAAGTATGATAAAGAAATCCTGCTAGGCAAAAGTGTATGAGACAGGATTCTTCTTACCAAAGTAAAAAAAAAAAAACAAAACAAACCAACCAAACAAAAAAACTCCCAATTAATTACCATCATAACTTGTTGCATTCAATAGAGGGAGTTTATTCATGGTTTAAGAAGTTCTTAATCTCTTTGAAATCACATATTTGTACCAGTGTTGTTTTGACACAAATATTAAATGTTCCTTTTAATAATTAAATAATTCCTATGTTTATAAAAAATTATTATATTATTAATATTTAATAATTAACATGTCAATATTCATTTTAGCTTTTTAAAATTAGGTTGAGCCTAAACTCTTTGTTAAATTAATTATATATTCATCAAATCTTTAGTTCAGTAAAAAGTTTTATTTTTAATTATTTATACAACATAATTCAGCCAGTACAATGAGGTAACAAATGTATCAGTATTCTTCTACAAGACATTTTACTTGATACCACACAACAATTTAATTTAAAAGAAATTTTAAAAAACAACTTAGAATGAATATAACCCACACATGACACATGAAATAGCAGATATATAGGGATAATTGTAAACAGACAACCAAAATGAACTAGGTGGTTTTTTTACTGCAATTACAGAAATCAATTATAAACCCAATACTGTATAACATGTTACAAACCATCCAGGGAAAAAAACATAAATTTTTTAGTGTTGTATTTGGCACATGACAGCAAGACTGGGAGAGAACAGGGCAGAGGGAACAGGAGACGGGGTGAGAGAGACCTTGGTTATCCCAGGAGTGTACCCAGGGCACACCTGAGCCTCAGCAGACAGACAAAATCATAGGTGCAAGATAAATCATAGTACATATACAAGGATATGCCATTTCTTTCATGGGAAGAGGTGATTTTAAATGATTCAGAAATGGATAATCTCTGCACTGTAATCTGCTGATGTGCAATATAGCCAGAGTACCAATGGAATTTCAGCTGAGTACACAGGAACTGGGATGCTAAATTCCTGTGTGCTTAGCACTGGGGCAATCAGTACAACAATATTCTGTTCCTAGTAGAAGCTGGTAAATAAGGATATTGGTAGCTTAGAGAAGAGTGACATAACTGCAAAGAGCCTTAAGGAGCCTTAAGACCGATTGAAGAATAGGAAAACTATGATTAAGAGAGAGAGAAAAGCTTGGGAAGGTTCATCTTTTTACCCTGCTCATCTCTGTGAAGAACAGTTACTCATCACAGTGTTTTTTAGCTGAGCAAGCAGAGCTGCAACAAGCAACCAGGAGGTGGAAGTGGAAGAAAACAGGTCAAAGCAGGAAGAGTTAAACAATTAACTATGCTCTATAGCACATTTTCCATCACTGACGATTTGCAAATCACAGTCTCATAGGATGGTTTGGGTAGGAAGGTGTCCTGGTTTGGGCCAGGATAAAGGTGATTTTCTGTCTTGTACTTTTGCTTTTAGCTAAGTCTCTTGTAAGTAGTTGCACTTGCTGAAATTAACAGCAAGTTTCTCAGACAGTGTGTGTTTCTAGGACTGATCACACTTGATGTTTATAGTTACTGCTAGAGACTGGTGTGCAGAGCCAAGGACACTGCTCAGCTCTGAGGAAAACATAAAGAGGTCCCACCTGCATCCCTCCTTTGGGGAGGAACGGACAAGATAGATGCCAGAATTGACCAAACAGAGTATTCCATCCCATACACATCATACTCAGTATAAATCTGAGGCATCACGAGGGCCAAGCCAGATTTTCCAGCTTCCGGCCTCCTGCCCTTCCTGCCTTTCCTGCCTCCCGTCCTTCACCAGGCATCCTGGAAGGATCCCATCCGTTTGTCTGCCTGTGCTCCTGATCCGTGCCAGCCCTTATCTGTGTGTTCCTGCCTCCAGTTCCCAACTGCTGCTGACTCCAGGAGTCCAGCCTGGACTTTCCCAGGGCTGCCCTGCAGCCTCGGTGGTGACGTGAGAGCTATTGGGGGGAAAGGGGGGAGGAACGTGGTATCCCTTTTCTTGTATATTTGTATATATTTAGTAATTTTTCCTATTTATCATTACTGTTTCATTAAAGTTGTGTAGTTTAGTTTCCAACCCATAAGTGTCTCTCCCTTATTCTCTCTCCTTTCTTATCATCTCCTTTCTTATTCTATCTTAGAGATTAATAGAGGGTGTCTGTTACTTAGTTTAATTGCTGGGCCAGTGTTAAACCGTGACAGAAGGGATCTTAAAGACCATCTAGTTCCAACCCCCCTGAAAGGGCAGGGACACCTAGAAAAAGAAATATAAAGAAAACTTGCTCTCTTACAGGACAGTGTTAACTAAAGGAAGTCCAAGTAATCACATAAGAAGTCCCATGAGCTGATTCCAGAGGTCTGGTTGCACACAAATATCCCTGCACACAGGCTGCACAAACCTGAGAGACACAAAGGCTGGAGGGAAGAGGGAGGCATAGCTCCATGAAGTTGTTTTCTGTGTGTTCCTTTCAACACTTCCTTACCATGAATCCTGCAGGGACTTAGTAGCATATTGCTCAGGTGACCTCCTTGGCTTGGAAGCCACCTTGAGATGCTCCTGCCCAGCACCACAACCTCTACACAGCACAAGGTCATCTCATCTCTTAAACCTCTCAAGATCGCTCCCTTTATAAGTTCGCAGACTTCAAAGGGACCTTCAGATCTTCTTGACAGTAGCCAGTGCCTGGTGGCACCTTCTGCACTTTACTGCAGGAAGTTCTGATGTCTGCTGTCATCGAGCTTTCCACTGGCACTGGCCTGCTGCTGACACATCAACTGTAAGGCAGGATATATGAGACCTGAGGAGGTAATCTTGTCATATTCTGAAAGATATTTACTTTTGAGCATTTTGTAGTCTACTTAGGCTGTGCGCTTCCCAGCTCATGAGAGATTTTGATCTGGCCAACACACATTTCCTAAATACTGGCTTGTTTCTTAAGAATAACATTTCTGTTTACTACTTCTTCCTATCCAGGTCATGCATAACAACACAGTCACCTAAGGCCCACGTTCCACTGCTGGAGGGTTTCCACTCTCCCAGGCACAAAGACAATTTCCACTGCAGGGAGCCAAACCTTCTTCCTTAAGCAGCTGCACTGACCCCCACCTCAGCCCCAAGGTCTTCTTATGTTCTGCTGTAGGCAAAGAAGACATCACAGAGCTTCTTCTGCCAAGCTTGCAGTTTTTTTTTTCTGAACGCAGTTTTATTTCCAGAGGTGGCCCTAATGTCAAAAATATCTTTGTGGCAGTCATTGAAAAACTTTGATTTACATTTACAGTAAGAAATTCATAGCAGTAAATGTTGTTTCATTAATTTCTCACTGACACTTTTCCAAACAAAGCAGACAATGTCATCTATTGACTACTCCCTTCTTGCCTCCTCATCCTCTGCCTTCCCTCACACCAGTGTCCCTGCCCAGATTATTCCTTTTCCCTCCACAGCACCTCCACAGATATAGCAATAATCTGTTTGCAGAGGTGCTGTCACACTGGAAGATGAGTCTGTAGAGTCAGAAAATCAAAATTACTTTTCTCCACTGATGACATCTTTCCATAGATAAGAACAAAGAAGGTAATATTGGCAGAAGGACTAATAACTAATAAGCAGGACTGAAGAAAGTACCAGGTGACCAACCGGTTCCCATGGATCTCCAATAAATGATTCAAAGCTCTACACTAAACTACTAGCCAAAGTACAGGAACTACTGATCCAACTTTTCAGCATGGACGATGGGAAAAATGTTTTCTGCTAAAGAAGGCTGTTTTGAAAAGGAGAAAGTAACATGAATAATCTGGGAGTGGTTCCTACTGCTTTTTGCTGAAACATGGGGATATGATTGGGGACTGACAGCTCTGGTTCTTGTATCAAGCACACCACATGTCTTGCTGCTACTCTGGTAATAATTGCATTTGCAAAAGTGCATGCAAAGGACAATCTTACAGTCACAGGGGTTTAATCACACAACAGCTGGAACATATTTCAGACAAGCTCCTGAGTTTAGTGAAGTCTCATGTCCTACAGTTTTTAATTAAAAAATCCCCTGAATCCAGGTGCTACACGTCCTTGAAGTAAAGCTTGGTCAGAATGCGTGGGTTACAAGGGAAGTCCTGTCATGCAGTAAAGAGCATCTGCTTCCCATCTATCAACCTATGGAAATAAGCTCACACTCCTCATTTTTCCTGACTGATAAGTAGCTTTTGTGTGGAGTGTTGGGAAAAAAAAAGTAATGTGTATTATCCAAGTATCTGTACTTTAGATTGACTTGATTGTGCAGCTGTTGGGATTTTTCCCTAACTGAAGAACTTTCAGCTTTGTGCACCTTGGAATTGTTTCCTTAAAATGGCCATGCCACCCTTCTGTTCCACCTGCTCCACAAGCACAGAAGTTGTCTCAGAGGGTAAAGATCTACCTGAACCTAGCTGGCCACTTTCTCCTGTAGGAAAAACCATAAAAGCTGCTGTGGCTTGTGGCACAAGGGAAGTTAGATTAACTGGAAATGGCCTTGAGCACAAGGCTCTTATTCCCATCACCACATCTGCAGCTGAGTCTGTTCACCTCCCTGCTGTCACACACAAAGAAAGGCTGTTGCTCCACAGTCCCTGAAATTATTATCATTTACACTGGATTTATTTAGATCAAGGTTGAATTCGCTAGGTAAAAATTCATATAATTGAAAATTAAAAGTGCTTTTGAAGCAAAACAGCTTTCATTTGGAAAGGACAGCAGAAATGTACTGCTTTGGTTTTACAAAGGCCATGAAAAGAAGTGCATACTGGAGACCTAACAGCAGTTAATTTAGGTTCAGGAAGAGTAAAGGAAGGAACCATAAAATCTGTTAAGTCAGTTTTCTGATCTTTAAGTTTACCTTGAGTCAACAAACACCAAAGCCAAATGCAACTCTGCTAGGAGTCAAGGAGGAGCTAGAGGTGATACAAAGCATCAGACTCCCTCTTTCTAAGAGCAGTGAGCTATTAACTAGCCACACCTTAAGGAACTGCTCACTGATTTGTAACTAAAAGAGAGACAGAAGGAGAGGCAATAGGGAATGAAACTGTTGTTCCTGTGAACAAAGCTAAGAGAAACCACCCCTTTGGGTGCCTGTCCTGCATGGTGGGGCAGCTGCAAGGCTCCCCCTGCCACTGCCAAGCACAGACCCTGCAAGAGGACACATGAGATGTCCAGAGTCCAGCCTGGTGCTGATGGAGCATCCTTCTACCAGGGCCCATGCTCACCTCCAGGCACACATGGCACCCCACAACATACCAGAGCCCAGGCAAGGGGCCTGGCACTACATTTGGTCTTTACCCTCCTGAGAGAAACTCTTCTCCCAATATCCTGTCGGCCTGTAGGTTATAACTGAAAGCAAAAACCCACCAACTCATAGGGATTGTGTATTTCCCATCACCTGAAGTTGGTGCTCTGTATACATTTGGCAAAATTTATCTAGCTCATTGTAATGGCTACACTTATGCTGTAAATGTAAACAGAAAAATGTACCCAGCCTGAACCTCCTGTGCTTCTGTTCCAGTTGCTCTAATTTTTTATAAGGATGTGGTGTCAAACAATAACCTACCACAGATGATGTTGTTTGAGATGTAGGAAGGATGGGCTGTTGCAATTGGGGATGAAATTAGTTTAATGTTTTTTTCTTTCCTCAGATATCATACTGCAGCCATAACCTCAGAAGCAGGCAGTCACATCCTGGTACTGCAGCATTCAGCTATGGACATCAGACCTGATTTCATCAGAGGTGAACCAGAGAGTGTCAGAGCTTTCCTTGAACTGAGAGCTTCCCCGTGATGGAGAGCATCTTCTCTGATGGAGTACACAGCTGTACAGCAACCACATGACTGCTGTAGTGCAAATTGCATGTATAAATTGTAGGCTCCAGTGGCCAAGATTGTTAGGGGGTTGTTGTGTGGTTTAGGGGTTTTGTTCTTGGTTTGGTTTTGCTTTTAACATTTTTGATGTTTGCTTGTTAAGTGTGTCTGTGCCTGGACTCAGAGGTTCTTTCTGACCACAACTAGTCTGTGATTCTGTGATGAGATTTTACATTGCTTGAATAAGCCTTATGAGAAGGAATAAACCATAAAGGGAGCAGAACAGTGCTGAGTGGTGTGTAGGAAAGAGATGAAGCAGTTCAATAAGACTAGAAAAAAAAATTTAAAAATCACTTTGTAGCACCATAGAATAACCTAGGTGGGAAGGGACCTCTGGAAGTCATCTAGTCTGACCTATTGCTAAACACAGGGCCTGCTTCAAAATGGGATCCAGTTCCTCAGGGCCTTCTCCAGCTAGGTTTCAAAGATCTCCAGAGGTGAAGAGTCCGCAGAATTCCTGGGCAACCTGTTCCAAAGCTTAATAACACCCACTATGAAAAAATTCTACTTTTTATAGTCTGCTTCAGCTGGGTCCACCATCACTCATCCTTTCCCCATGCATGTCAGAGGAGTCCCTAGACTGTATTTATGGAACCCAAAATTCTCTAAATCATTAATCATTAATACATTCAACTATCACCCGATACCAAAAAATTCCATTCTGGAATACTGTAAAGAAAAGATATTCTTTGGTGCAAGATTTATACCTGCCTATGGAGTACACCAGACCATGCCAGAAATCAAGGGCTATAGTTGTCAGAAAATTACCCAGAGGACTGTAGCAGACAGATTTCACAGGGAATCCACCTCAGAACTCACTACCAGACCACTTTGCATTTCACCTACGTTTTTCCCAAAATCTTATCCACCAGCAAAGACCAGCAGAGGAGGTACAGAAGCTGATTTCATTGCATGAGGCATTTTGAGTAAGATGACCAAGTGAATTCCCTCATCATTTGCACCTCTGGTACCCACTCAGGGAGAGGAGGGTTTTGTTGCTCAGTTCCTGCAGACACACTGTTTCTTCCTCTGCAGAGTCTTGGTGCTAAGCCCATCAAAGTGAGTGGAAAGATTTTTATTGCTTTTCGGTGTTTCCGTTCTCCTAGTGCTGCAGCTGCTATGTTTTAATTACAAGCAGGCTGATTCCCAGAGGAACTCCAGTCTGTCAAAAGTCTATACATTTTTTTTAAGTTTAGCTTCTTTGATCTAGAAATGGCAAGGGGCTTCTCAGCTGTTAAAAGAGTTCAAAATAAAAATACTTTAATCATGGCGGTTTTGCTACCTTTTGCTCTAGTTTATCTTCGGACCAAATGAAAGGTTAAAAGTTATTTGGAAAACGCCAGCATTTTGCCAAAGTTCAGTTTTCTGATGCTGTGGACAAAACCAACATAAAATGCCTCTGCACACATCTTCTCAAAGCAGCTTTGATGCACTTGTTTTTTCGTAATCATGAATGAAAATGCCACACTCCACGGTGTCTTGCTGAGATGCTGGAGTAACTGCATCTGATGAGCTGATCTTTTATAAAAGCCTTGGATTTGGTGCAGCAGTGCTCAACTCCCCTGGCTGATCAGTCACTTCCTTGGCTCACACCTGCTTTTCACCATTCTACCATGGATATGAAGATGCACAAACATAAAAGTGCACCAAGAGAGACAGCACGAGTGCTCCTCACTGCCCCAACTAAATTAATGCTCTTTTAATTCCATAAGTGGGGGATGTGATCACTAGGAGCCCTCATACACTAGTGGCACATGGTTGGAGAGGGATGGATTTGGGTCTGCCTCCATCTTTAGAGCACTTGCATGTCCACAAAGCATGTGAGGTAGAGCACAAGTGGTCCATTCTAACAGGAAAAGAGTAATCATCCTCAAACAAATAAATAAATAAATGTCACAAGGGATGCTGTGATTAATGCTCACGAGGGCTACGTGTGGCTGTGCAAATTCCTTGTGGGAGACACCTGCTAAATTCAGGCCTCAGCTTCACTCTGCAAAGGTGGAGAGAGGAGCAGTGGGTGAGCAGGGGTAGGCAGGGAAACCTTAAGCAGTTCTTTTCTCCTTGATCTTCCTGAGTCCCAGCAAAAGTCACAGGGGAATATACTAAGGACATAATGGAGAGAAAATTATGCAGGGTATGGCAGATCACCCTGATGCAGTACATCTTAATTTTTAAAGCCCCGTGACAGCAAGAGCAAGGCTCGCCCACAGCTGTAAAATAAAATTATACTAATGAGGCCAGGAATAATCCATCTCCTGCTAAACATACTGGCTGTCTCCTACTGACTTCAGCAGGAGTGTGAAATCAGGTACAATTTATGGGTATATTCTGAAAATGTTACATACTGCAGAGCAGGCTCACTGGAGGGTGATAGATACAGCCAAGAAGGAGGGGAACCACCTTCAAGATGTTCTAGGACTGAAAAAGCAGCAACATCTCCAGGGATCTCTCTAATTACTCTTTGGAAATATTTGGACTTACGTTTCTCAGGCTCTGTCCTCCTATAGCCTCACCTGCTTTCCATGGCTATGTAAGCCTGGTTCTGCCTTCCACCATGCAGCACTGTGCACAAGATAATCCAGCCTGGCTCCATATTTCAGAACTGAGGACTGCTTTAGCAGCTCTGAAACTTAAAGATGGGTGCCATAACCCCTAAGTGATTTTCTGGGCTTACAGATGCCTCCTTTGATAAGTCATAAAACTGCTGGTAATTGAACCCCATAAGGGACTGTTTTCAGAACAGGCTGTAAATCAAACTCTATTCACAAATAATGAGTTTCTCATGTGTAGGAATGGGATTCTGTAGATCCTAAGGTTTCTCAGCTCTCACTGAAGCAGCAGCTCTCAGGGGATGCAGCCCTTCAGACAGGCTGGGAGGTTAGGCAGAATGTGTTTCTGAGTGGATGCACAGAGCTTAAGTGAAGGAAAAAGGTGCAGTGCTGCAGGTTTGCAAGCAGCCTGCCAGGCAACAGCTCAAGGAATTTGTTTTTCCTACCAAGCCTCTTGGGACTGCCTGGAGAGC
The DNA here is from genome assembly GCF_036169615.1 of Heliangelus exortis. Classification (NCBI taxonomy): domain Eukaryota; kingdom Metazoa; phylum Chordata; class Aves; order Apodiformes; family Trochilidae; genus Heliangelus; species Heliangelus exortis. Next base: position 67,185,405 of record NC_092454.1, on the reverse strand, counting down.
AGGAATCATCCCTGTGTGGTTACCAGGTCTGCACCCCCTTTTCCTCCTCACCATCAAATTTTTTCCCTGCAATTTCATCTCTTGTTGCCTCTCACCTTTGGAGCCTGGCCTGGTCAGTCTCTTCTGCTCAGCCAAACCCCACATCCCAGCTGTGTTTTGAAAGAGGAGCGGGAATGGGGAGAGAGCCCTGACGTGGGAACAAGACTGCATGCTTCTCCCAGTGGTGCTGGCAAAACTTCTTTGCATGGAAGACATAGGACCCAGCTAGGAACAGTGCTAAACTTTCCTGACTCTGGTCTTTTCTCACTTCCAAGTCCTCTGGAAGCCTCCCCAGGCAGCTGTAGCCCTCCAAGATGAGGTGGTGCTTGGCAAGTCCTGTCCCTGAGCTGCTGAACAGGACACAACCCACTACACCCAGGGAGTCAGACATGAAAGGAGCAGCACTGATTTTCCCTGACAAGGTCATTATTTCACAATCTGGCCCCAAAGTCAGAGGAAATTCAGGGAAGATGAACCACAGTCTGTCACCTGTTTTGTGCCAGGGGAGACATAAACCCAAGTCACACATGGCTGCAGGGGCCATTCTGCCATTGATACTTGGACTTTGACTGGGGGACCATCTGGATTCCCAGGCTGCTGGTAGGAGAAACTGATGTGACCAGAACTACCTGAAGGAATCTGTTAAAATGCAAAGAAAGCAAACAGGAGCTTTGTAACTGTGCTTGGTTTTGACAGCCTGGTCCTTAAGTTGATGGTTTGGACAGTTTCAACCCAAGATTTAAACTCTTCATGGCCAGTAATTTCCCAGACATCTGTACAGATCATAATTTGGACATCTGCCAGAGGGACCTTCCACCATGGAGATCCTTGCTTTTCAGACACTGGAAAGCCTCTTGGTTTCTGACACAGGAAATTCTCTTCAGATTTCTGCAGGGAAAAAAACCAAAACCAAAAACAAAGATACCAAAACAAAAGAACAACCCAACCAAAACCAAAAACAGAACCACCCAGCAGTGGCAGTTATGAGGAAATCAAATCCTGTGTCCCCAGCCCTGCCCCTCTTCCATGACACTTCCCACACCAAGACTTCTGATGAGCTCACACACATGGGTGACAATTCTGTGGATACCTTTAAGGTGCATCCACTGGCTCATTGCAGTGGAGACAGCTACCAGAACGTGTTAAGAGAATTAACCTCTTGCAACTGTAGTCACACTGTCAACATTAAGTATGAAGTAAAGACCCACACCAAATACTGACCTGGGAATTATCTCTAGGTCTTACCTTTAAGAAAGCTGAACCAGTCTCCAGATCTTTTTAACCACATCTCTTCAAATAACAGCATCTACCTTCTACAGGGCAATACCTGACACCCATATTCAGCCTTTGAAAGCCAACCTGATTCTTTTAGCCATTGCATTTCTCTTCTTAACATCGTTCCTCTTAAATGCAAAGGCAGCCTGCAACTCAAGGGAGATCCCACATTCCCCAAAATAAAGGTAATTATAAAAAACTATGCTGTGCCTAGAAGAATTATACTAGATCTATACGCACAGAAGCACACAAACAAGTTCTGCTACAGAGGGATCAACAGGGGGGACTGCTGTGCTTTCTCCTCAAAGCTATGGGTGGGTGATATACTCCAGCTTCTCAAGGATGTACTCCCCAGCATGGCAGAGGAGGAGGTGCAAGCACAGGCAGGGGAGCAACAGAGCTCTCCCAGATGGTAGATTTCTATCTGCAGAGCAGCAGAGCCCTTCTCCTGCTCCATCATCCCATCTGCCGGATATATCCAGCTCACATCTGGAGAACAGGAGGAGAGGACTGAAGGGCCATGCTGCACATGTGCTCAGCACAGATCCATCTGTGAGGATGTGCAAAACCAGGGACAGATAAGTGAACCTCACCTCCTGCACACAGACTGCTCTGCCTCCTTCCTGGCAGAGCAGTTGTATTCCTCCTGGATTTCCTTGTGTCACTGTGAACCACACGTGTGCACCACACAAATAAATTTCAGACAACTCAAGACAGTCGATTTGTCTGAAAGATGTTGCTCTTGCATGCTGCAAAGTGACCCCATGTCCTCAGATCAAGGGGTTTATTTGAGAAAATATCCCTTGTTTGGCTGTCTTTATATCCTGCAATAAAATATGTCACACCATCGTATTTCTTCCTCACGTTTCCCTTTCCATACTAAATAGTTCTGTTTTTTTTAAAGTTCCCCTCATGTGGTTTCTCCTCCACAAGCACTGTGTAATTTTCACTGCCCTACTCTGGACCTTCTCTCTCATACAATACCCTCCTTTAATCTTTCCTCCAGTGAGATGCAGTCATCAGCCACAAGGTTTCCAGGATATGAAAAGGAAAAAGATTTTCCATGTCTTTAATTGTATCAAGTTGAGATTGTAGAAGAGCTGACTTCTCTGAGCATCTGCATCCTCTTATTTAACGGGTTGCCTCCACCAGACTGGCAATGCTCATCACAGCCAGCCTTGACCTGACCCTCTTCTGAAGGGAGAGGAATGCCTGAGGCTTGTAATTGCTCCTCTGCTTTGCATCATCTCTGTAAGGGACCTTGGGAAATCAAATCTGACAGCCACAAGGAAAGAAGAGGGGAAGTGGAGAGACCCCAAGGAATGAAACTATGGGAGGGCAGAGAGCAGCAGTGCTCAGGCTTGTTAAGTACGGAGCCTCTCAGAGTTCAGAAAAGGTTGGGAGGAAAAGAAGGGGGAGGAGAGGAGGAGGCAGAAACAAGGGAGAAAATTCCTCATGGCCCTCTATGGTGGTCCACTAAAGGGTGAACCTTGGGTTACTCGAGTGTCACTGGTGAGCAGCCATGGAAAAGGTCAGGTAGGAATCATATGACAAGGCACAAGCACAAATCAACAGGAAGGCTTCCACCAGCTGCCTGCATGGGAGAAGAGAGAGAAGAGGGGAAAAGACCACAAGAGGATGCTCCTGGGGCTAATTAAAGGAGCTGTTCTGCACAAGGCAGACGTCAATCTTCTTGACTGACAGCCCAGGAGGGCAAGATCATATTGCAAGAGACCAAGCTGAACAAGTAAAGAGAGGAAGTGAGATGAGGAGAGAGGAAAATGAAAATCCCCAGCAAACACTGAGCAAGAGGCTCCTCTTCCTGCCAGAGGGCACAGGCTTTGCCTTCATGGGAGGTCAGGCAGGTACCTGCCCAGGGCACAGACTGCTGGGGTCACACCAGGTTTCATCTAATCCCAGACTCTCTTGTTATCCACTGCTGGTGAAGGGGGAAACACCCCACTGGTCTGACCCACCTGCAACAACACCAACACCCAGCTACATCCCTGGAGAGACCTCCACTGGATTTTCTAGTATTTTTGCTAGATTTCTATATTTTAAAAGAGTATGTAGCCAAAAGTAGTCAGAATGAATAAGACAAAGCAGCACATATGCCATCAAAAACTGATTGTATGCCAGTTGAGGATCTGAGTCAACAGACCAAAGTGCTCACCACAGCCAAGCAAAGCCTTTTTTAAGGCAGAACATGCTTTCTTTTTTCCTAAGAGCAGATCCAACAAGGTCAGTAACTCAGGAAAGAGGGAAAGCCTAGGACTGGCCAAGCAAGGCAGGAACAGGGTGTTGCTTGGGCAGGGAATGGAGGGGTCTTCAGATTGAGCAGGGAATGGAGGGGTCTTCAGATTTCAGACAGTCACTTTTGCTTCTCTCATGAGTTCATTTCTCCACTGTCTGCCAGCTGGTGACTGGGGGGATCCAGAAAAAGGTAGGAGGATGCCAGCTGGAGCCTCATCCCTGCCTGCATCCCAGCTCACAGCAGTGTTTTCCTGCCCCAGTGCACCCCAGCCAGATGCTCACCCCATCAAAGCAAAGGTTTCTAAACCCAGGGTCCAGGGCTGGTTACCTCGAGTGCCTTTGGGCAGGCTGAAAGTGACTGTAGCATTTGATAAACATGGACACAGATCAGATGGAAATAGACAAGTCTGATACATGAGAACAGACTCTTTTAAAGAAAATCTTGTCAAAAAGCCACAGTGAGGGTGCCTGAACACTGCAGCTACAAGACAGGTCCAAAACACCTCACTGCACAGATTTCTTCACTTTTTTTTTTTTTGCAGTTTGCTTTACTGACAGCCTTAGATTAGATTAGCTCCATCTCCTGCTGAAATACTTAAAAGCTGCTTTTTTTTCTCTTTTTTTTCTTTTCTTTTTTTTCTTTTTTTTCTTTTTTACAGAGATCTTGTTTCAGCATGCAAGCAGAGGCTGACAGGGAATTTTCTCACATGTCTGGTTTACAACAGGCAGATGAAACTCCTCTGTGCTCACAAAGGGATATATTTCAATCCCCTGTGGCTAGGGGAGGTGTTCATCCCTTTCTTGGTGGCTCTACCAGGGAGGGCAGCTCTCAGAGCAGCTTCTGGATGTTAACCATTCTTCATCTTGAAGCTCTGCAGCTCCCAATGCATTTTCTACTTCTTCTCCTTAGTTTGTCCCACAAGCCACATGAGCATGCTCCAATCTTGCCCCAGAAGAGGTTGGGTGGCAGGAAATTTAACACTTCTGGTAGATTTCCTTCTCTGAAACACAGGACAAAAGGCAATGGGCTAATTTTGCTTGGAGACAGACATTTAGACACAGAGGAGGACAAATTAGTCAATGCCAACACTTCTCGACAGGGGCAAAAGATGCACAGACTATAGAGAGTAACTTAGCTTTTGGCCAGCATGAACTATTCTTTCTTGCTGCTGTAATGAGCAGCACAATGAGGACTTGATTCTGCATGATACCTCTGGAGGGCTCTGGAGGAATACAAATAGATCAATTTCCATAACTGATCTCACTTAGATTAGAGCCACGGTCGGTTCCTACCACCATCTTTGATTTGATTTGATTTTATTATTTCATTCTCTGTGGCAGAGTCCTTGTTTGTCTCTTTAAAAGCTTCTAAATTCAAAGCTAAAGGGGAAAAAAAGTGAAAATGCCCTCAAAATATGATGAATGACAGTCTTCAGAGGCAGTGATGGTGTGTCTGAATTTCCAGCTGCAGTTTAATGAACTTATTAAAAAAATTATAGAAACTGTGCAATGGTGGACAGAGAATGCAATATTGCACCAGATGCATCAAGGAATAGATATTTTCTAGAAACCTCGAAGAACACCCTAGCAAATCTACTCTTGTATACCATCTTGTGGCAAAGCATCAAAAGTGTCTCCGGGATTTTTATTCAGGCTTCAGTTGTTGCTCAGCCTTTACTGATCCTTGGCATAGATGTGGGATCTTTGCACCTTAGGCTTGTTTTCCTCTGCACCCATAAAAGTCAATAGATTGTTCATAGAAGCCAGGTTGAGTTCACAGCTAATGATGGCCAAGTAATTTCCTCATCAATGAAACTTGAGGAAGTACTGAATCTGAATACAGGCAATATGTCCACATTAAAGTCTTTGGTGATCAGGTCCAAGGTCACATGGAGAGACAAAGGCACAATGTTCACAGTAAAGCTCTTGGGGATAAGGAGCGTTTGACAGAGTTTTTTGTGTGTTTTACAGACATTTTCTACAAGTTCTTGACCCTGTCTCCTTATGAGTAGTTTTAAGAGTGGTTTTCTTTGAGAAGAAGGCACTTACCTCACCACACACTTCCAATCTGGGCAGCAGAAAACCTGCAATTTGGGACATCGTGATGGCTTCTGCCATTACAGCATTAACCTTGCTTGTATTTTTGTGCAGTTGAAAAACAACTCAGAGGGCCAGGATAGACAACATAAAAAACAGCTGATAACCAAAATAGGCAGGTTTACACTTTTTTTTTTTTTTTTTTTTTTTTTTTCCTTGTCTGAAAGAAGAAAACTGGCTTTCCGGGGAAATTACTTTGTTTTAAAGAGGAGGTATTCAGCCAGGTCTTGCTCTTCCTTTGTTCCACACAAAAGACTGTAATCATCTGAATGCCTGGGTGAAAATTACTGATGTTATCCTCAGCTACTTTCCCGGTATCGAGTTGCAAGATAGAGTGGCTTCAGGCAGAGATTGGGGAAAAGATAGTGAAATCAGGTAACTTTAGGAGGAAAGAAGTGTCTCCTGCCAGCTCCAGAGACAACACGCCCAGGAGTGAAAGTGCCACCTTTCACAAGGTAGATTAAGTGATTTTCGGTCGTGACCCAGGCAAGCCCACGGAGATGATGAAATCGCTGCAGAGTTGGGATGCGCGCACCAGGGGGCTGTCCTGCTCCGAACCAGCACCGAACAATTTAGAAAGTGCAATAAAACGTGGGCTAAAAATGTCTTTCCCCGGACTGGCTAAAGAAACATCCGTGTATTCAGGCAGAGCGTTGAGTACAACGCTCCAGCTACTTCCACACAAATTGCTACAATGCTTTTACGTCATTCACTAAGAAGATTTTCGGAAGAAATTATGTTTTCCTGATCACTTTAATTCCATGAGAAATCTGTCTTCAGAGAGTTTTGTCCTATCACTTCCCCTGTGGTGATGGTGCATTAATATTCCCTTGCTACAGTAAGATTATACCTGTAATTCTGTATCTTTTAGTTTTCACTGTGAAGTCCTTGTAAATTTTAGGAAGCTGTAGGGCATATACTGAGGAGCAGGGTCTCAAGTGATTTTGGCAGAGCATCTGTTTTATTATAAGTATTTATCAACCCTTCAAAATTTCAAGCTGGTACTACAGCCACAATAACGAAAGGGATCCACAAAACAAACAGCCAGATTTTAAATTCTTTATTTTATTGTGCACAGAGCCAAGTCTCCCCTAGCCAAATGGAAAAGAAGCACATTAATAGTGAGGGTATGCTTCTTCGGGATTAAGTTTAAGAATTTGCACCAATACCCAAAAAAGGAGAGAGAAACCTGGAAAGATCCATCTTCTACAGGACAAACCTAAGCAGCTCAAGGCATTTTTACAGTTCAGTGCAAAACAACATGTGCCTAGGATGGAAGACATTTTTTAATTCAGGTTCTCCACCTTTTCCACTTTTGCTTCTTTTCTGTCTGCTCTTCCTTGGTCCTGAGTATGTGTCTTCCTTAGTAGCACAATTTCTTTAGCCTGAAAAGCATCCATATTGTTGGAGGAATTTTTCTGTGTAATGCAAAATACTACAAGGACAGCATGTTGTTCCCACATTTCACAGGGACATCACTTTTGCCAGCAGGGACATGGGCACTAAACCACAATTATTTTATTTTAGTGCTATGAACTTTTGCTCCACAGCTCGCAGACAAGGGGCCAGGTTTGCAAGAGCTCTGCATCTCACTTCACAGGCCATGGATTTGAATTAGTTGAGTGTGAGATTTTAAGGACTGAGGGTAAAACTGTCCCACTCTCTTAGGCTTCACATTTTTGAAGTTACAGTTATAACTGGAACACAGGTTTTCAGTTTCTTGAAGAGCCTTGATTAATATTTTGTGACAGAAAACTGCAGCTGGGTGTGAAAAACCTGCTCATCATTGTGAAACAAAAATGCTGCAACCTCAAGGGTAAGAACTTGGTGAGTTTGGGCTGTGGAAAGCTGTTGTTCAAAGCTTGCTCTGCTCTGCAAAACCCAGGGGCAAGCACTTGCAAAGTGGCAGAAATAGCTCATGTACTCACTGATCTTCCCCACCATCCCTCATCCTACTGTGCTCTCATGGCCCATCACACCACACCACCTCCTGGGAAGCAGGATCACCTCCAAACCACATTACAGACAGCAGAGCTTCCCTTCAGAACCTGAGGAAAGACCAGTGGTGGTGTGCTGCCTGTGTAAGACAGAAAAAATCTGCCCAAAGCTCATGGATTCGGGACTGAACATCTCTGAATAGTCAGACTCCTGAAGATTCTTTTTAAACACAAAGTGGTGGTGCTACTCCTCTTAAGAGGGAGCTGAGTCCTTTTTATTGCATTCTCTTTTCTGTGCCCTTCTCACTAGGAGGGCCACCTTTAGCTGGAGGAAAACAGTGACAAATCATGTTCAGGGCTGAAAAACTTTCTCATTTGTTGTTTTTTGACCGCCAGCTCAGCTCATTCATCAGAGGTGGACCATGGAGCCACAGGCAGCAGAGTCCTGGAGCATTGGGGTGGCTGGGGATGTCTTGGGCTTGCTCACAGTCAGGTTGTCTCTATTTTCTCTCAGCTCGAGGGATGATGTAGGGCACACAGTTCCAAGGGTGCTCTTTGCAAGCTGGGGAAATCTGTCTCTGCCTCATGCAGCAGGACTTGATGACATAAATGGAATAATGCACTGATAAGTCAGCTCAGAAAATAGATCATGCAGTCACAATATTGAGATGAAGAAAGCTCTGTCATATGTAAATGGAGAGGGCTATAGAGTAGGTAAACAAGTAAAGAGCTGTATGCAGAAATCAATTTGAATTTCCATCCTAAATCAATATTCCTTCATGTTCCCCAGCATCAGTAATTACCTTTGAACACGCTAAGAAATTATTTGCAATAGCCAATTCAAATCTTTAAGCAGTAAGCATAGGGCATGCTGGTGTACTGAAATTTTTAAAATTTAACCAGGAAAAACATTCAGAATTAGGCAGTATCAAAATGCTCAGGAACGCTCCAAAATCTGTAGAAAGTGTATCTCTTTGTTATGTATCAAAAATACCATAAGTCAATAGTAAATTTACACCATTGATCCAGAAGAATCAGGTTACATTATATATAAATATAAACCCTGGGCTTGAAGAAATAAAAGTGTAAAATTGTATATACAAGGTTTATCACTTTTTTCTGGTTTCTTATCTCATTAATCTAATTTCTTATCTCATGGTGCTAATAGACTCTTCCTCTGAGGTTTAGCTCGTATCTAAAACTCTGCCAGGGGAACACTATTTTAGATTTTGTTGTAAATTACCACAGAGGCCAAGAACAAGTTGTCATGAAAAATATAGTTTTCAGCAGGGCCTGAACATGTGTTGACAGCCATGTTCCCAGAAAAGCTGATTACCAGCATGGTTGCTCTCCTGTCTCTCTGCTGCTCCCTTCCTGTTCAGAAGCAGCTGCAAATACATCAGTGCTACTTGTGGAAATGCTAAATGCATAGAAAGTTTTATTTCTATGAATTATTTGCTATATATGCTGTCACTGTAAAGTTCAAGATCCCTTAGGCACATTACTTAGAGGTGTAAATTTGTCCTTAATAAAATCCTTCATTGCTAATTTTAGAAGTATGCCAGGGTGGGGCTTCACCTGCACAGACAGATGGACAGAGCAGCACTGGTACAGGGAAAGGAGTCTTCTCAGGTGCTGTGTCTGCTGAACTGAGGGTCCCAAATTGGCTGTTCATGTGTGTGTTTACTTCTCTGGACTCTATTATAGCAAGAAAACAAAGATTAGAAAGCCACACAGCATGGGCTTCCAGCCAGTGTGGACACATGCAAGTCACAGCTCTTGATGCACTCCTTCAGATGGAATTATGTTGAATTTCAGTGAAAAGTTTCGTGCACTTAATGTGATTAATATTAAACAACTGGCTGTTAATAGGGCTTGTGCAGCTCTCAAGTTTTGCATCTTTGTTCTGTTACATGAAATGTGGCCTGTAATGTTAGAGCAAAAAAAATAGAGCAAAAACATGTTAGAGGTGTAAGTTAGGAACCATTGAATCAGAGCTAAGATTTAGCAGACATCAGTTGAATGCCATGGTGCACAATTTACTGGAAATGGGGAAAACCTCAAAAGATTTTAAAATAATGGTGAAGAACAGAGTCATCCTGAAAAACACATGTATCAAAGTTATCTGGACTATGGAAGTCATGGAGAGAACCTGAGACAGAACTGTTGTGAGCTGAGTCACTAAAAGATGCTATAATGCAGTGGAAGATCTTCAGATGATTCTGGATGAATTCTGCCATGTGAGACAGCCCTCATAAAGGTGACCTTCATCAGTTTTCCATTCTGTCTGATGTAGCAGCCCTGGTTTGGGAATTGTTATTTCACTGACTCCAGCTTCTATCCATGTGAATAATGGCAGCAAAGGGTATGGTTCTTTGTTACTTGTGTTTGAATGCAGCTTTTTAGGACTAAAGTGGCAATTTTTCCCTTTGTATTAGGTTACTATTTTACCTATCAGGCCTTCTCTCTGTGCTTCTGGGGACCGTTTCTGAAAGTTGCATCTTTTTGAAAGTCTCCAACTAAAAAATAAATTTAAAATATCTGCCAGAAATATCCGTGCTGTTACAGCAAGAATTGGTGTTCAAAAGAGGGGAGGGAAGTGCTACCACTTAAAAAAGGAAAGAAATAAATCTATTTCTCCTGGTTTGCTGCAATTTATTATTACTTGCCAGCTAGTGGTATCATGATTTTTATCTCTGTCTTTACAGTGACCTTGGCTTTGATTACCCCTGGTGAATTTGTAACTAATATTATGCCAATAATCCACTACTTCATTTCAAACAACAACACTTACATGTGCTGCCTGAAAACCTCCATTAGCTGTGAAATTGCCTAATATTGGTGTGAGGAACAATTACATAAAATTTAACTATAGCAGCTGAAATGCATGAGAAAACATTTTTTTTTCAATATCAATTTTTTTTCTCCAATTCACTGCACAGTGAGAGCTGCACAGTCTGTGATGTTAACACTCTTTCAGATAAAGGGAATCAGACTCTTCCCTTTAAGTGAGAGTGGATGGGTGCCCTGACTTTGAAACAACAAAGTAGTTTTGAGGACACATTAAAAAGCTTTTGTTTGAATGAACACATGTGTGTTGAAAAGGCTGTGTTCTGATGCAGCAATGAAATTATGCAAAACGTGGACAATGTAAAAAGGTCTATCTTTTATTAATGAGTGTCAATGTATTAATGTCTGTGCCAATGCAGCCTATTTTTGTAGCAAGCAACTGTTTTTAACTTGCAATTTCTTGTTTCAGGACCAGACACCTCTTTTGTTCTAAAATGTGTATTTGATAAAGATTGTGTTTCTCATAGAAAAAGCAATCTACTGGGAATGGAAAAATCTACACTTTTCCAGCCATGTGTGCTTGGTTCTGTACATGGCACAAGGAGACAGAATATGTGCAAATGCTGATTTTTCCTTCTGGTGCTGTTTTACCACTACGGGATCTTTAACTGTTTACAAATATATGGCTGGTAACTCCAGTCCTATAAACAAATGTTGCATTTCCTGCCTAAGTCAATTGGTGTGTTTATCCTTTCTAACTCTTGCTGTTATCTGAACAGAAATGTGATGACACTGAACATACCTGGCAGAGTAGAATCATCTGCCACTGCCAGGTAGGACCACAACATGAAAAGTCCCAGCAGAGTGTAATACCAGTTTTGTCACAGTTTAGAAAAAGCTAAAAAAGGTAGAAGAAATTTTATCTTGACTTTTTTGACAGCTCTGCAGAGTGGGCAATTGATGGTGATTTTGACAGTCAGGCTACTACCACTGGTTAGTGTCAGGATTTTATTGCCACATAACATACTGCGGGGTTTATTTTGTACCTTCCCATTTTACCTCACTCAGATTCCCAGGCATTCATGGTTTGGCTTGCTTTCTTTATGAAACCAATAAAATTTGGTAGCACCTGACCATAGGCAGCCTTTCCAAATGCTCAGAAGCTTGTCTCTCATGTCTGTTAAAGTTCAAAGACCTTTCTGCTTTTACTTCTGAAATGCCTTCCTAAATCAGCTGCCTGCTTTGGGCTCCACATCCCACCTGTGTATCCTCTGTGGTAATGAAGAGGAGATATTTGGACACCTGTCCAAGTATTTAAAGATCACTCCAGCATAGTTTACAAACAACTAATTTGATCTTTTATCTAAAATTTAGAAGACATTTGCCTACTAAATCTGGTTTTGCAGAAGATTTTCTAAAACATACTTGGTTTTATATTACTTGTGACCCAAACAGCTAGTACACTACTGTGTTCTTCCTTGCTAGAAGTCAGGGCCAAATTATAGGCTAATTTGGAGCCCCCAGACTTTGACTCTGGAGGGGAAGGCAGTATCTTAAACTCTCAGAAGTGAAAATTAAATCACAGTATCCTTTTCACTGCTGGGGAGCTCCCAGCACTTCATTGATATTTTAGTTTCAGTCACAGCACTGGTTGTCTACATCCAGGTAAAAATCACAAGGGAGACTGATAGGATTTGACAGAAAATAAATTAACCTAGAATTACAGGGTGTAATGCTTATAATCTGTCTTCTGGCATGGAGTAGAGCTGGGAAGTTAAGGGTAAGCCTTTGACCAGATGTTTAGTGTTCTCCCACTTACTTTAAGCCTCCAGCTCAGACAGAGAAAAGCATCAAGATGCTGCGGTACTGAAGCCACTGCTATTTCATCAGTGCAGTATTTAACCATTTAACCATTTAACCATTTCTATGGTTCTAAAGACTCCAAGGGAAGAAAAGGAGTTTATAAGGACAAAGAAGAGGAGATGTAATTTGCAAAACCAAAGAAAGACATATACCAAGAAAGGGACGGATGCTGTTTTGTCAGGACACAGAGCAGGGTGGATGACGCAAATAAAAAAATGAGGAAAAATTTTACCGTCTCAAAGAATAAGCAATGAAATGGGGTTTTTTTATTATTATGTGATTTTTTTTTCATCTTTATTTCATTTCAAATGTTCCATTACTGATTCTCTCCTTATCACTTGTTAAGACGGCTAAAAAGATAATAATTTTAGTATTGTACTACAGGAATAAACTCCCATCACATTAAATTTCTTGTCCAGAGGGGATATTTTTTTTTCCTCTTGCCATGTTTCCAAGGCAACGTTGAGATGCTTATCAATAAATAACAGACAGTAACTGGCTAAACAGTCTGTTACCTACTTTTCTTTCAGCAGCTGTTGAAAAATCTGCACAAACTACATACAACAGTGCCAGCAGAAGAAAATAGCACTTGTTTCACCAAGACAGATGCATACTGCTAAATATAGATTTTACAAAACTGTTGGTTTCTAAGTTCATAGGACTCATTCCCACTGCTTCTCAGCGGCTCTTTCTCATCCTCCATGTCATTGTCTTTCATCTGTGAAAAATAGGCAGAAGAAGCTTTGCATTCATAGTGCCTGTCAAGAGATTTCAGGTAGATCAACATATGAAGAGCATAGGCAAGAACGAGCAGCAGAATCAGCGACATAACCAGTCCCATAAGTATTGCTGGAGAGAAAAAGGATGCACAGTCTTTTGCATAGGCAAAATGTCCTTCTTGAATGTTAAAACCTTGAATCTACAAAAAGAATAAAAGCGCTCGTGTTAAATAAAAGTATTTACTGCCTTGGTCACCAACAACTTTGTGAATTCGCTCCTGATGCCAGTAAAAACTTTTAATTAAATATCTCTTTATTGCAAAATTTTATCTATCAGTGCTAGCTGATGCTAGTTAATGCTCAGTTTATCCAGGTCAGCCTTCTAGAAAACACCAGCTACTCTAATCCTCTCCACTCTGCTGCCCAAAGGATCGGTGGCTGTGTTTTAAACAAAATTATTTGTGATCACTCTTGATAATCTGGTAATATTAAATTGCAAGTGTGAAACCTGCCACATCAATGGTGCATTTCCAGCATAATTTGTGGAGAATTTCTTGAGTCTGTGTTTCAAACTGCATAAACTTCAACATAAAAAAACAAGAAAATACTTTAAATTGATTCCCCTAAAATTAATTTTTTTTTCTTCTCATCAGATCTAAGTGTGTATATGTGTGTGTATAAGTGTGTATATGGCAGCAAACCAGCTAAACTACATGAAGTTGCATTCAGCTATGTCTCATACCAGTAAGTCTTACTTGTGGCTTCAGTTCTAACATAAATTTTACCACACTGGCATTCAGGGAAATTACTATCTGCTTCACTGAATCAGTCCATGGGCATTTATCACATGGTGAGAAAAAGGAGATCAACTTTCTTTCCAATATCCTTTTTCAGCTCTTGATCCTCTATGACTTAGGTATTTAAAAGCAAGACATTCTTGTCCAACCATCTTAGGCTTCCTTACTGTCAAATGCAGAAAAATAGGCATGTTCAGAAGGTCACAAAATCACAGAACCATTTTGGTTGGAAAAGACCTTTAAGAGCATCAAGCCTAGCTCTTAACTCAGCACAGTCACTGTACAGTACACTGCTAAACATTGACCCTAAGCACTACATCTACACAGCTTTTAAATCCCTCCAGGGATGATGACTCCACCACTACCCTGGGCAGTCTGTTCCAATGCTTGGTAAACCTTTTGTTGAAGAAGTTTTTCCTCATATTAAATCTAAACCTCCCTTGGCACAAGTTAAGGCCATTTTTTCTCATCCTACCACTTGTTACGGGGGAGAACAAACCAACAGCCACCTCACTACAGCCTCCTTTCAGGTAGCTGTAGAGAGCAATAATCTCATCCAAAAATAAAGACTTAAGATGAGTCAGAGGAATTATCCACTGGATTTAGAGGCAGACTGGGGTGACTATAACCAGGGCACAAGGTTAAATTTACTAGGAATTAAAAGTTAAGGGAACCCTTTACTTGGTCACTGATGCTGTTATTGATGCCAGGTTTGAGAGCCCAGATCAGAGAGATCTAACACGTAGAGCATTCCTCCCACAATAAAGGTAGACCCAGGCAAGAGACTACAGAAAATACCATGTAGCCCTCCATTTGCTTCTCCAGGAAGGTAAGTATAACAATCAAAGCCTTCATTTCTATTCAATTTCTGTTTCAAGTTCCATGGACATCATGTAAACTGTACAGGGAAGGTCATTGTACTTCCTTGCAAGTGAAGAGCAACACTTCGTATCAGTCTGCCTATGAGAGCCACTTGGCTTAATTCCATACATTACCTGGAAATCAGTAAAAGTGACTTCCCAGAGCTTTGAAAGATCATTTGCAGAGCTGGGTATCAGAAGTGCATCGTATCTCTGCAAGCTGCTGACATGTTCACAGTGGTAGGAGTATCTTGCTGGTGCATATATTCTGGTTGCATTAAACGTCGCTTGTATGGAGTGGTTGTAAAGAAGTTGCAGCCTGTGTAAGCTGAACCAGTTCTCAACAGACATCTGGTAATAGCTGGTTGTTAGTAAGAATCTGAAAATATTGCATGGGAAAAAAAACATGAGTAAGAAAATAAGTCTAAGAGTCAAAAGGATTAAGTTCACATCTTGAACAATCTTAGAAAACACACTTGTCCAGAGTTTCACTCATTTACATCAGTGTGAGCTCCAGCTCCTTCTACTGAATCTGTAAATTATTTTATTTTCTTCACTCTTGCAGCTGAAAGAGTAGGCTGCTCTCCCACACAGAGAGAGAGGGAAGATAAGGAATTTTTCCCAGATGACTGAGAAAAGTCAATATGCAACATTGGTACTTCCATCCAAAATAAGAGAAAGCTATTTATCAAGAAATTCTGTTTTCTTAGATCATCAAGAAGCAAACGTAAAGTAGGTCACAGTTTGATGCCTGAGCAGTCCACACTGTCAGTTCTTGTTGCAAAATTCTCAGACAAATATGTTGTCATTTCACAAGGTTTAGCAAAAATCTCAGGCATGAGAATATTCTATGCAAAAGAGACAGCCTAAGCTTTTCTTCTAAATAGATAAGACAACATAGAAGAAGAAAAACAAGGCAGACAAGTGACAAGCATATTGAATGCAATTCTGTCACATTATTTTTACTTACACAAATTCTCCTAAAGCAAATTGCACAAGCAACTGCACAACCATGGATATTAATGTGTGATTATCTAATATTTTCTTCATCATACAGCCTTACCTAATAACAAGATCCTTTAGATTGCCGATATCACCAAACTTCAGAGAAAGCCTAAGTGAAAAAGAAAGCACCATCAAGTGAGACAAAAACCTGAAAAATCTTAAGAGAAAAAAGCAGCAGAGTGTGGAAGGCCAGGTTGGATGGGGCTTTGAGCAGCCTGGTCTAGTGAGAGGCGTCCCTGCCCATGTGGGGGGGTTGGAACTGGGTGATATTCAAGGTCCCTTCCAACCCAAACCATTCTATGATCCCATGATTCTGTGAATCACAGTTACACTCAGAGCCTGCCACTTGGAATACCTTTGAAGTCAGTGGAAAAAAAACCTGAAAGGATTAACTCTTCCTCCAGTGAAACCCAGTAGTTCAGCTGCTAACTTGAAGGAGGCCTGAACTGTCCAGAAAGGACAGAACTGAATGCTCAACTCTCAACACAGTTCAGTGACTGCTTCCAACATCAGATGACAGGCTTCACAAATTTGATCTGTGTTCTCTTTCTCAAGCCACGATATCCTGCTCACCTCTGTATGCCATTAAAATGTGTAAACATCCACATTATTCTCATCTTTTTAGATACTAGAGAGTAACAAACACAGATGACATTTGAGTTCAATTTTCAGACGTCTGCATCTCAAGACCAGAAGTATGATTACACTGACTCTGTGGCAGCTCTAGAAAGCTCATCTGTGGTGAGCATGTGCACTTGAAACTTACTAGTGTGAGAGGCCCTACCAAGTTTAAAGTAAACTATTGCCTACTCTACCTTCCTTTTACCATCTCTGGTATTATTACATTGAAGCTCTTCATGATTAAAAAGTTTATGGGTTTTTTGGTTTAACACTAATATTTTGCCTCTTACAACCTTCATAATAGATTCTCACTGCTGACATAACATTTTCAGACTAAGTTGGAGACAACACAGTGCAGCATCTGAAAGACTTCCAAATCTAAAGCTGAAGAAAATTTAAAAAGAAAACAGCTAGACCTATGATTTCATAGGAGATGTAGTCTTCGTGTGTCTCGACTAATGCTGGTCCAACAAACCAGGGCACTGAATCTAGTTTATCCCTCACTTTATTACAAAGGGAAATCACAGATAGTTGAGGACTAGACACAGGCAAATACAGCATTAAACTCAGTGGCCTAACCCAGAAGCTGGTGCATAACAAAAACCCCACAGGTTGGATTGTTATATTCTTTGAGCAAACACATATTTGTTCAGTGTCTAATATTTTTTTCTTGGCTCCAGCTACTTTGCATTTATCAGACAGTATAAAGAAGCTTGAAAAATTATTTACACAACAGAGTACAATCTTAACAAAGAAGGATGGAGAAAGGAGAAGTTTAAAGGATTTTTCTGGGGTGGGAAAAACTGAGCAATGCACCCTGTGAGCACTCAGCCATCAGCTGGCATGACTGAATTAAGTCCTTAAACTTGAGACCACAGAGCAACATTCAAGCCAGCTTTTCCCTGTCTTCTCTGCTATGGTAAAATGTAAATTGACTGAAAATCTAACCCCAGACTAGTATTTGGCAATTACACTCTGTCTAATCCTGACTTGTGAGCCCAGATTATCCATTTTCCTATCTGTATAGCATGATTTCTACACATAGGGACCCGAGTCAGTACTTAGATGCTGTCAGTGGCAATGAATGAGTGGATCTTTAACACGTACAGTTTCTAATTACTTGATACACAGAATCTGGCAGAGATGCCACAGATCTATTTATGCAGTCTGTCAAATGTCCTGACAGATGCTACCTAGTGAGAGCTCAGGGTAAGTCAAGGCTTTTTGGTTAGGATTCTGAAGCACATTCAAAGGGCAAGAGTCAGTGGGATTGGTGTTTCTCAGAGGAATCTCAGTAAGGAAAGTATAGAAAATGGAAGAAAACATAACCATTGGGAACAGATAGCATTTTCCCCTCCCACACTGTGGGAGCTGTGATTACTTGACTCTGTTTCTAAATACACATCTCCAAGAAGCTATGTAAACCAGTTGGAGTCTACAGACAACACAAGCACCAAGAGCAATACTGGACTGACTACAACACTGCAAGAGACGAAGACAGCTCTGCACATCTAAGTCCCCCAAGTAAGACTGCTCTGAAAGTATATAACCCATCCTCTGCTGCTGACTGCAATGTCACAACATTATAGGAAGGAGCCCTGGGGCTCTACACCACACTGTACAATAATAATTCCTGCAGTACATGGAAGCTTGTTACCCAGTGTTGGTTCCACTGGCCGAGTAGAATGCAAACTCACATTGCACTGTCCTCACTGCAGTTTGAATCTCCAACATCCACAGTTGCATGGACACCAAATGTGCTCTCTGTCAAATCCAGCTGCGTATGGTTTTCCAACTTAATCATGATCCTCTTAGCCCAGAAGAGAATGCAGGGGATGCCATTTACTGTGACTTTGAGAGGGCTGTAGTGGCTGTGGGTAAAAGGTCTCCAGGATGCTCTTTCCCACTCTCCTTTCCTGCTTAAGTTGTAGCTGACAACCTGATTGACCACATAAAAGATCAGTATCAGAAGATGAGTATTTCAGGAGTTACTCTTCATCCTACAAGAATAAATGAGGCTTGGAGAGCATCTGTGGAGCCAGGTCTCAGCTATAGCAGTGCTGAACTGAGGAAGCAGAGAAATCTCTGTCCAACCCCTTCCTCCCATGGGAACTGCCTGATACAGACCTCTAGCTCCGGCACAAAAATATCATTTATATTTATTCTGTCAGAATCAGTGGAACAAAACACATTCTTAACACACTCCCATCTCATCACAGAGGTGCCTAATGTAAAAGATTGAAGATAGAATCACAAACTGCCCACCTCAGCAGAAGACTCTCTAGGGCAGCTGTAAGAATTACTTCAGTAACGAGGACTCAGCTTGGGCCAAGGACACAGCCTGCCATGCTGAAAGCACACGAGGCAGCTATCCAGGTGAAAGAAGTGTCCAAGCCTACGTCTATTTACCAATAGTTTGCCTAATCTAAACATGGTAATGTACACAATGTCTGCATGGCTGGTTTGCACGTCATATGGTTAAGCAAGTTCACATCCTTACAAAGAAGAGAGGTATTCTGAGTCCTAGTAATAAAAAAGCATCTTACAAGGCTCCAGAAGGGACATGATTAAGTCCCAAAGCTTTGTCTTGGCTTAAAGACAGGGTTGGGATTTTTTTCTGTTCAGATTATCAAATTACGTCTCCCAGCTTAGACCCTGAAAGACCCCTTTTGATACTTGACCTTACATAGGGCACAAGACTGCTTTAGGATTAAAATTGCTAAGTACTAATAGCAACAAGCTGAAAACAAGGTAAGATCATGGTCAGAAAATGTCATGCAATAGCCAGCAAGAAACATTGACTACGACTGTCATTTGTATCAATGATAAGGCTGTCGTCTCAGAAATACAGTTGAGAGGGACTTAATTAACAGATCACTTACACCAGATTGCATCATTTGCAGGGTTTTTTATTAGGAAGTCTTTTATGCTCAGTCTATTACAAGTCATGCAAGCTAGACTCAGGAAAAATTCCCATTAAATTTAAATGATCTGCAGTTTTGTTTCAGCTATTCTATTAGTACCAAATGATATAAGTAAAATACTGGCCACAGCAGTCAAATGGCATTGTGCAGAATATGGAAGATAGGATTTGGTTCTTTCAGTAAGATCCTATCCCCAAACCCACTGCTGTTCAGCACCAGCAGCACTTCTCATAAAAGGAGAAGGTATCTTGTACAGCAAGTGGTGAATCAATACCACATCACATTGATTTAGAAAGCTTTTTTGGCTGCTTCTTGTAAACGCTATATTATTTAATTCAATAATGCAAATTAAAAGTCCTCAATGTGAGGTCAATGAAAAGACTTCATATAACCAGTTCCTCCAAACATTACCTGTGTAATTGCTAGTTGATTTACGCTGAATTTTGGCTTCACACCACCATTATGCTGTCCTGCAGAAGAGAGTGTGTTACTAGCCTCAAAGAAAACAATGAATCACTTATAAAAAAATAGCATTACAAGTTCTTAAATGAACAATAATTAATCCTGCATGGACTGCCCATTTCAGAATGCCTGATTTTGTTTTGGAAAATATTTGGCTTGGTACAAATACTGTCTTTGATATATCCATTTTCTAATTTCCCTCACTTGTGCAACAAGGCTCCTTCTTGTCATTGAATATCTTTCCACCCTCACTGCGAAGAACTCCAGTGCCCAAAACCTACAGGATTCAGCCTATACATGTATTTAATCATCTCAAACTTAACAAAAGCTTCTTCCTGTATACAGCAAACTCTGTTGTCAAAGGGTGTGTGTTGAATTGCACAGCAAAATGCAACAGCTTTTAATGATGGGAGGTAATTAGTTTGCCAGAGATGGAAAGCTGTGACAAATAACCTGGCTGTTTGCCAGGGGAATAAAGTTTCACAGATGAATGGTCATTTCAAGGATAGTCTCATAGCTCCATCCTTCAGACATTTGGCTCTGCTTTCATTTGGTTAAATAGAAAAGAAAAAAAACCAAAACCACCAGTTAGTACTTCTACCAACACTGTATCTCAGTGTTAGTAAATGGTTATATGTATCAGGCAAATCCTTTAAAGTTTATTTTTTAAAGGGGGATTTAACAGCACATTTGACAGAAGAGTCACTTAGGCAAACAGAAGCAACAACTGTGAATTGAGATCTTCTATAGCCACACTGATAGAGCCAGTATCCAGGCATTCATCCCACTGGAAAAAAAACAAAACAAAACAAACAAAACCAAAAACAAACAAACAAGCAAACAAAACAAAAAAAAACAAACACCTTACCATTTCTTTGCAGAGAATCTTGACCTGAAAACGTATGAGAACTAGAAAAGAGGAAAAAAATATTTACTGTACAGCATTTGGATTTAAAGTCTGCAGCAAGTTTACTGGGGAGAGCTCCTGTTCCTGATTCACTCACTAAAACATTCGAAACATAACTCAGATCCTTGGTTGGTAAATGCCACAGGAACACAGCAAATTAATCCCAAAGCCAGTGTGTCCAGGCTAAAAATGCCTCCATTTCAGAGACCTCTCAGGAAGATAAGCCCCACCAGGCATTTCCATACCCTTCATACCATACTGACTAAAGGCTTGATTGCTCCTCTTGTCCCTTTCCATGGGACATCTGCTTGGGGTTAGAGATTGAACCAGTCCTATCCCCCAAGCTGCAGAACTCAAGGTTATCACTGCACCATTCTAAGCCCCCAGCAATGATCACAAGCAACACATTAAAGTCCTTCAGAAGAAAGCAAATGTACTGGGCTAATATTCCTAAATCCTAGATTCACAGCTATCTAAAAACAGCTCCTGAATGGCTTTAGGCAATCCCAAACCTCACAGAAATCAGCTGCAAGGGAAGGAGGAGCTGAAGGACATCTCAGGTAACAACTGCCACGTTCATGGCATCTGGAGCCTTTGATTTTCTTCCTTGGTATAATTTAATAAGTCTTCAGCTGGTTTATGATCTACTCTCCTGAACCAGGGAATAAAGCCCAGTAAATGCATATTAAGCACCAAAAGACCTACCAGATCAGAGTCCAAAAAAACCAGCTCTCGTTTAGGATAACACTCGACTCCGTGAGTCACAGGAACCCCTTCCTATCCCCTTCATACCTGTTCTGTTTCCTCCACACCAGTTTCCTTGGCAGCTACAGTGGATTGCAGTGCAGACCTCTCACAGCACAGTTCCCTGCAGTGGAATGATCTACTGACCTGATGATGATGTGTCCACTTCTCACATTTGCCATCAGTGTTTCCTCAGGCAGGCACAGCTCAGTGCCACCCCACAAAGACCCTGTGGCCCCTCCAGGCCACAGGCAGTGGTGAGGCTGGAGCTGCCTCATGGCCACTTCACGTGGAAATACACTTCCATCTTCTTTTCCTGCTTTGTTTCTTACTAGGCAACCCACCACAAAAGAAAAATACTTCAAAAGACTTATGCAAACACCAGCACATAAGGACTAGGAATAAAAATAAAAATAAAAATAGTTTTCAGTAGTTATCTGTATATTCTAAGGTATTTGAATTGAAAGGATCAAGCCTTGAGCAACAGGGTGAACTCACTCCCCAGTGGTCTCCCTAGGGAGGGGGATCTGTGTCAACTACCACCACGTAATAAAGAAGTGATGCCAACATAAATTTCTGCTGTGGCATCTTTAATGGCAGGTAAGTATCTGTGTGACACCAACAAAGGAGAACCATGGGATGGCCCTAGAGCCTGCCTGGCTTGCTGCCCCGTCCCTGTGGCTCTAGCAGTCAGGGAGTTTGATCACACTGAACCTGGCTGACACAAAACCCATGGCAACATTACCAGCTCCAGCAAAGCCCAGACTCCACACACAATGTCTTGTTCACACACAAGGTTCAGGAGGGCAGGAGGCTTTTCCTTCTGATCACTGTCTCTCCAGTGAGAATGTCTTTTTTTGCAGGCATACTCTGCTGCCACAAATAGATCAGTTGTGTGTCCACGACACTTGCAAACTCCCCAAACCCAGAAGGCAAAACAGACAAAAGTGAAGCAGAGTTTGTATTACAGCTTGTCACTTCACCACCAAACACCAGGTATGATGAGAAGCTTTGCTCTAGAAGGACTGAGCAGGCTGCTTGGTCCCTTCAGCAAACAGGGCAATAAAGCAGAAGACTTATAAAGTCTTATAAAGTCTCCAGAGAAAAGATAACTCAGAGCAAAGAGGCAGGCTCTGCAGCATCACAGCAGTGACTGTGATTTGAGCTAAAAGAATCTGAGAAAGATCTGACATTCAAAAAGGTTCAATGCAGGTAACAGCGTCCAAAATAAATCTGGCAGTTTTATTGACAAATAGTGAGACCAACCTTCTCCTCAGATGTGGCTTTTGAATTCCAGTGATTTGAAGGAGGCTATGCACTTGCAGAGTGGCTCCCACTTTCTCCCTTTACACTTTGGGTGCCAGGGCTAGTATTGGGATGAGGTCTCCAACCTGCTCAGAGGTCTCACACCACAACAAGCAGCATTCAGAGACAGCTAGAAATAACCCTCACTTTGTCAGACAAGTAACAAAAGACACAGCTAGAATGGACAAAATCTTGTTTTCCTGCTCAGGTAAAACTCTTAGGTTGTTTAACAATTGTGAACTTGGGGTTTGTGACTTGATGCAGCATTATTTTTTTTCTAGTATTCCTTTACAGCAGACTTTGCCTTCAGTCTGGAAAATGCAATTTGGGGGCATTTCTACATCCTAATAGCTACAAAAATAAGGCACAACATAAGGAACTAAAATTCTTTCATTATAATAACGTGAGTTACATTTAGTTTTACCTGCATATATTTAGTTATGCTTAGTTATACTTTTAGGTCCTCCCTATATACATAATTAAAAGCTCATAACCCATTAGTTCAGTTTGGAAACCACCATGCTGTAGGGTCTAAACAGTCTAAAACATTGGCATGAGTGGAGCCTGGGTAAAATTGTGCAATTCGTTTAATTCCCTCACTGGGCTTGAAGGTTCTTATGTTGATCCAAGAAGAGGAAGGGTTATTTTTGTTTTCATAATTGACAATTAAAAACGATTTTTTTAAAAAAATCATTACTTAGCTTCCCATTGGGATAAGACAATACAGTGGTTATGCCAACTCGATCACATTGAGAAATGCTGTTAGGAAACATCAAGCCTCAGGGACAGCATTCAATGAATAAATGAGGATAAGTCCTTGCTAATGCCCTGTAGGGTTACATCCTGAGCTGAATAGTTGCAACTGTCCCCATGCAGCCCACAGAGGAAGGTTGGTAGCTCCTAACAATGCAGTTCCCCTCCTCTACATCCCAGATAAAACCACAGCAACGTGCTGCCGTGCTGCTCCAGAAGAAAAAAAATGTCAGCGTTCTGCTCTCAGCATGAAGATACTCAAATATAGATGAGCGTGCACAGCCAATGAAATATTTATGCTTTTCTGAGGAAGGCAGTGGAGGGAGTGACCCAGGAACCACTGCTAAGTACCAGAGTGTGACAAATGTGATCAGCCACATGGCAGGAACACTCGGGAGGCAGGCGGCAGCATGCAAGCGAAGTAACTCCACCTGGGTAGTCCTGTTCATCACTCTGTTTATTAGCAATGCAGGATGCCTCCTTTCCTCCTGCACAATGCATGAAGAGAGAGGGGAGGGAAAGCCACCATGGCAAGGTTTACTGTCTTTTTTTTTTTTTGTCTTGCAGTATCCATATTACTATGGCACATCTCGTCAGTGGCATAAGGGAGGATGCACTCCCAGTTTCTGAGCAAGCACAAACCTGATGTTGATGTTGGCAGTCCTGCCAGCTGACTCTGACACTCAAAACTCTGAGCTCTCATAGCACTGAAAACTCTGTAGCACTCAACAACGATCCTGCTGTCAAATCAGCAGCCCTTCCAATGGAAAGGAAAGCTGGGGAATTCACAGGTGATCTCTGGCAGCAAAGCCCTGCTGCGGGTATGTTTCGCCTGGGGCATGTTTCACAGAAAAAGGCATTGTAAGAAGAAGTGGGAAAACAACAAATTTAAAATATGTGGGGTTTTTTTTAGATAAAATGTTAAGTACATGTAGAAGCAACAGTAAAATAGTGAGCACCGCAGCCTTCTTCTCCAATGCTTGAACTACCAGTGAACAGTGGCAAGACCTGAAATCCATGAGAACAAATCACATTTAGCACACTGAATTGGAGACTGGACTTTTAAATTTACCATTTTTTCCTCTGCCCTAAAACTTCAAATTCCACTGAACATATGGTTTGGGTTTTGATGACTAATACTTTTCCTCATAAATTTGTAAACAAGTAGCCCAGATGCATCCAGATATGTTGTATGCTCAATTCCCCATACCAAGTATGTCAGAAACCCACACAAAATTGGATTAACCCTAATACAAAGCAGTGGGATGACTAATCACTATGTAAAACCCAATTAAATAAGATTATACGAATAAAGAAGTGTAAATTCCCTCTTATCAGACACCATTATCCACGTCTAGGTTGGTTGCCTGAAAAGGTTCCTGCAGGCTCCAGCCCTTTAAGCCCTTCACGTGAGTGGCCTCTTGCCCACTTGGATGAGCCACGTGAGTAAGTCTGGAACTGACCAGAGGTCAAGTGTCCAGGCCACAGGCAATTTTCACACCATCAAGTTAAAAAATATCATATTCACACTGCCCACGCTGCTGCTCTGATAAACAGCCTCAGATAGCAAAATGCACCCTACTGCAGTATTTCAATTATCCCAGGATTATCAGTCTGCTCCTGATACTGTCCAGCTGCAGAACACCTCTCCAGATGCTGAACTAGTTTCAACTACTTCATGAAGCATATAATTGGAAAGGAACCTTCAAATGCATGAAAAACTAAATAATAATGAAAAGTGGTAAATGCTTGCTGAGCACCTGGTAGAAATGAACTGGTGGTAGTCCAGGGGACAGTGGTCATAAGTAATTTCAACAGAATTATTACCATTATAAATGTGTAAGTCTGGGAGCCAAGACTCAGGGCGAAGCCAGCTCCTCCTAAGAAACACCCTGACAAAAAAATGTTAAGTTTTAAATTTATCAATTTAAGTTGTATCATTATGAAATAATGATATTGTGATATAATGATATAATGATAATGTGAGAAAAGCTCACACTCCTATAGTTTTTAAATTTTAAGTGTTCTCTGTCATATCTTGGTAGCCTCAAGTGTGATATGATGCAGGGAGACAGATTTACAGAATTATTCTACAATGCACTGAATACTGGGTTTTGATATGTACTTTAATGGATGTCCAGGAAGAACTAGATCAGAATGACAACATACTCAAATTTTCATTTTTAATACCAAAAAAGAAACAGAGCTCACAGGACTTCTAGCAAATTAACACTGTGCAGGCACAATCCCACATCCACTGAATGCAAAGGCAAAACCCCCATTCAATTCACTGGCATCAAGATCTCAACTTCATTTCTTAGTTATTTACCAGAATAAAGTTTACTTAGCATTCCACTGCTCACTCTCTCTCAGATTTTGATCTGATTGCAGAAAAGCACAGCTATACTAAGATGCTAACAAATCTGGAAAATGGCAAAATAAGCAATTTAAATTAAAATATATTGCAATATTTCTTGGTAAATGACTAGTATATCTCTTAGTACAAGCTTAAGCAAACCACCACATGTCTTTCTTGCCTTAATGCACAGATTTTACTGCCAGCTGTGGCTTCATTGGCCTATTTGATTATTAGTGACTTTGGGGCATGATTCAATTAACACAGTTTAGGCTGTTGTCACTTTTGTAATGCTTGGTCTAGAAGTCGTGCTGTGATTTGGGCTTTCAATTTATATTTCATTAGAGAATGAAATAGCAGTGCAAATAATGATAAATCCTAATACCTAGTAACTTCATTAAGTAGTTCTTTGCAATATTGAATTCATGCTTCAAAAAATCATTCTGCACAAGCAGAATATTTTAGCGCCTATGTTTCTTGAAGTAGTTTTCACACCCTAGCTGTTAAGTCTATTTATAACTCCATTTTAACACAGACTACTGAAAATCAGTGTGAGTCATTAAAACATAATGAAGCATAAGACAGATGCCCAGAAAACACTCATCTTAAAACCATTTCTAGTATTGTTCGTAAAATTATTTAAAAGTTGCATTTTTGATGCAACGTAGAATTGAAAATACTGCATTTCTGTACTTTTCAAACCTGAAAATTAAAATCACCTCCGGACATGCTAACAGCAACTGAAACCTGCTTCCAGACAGCACAAATGACCAAAATCACAGCATTTAAACCATGTGCCCAACTCTCACCATCGGAGTTTGCGTGCAGACACTCGGCTACTGACCTGCCATTCACAGTCACTTGCTCCACGGACACTGCAAATCCCACACCGAGAAAAAGCAGCAGGAACCTAGCAGCAGCGTTTCTTTCCATGGAGAAGAAGAGAGACGGTGCCTCCAGTCCCTGCACATCTGCTCCTCTGGTCCAGCGGGCAGCCTGACAGGCAGCAGATCCAGCCCATCGGGGGCGGGATTCACCGCTCCATCCCTGCTCCGGTACCCAGGGGAGGAATTCCTGGTGTGCTCACATGCGTCCTGACGGAGGATACCTCCTGCTGGCATGTTCCAGTTTTCCTTGGGAAGCGAAGCTGACACGTTGTGGGGAAACTGTACCGGGATGTGAGCTGTTTGCTGAAGGGGAAAACAAAAAAAAAAATAAAAATCAAAGGGTCTCTTCCAGGCTGTAAAAACACACTGGAGAGCACTTCTTACCTGTAATCAGGGCTACCCTCAAAGAAAGGTGAAGATGCTGTTTCCAAATAGCTCTGAAATTTCTCCTCCCATATGGTTACAGAGAAAGAATAACATGTACTTTGAACCCTCCTAATACCTTCAGAGTAATAGTATTATCCCCAATTTACAGATGTGAAAGCAGACATTGCAAGCTTAGAAGTCAAATACTTGGCACTGGTTTCCTCTCTTCAGCATTAATTCAGCTGGTGCATACCCAGCTTTCCATCTCAATTGGTTTTATATTGGATATATTTAAAAATATCCTTTTTTAAGACATATTTACAAATATCCTAAAGCCACAGCTGTTAAACACCCACAGAATTACAGTGCCTCTGGTTCTGGACTATCAGATCATGATAGTAGGGGTCATGTCACTGTGAATAAGGCAGGTTGGTTCTGGGATGGGCCATTCTCAAGACATGTGGCTTGTAGGCAAAGGGTGCCTCTTTTGCAGGACTTCTGTCCTCAGCAGCCTTCCTTAAATGTACACCAGCTGTGTTCATCATGGCAAAGAAGAGGGAAAGGCACACGAGCTGACTCCTCAAACCCCATGGCCCACATGTATCCTCCAAACACTACTGAGGGACTGCAGCTTGCATTCAAAATGTCTACAAAGGACCAGGAAAACTTAAAACGTGATACTTACTGGTGGACCAGGTCCAAAAGAAGTGCTCTGCAGCACACTCACGTGCAATCTGTTCACCTTGATGAACACATCTATGACCAGCCTGGAAGAAACTCTGTGGCCCAGGCAGAAATATGTTCTTGGTACCTGTCTTCACATGGGTTTGTCCCAACAAAAGCAAGGTGGGACAAGCAGTTGGCTGACATTGTGCCACACTACATCCTTCTCCACTTAAATATCAGAGAGGCCATAGTCACAACATGCTCCTGCTAACAGTTATGTGTGTTTATTTATGTATATATTGATCAATGCTCACACATACCCTACGCACACCCTCTGCTTTCTTGCTCAGCAGCTAACACCAGCTACCTGCTGATGTGATCACACTGTAAGCCCTCCTTCACTGATTAAACCTCCTGCCTGTTGCAGTCCAGATATAAGACAGAGATAAGGGCTTTAGCGTCATAAATACTGAAAAAGGATTTACCATCTTAATTCATTCTCTTTCAGTGATACAGACAGTATTTGCTAATCTTAAAAATCTCTCCACAGCTTGTCCTCAGCAGTACTGCTTCCATCAAATCTAAGAAGGAATCCAGACACGTACATGGGAAACCCAGCTTAAAAAGATGAGCTAAGGGAGCATAGTAATAAAAAAGAACCAGTTGAAAATAATCTCTAAATTTTCTGTGAAGCACCCGAAACGCATGGTGCTAAGCAACATATAATTACACCAGTACAGAGATGAAAATATCAAACAGCCCTGGGAAGAGGCAGAAGTGCCACACACCTTCCTAAAAACACACCAATGGCCTGTGAAAAATTCCAGTTCTCCTGACTCACAGTCCCTCCTGAGTAAGTGAGAGGATGGAAGGAAGAAGAAACAGAGAGGCTTTCGGGTGATGCTTTGTCATTTAATTTATGTACTGCTATTTTCTAAGTGTTTTCAGCAGCAAGGAAGCAAAAGCTAAGAAAAATGATGAAATAAAAACCAATACAGTACACATGAACAAGTAATACGTCCTTTGAGGACAGAGAAAGTAGTGTGGTTGTGGATTAACCCCAGTGAGCAACTAAGCCCCACACAGCTACTGGCTTACCCCCCTCTGGTAGATGGGGGAGAGAACTGGAAGAGTAAAAGTGAGAAAACCTGTGGGTTGACATAAAAAACATTTCATAGGTAAAGCAAAAGCCACAAGTGCAAGCAAAGCCAAACAAGGAATTAATTCACAAGTTTCCATCAGGAGGCAGGTGTTCAGCCACCTCCATGAAGCATGATGATTACTTGGGAATCACAGAAAGTGAGGGGTTGGAAGGGACCTCAAAAGATCATCAAGTCCACCCCCCTTGCCAGAGCAGGGTCACCTACAGGAGGTCACACAGGAACACATCCAGGTGGGGTTTGAATGTTTCCAGGGAAGGAGGCTCCACAACCTCCCTGGGCAGCCTGGGCCAGAGCTCTGTCACCCTCACAGTGAAAAAAAATTTCCTTATGTTTATATGGAACCTCCTATGCTCAAGCTTGTACCCACTGTCCCTTGTCCTGTCACTGGACACAACTGAGAAGAGCCTGGCTCTGTCCTCCTCTCCCTTTAATCATCTCTGTGGCTCTGGGCTGGACTCTCTCAAGCAGTTCCTCTCCTTGAACGAGGGGCCCAGAACTGGACAAAATATTCCAGATGTGGCCTCACCAGGGCAGAGTAGAGGGGGAGGAGAACCTCTCTTGAGTTACTAAAAATGCCCCTTTTTAATGCACCCCAGGATGCCACTGCCCTTGGCCACAAGGACACTTTGCTGGCTCAGGGTCACCCTCCCACTCACCAGCACCCCCAGGTTCCTTTCCTCTACGCTGCTCTCCAACAGCTCAGTCCCCAGTCTATACTGGTTCTTAGGGTTTTTTCTTTCCCAGGTGCAAGACTCGACACTTGCCCTTGTTGTAATTATTTAAATTTCTCTCTGCCCAACTCTCCAGCCTGTCCAGGTCCCTCTAGTTGGCAGCACAGCCTCCTTGGGTGTCAGCCACCCCTCCCAGCTTTGTGTCATCAGCAAACTTGCTGAGAGGGCACTGTCCCATCATCAAGTTCATTGATAAAGATGCTGAAAAGGACTGGGAAGGCAAACTCCATCAATCCAAACATCCCTTAATTCCTCCTTCTTCCCCCAGATTTATATGCTGAGCATGACATCTTATGGTATGGAATATTCCTTGGTCAGCTGGGGTTGGCTGTCCCAGCTACAATCCCTCCCAGGTCCTGTACACCTGGCCTAGCAGAGGATGGGAAGATGAAAAGTCCTTGAATTAGAACAAGCACTGCCCACCAATAACTGAAAACATCCGTGTGTTACCAATATTCTCCTCATCCTAAATCCAAAACTTAATTTTATACCAGCTACTAGGAAGAACATTGACTCAAAGGCCAAGCCAAAACCAGCACAAGTGTAAACAACACAGTTTAAGTTTAAACAACAGGCCACAGTTTAAGTCAGTGAATCCAAGATAATGTTCTGTGTGGCTATGTCCCTGGTCCTCTCAGTTTCTAGAGGGTTCCTGCCTTTTTAGACCACCATTTCACACAATCAGAGAGGGACAAAGTACATGCCAAATTGTTCAGAAACAAAGGGGATTTGGGAGAAAACTGTGGAAACATAATTCCAAATTTCCAACATGGGTTAAACCAGTATAAATCTCTGAAAATACACTGACTTCCTCACTATTAACTAATACTATGGGTGCTGACAGTTAATCACTAATCACCAGTTAGCATATGAAATAATGATGCAAAGATCAGGAAGTATTTCCTTGTCTTGATCAGTGACAACAATAATAACAACAACAAAAATTACATTGAACATCCAATACAGCCCTTTAAAATGTTGCTTTTTAAATGACTTTAGGCATAAGGACACTGATATGGTATCTAAAAATAAATGAGATACTCTGAAAGCAAAGAAGTCATCCTAAGCATTTATTTCATCCTGGTGAAGAACAGTGACAAAACCACCATCTCTGCATTACAGAATTTAAAAGAAAAACTTGAATTAACACTTAAATGCAGTAGTCCTCACATGGCTGTGGTTAGACAAGCTCTGGTGATTCAAGTGCCAAATTGCTGTTCTACATTTGCCTGTTTTAGGTTGAAATCAACCCAGAAAAGCTTGCTAAGCCACATGCTTCAACTGTGTACACACACAGTAGACAAAAGGTGAACAAAAGCTAAAGGGCACAGCCTGCACACTGTTTTATGGGAAACAGGAGGTCACATTCAACTCCACAAAGGTATTCAATGAACTTCCTGCAGTACAAAGCCAATGGGAAGTCAACAATTTTCTTTACATTCCACAAGATGAGCTTTGGTAGGCTAAAAGAGGCCAACAACCCCAACAAAAGGATTAAATTTCTGTTTATCATCTTCTTCCTTCCCCCTTGCTGTATTTTTTGCTCATTATTACTCTTCATAAAAAACTCATCCTTTCGGCCTAAAGCAGCTACAATTTCTCTGTATTCTATCTTGTACCATGGCAGTTCAGGTATTTCCATGCCAGGGAGGAGGCACAGCACAAGACCTTACTGTACTTTAAACACTGCTTTGGGTTTGGTTTGTTTTTTGCTTTTTTTAATCTCCATCACAGAAAAGACAGTCAGGGAAGCATCTTGCAATTACATTCAGTTTGAGTTCACACTTTTGTGGCATCTGTGAAGCAAGCAATCAAAACCTGATAGCCAGCCGATTTTTCTGGCACCCCGAACTAATGTGTCCTAAAGTGTCACCCGGCAAACCCCTGTCAACCAGAATGACAACACAAAGGTTGACGGAGACCCCGAGATGACAGCGATTACACGCACACTGCGCCCGCATCCAACCACCCAGACTGCAGACAGCACTTACAATTTCTCTCTGGCTGCCATCTCCGCAGGCAGACAGCAGCATAATTTATTTTTGAAAGAGTTTACACGGTTTACATCAGGTCACCCTTAACCGAGCAGTTTTCCCGTATGTCTCATTGGGGTTGCACCAGGTGACCCTAAAAAGCCCTTTCCAACCCAAACCACTCTGTGATTATAGGAAAATAAGAGGTGTCAGCCCCTCCTCAGGGTACTAGCACTCAGTGCATCACTATTTTGTCACTTCGAGACAGGCACCGCTCCTCTGGTCCAGATGCACTCACTACGAACTCACCCCGCAACACCACCGCGTGTCCCGCACCCCCCACCCGCGCATCGCCAACGAGGCTCCCTCTCGCTGCCTCTCCACAAGGCGGCGGCAAACGCGCTGCACTCCGCGCCTCTCCCCCTTGGCTGCCGAGGTCCGTAACTTCCAGAGAAACCGGATTTAAGGAGTCAAACCCAGGGACGAACCGGTACCTCGGCGTTGTCACCGGCTCTGGGAATCGAACCTGTGACTCCAAGCGCCAGGGCCGGGTCGCCTTAGCGTGTGCCGGGTGGGAATTGCAGTCAGGCGCGGCGCGGGCAGCCCGAGGCGGGGCCTCGCAGGAGCAGATAGGCGGCGCGGCGCGGGCCTGGTTCCCTCTTTCGCGCTCGGCAGCCGCAGAGGAAGGATGGGTGAGTGCCGGGCCGGGCTGGGCCGGACCGGGCCGGCAGCATGGGGTCAGGCGGCGGGGGGCACCGCAAAGGGATCGTAGCGCCCTCCTCTCCCTGCCCCGCCAGCCTGCCGCCGGTTCTGAGCCCTCGCGGCGTCTCCGCCGGCGTCTGGGCGGTAGCGCCGCGGCCGCCGCCATTATCCATCTCCTCAGGAGCGAGGCTGCCGGGCCTACCTCCCCGCACAGGCATCGGGCCTCTCGGCCGCCTCCTGGGCCCGGCGAAGGAGCGGGGCTCTCATCTTTCTCTACCCTTTATTCCGCAGGGAAGTGTCGAGGTCTTCGCACCGCCCGGAAGCTTCGCAGCCATCGTCGCGACCAGAAGTGGCACGATAAGCAGTACAAGAAGGCCCATCTGGGCACGGCGCTGAAAGCCAACCCCTTCGGCGGTGCCTCCCACGCCAAGGGGATCGTCCTGGAGAAAGTGTGGGTAGAAACCGCCGTCTGGTTCCCGGGGAGGAAAGGGGGGTGGGGATAGTGATCAACCCCGCCGGGCCTGTCCCTGCAGCCGGCCTGGGGCGTGCGGGGTGCCATGGGAGGGCCGCTGGGAAATAAGAGTTGTGAGAGGGACCTGAGGAAAGGAGCAGCAGTTTTATCTCATAAATTTGTGAGAGGCTTTAATACCGGCTACGTGCCACGTTGCATTAACAACGTGGTTTGGTTTTCCATGTGGCAGCGCTGAAATCTTTCTCGTTTTGCTTTTATCACGCACGTGTGCCTTTAAAAAGTTCTCTTTTAAGTAAGTCTAGAATAGGGGGCGTTTGG
This sequence comes from Heliangelus exortis, assembly GCF_036169615.1. Taxonomy (NCBI): domain Eukaryota; kingdom Metazoa; phylum Chordata; class Aves; order Apodiformes; family Trochilidae; genus Heliangelus; species Heliangelus exortis. The sequence continues at coordinate 67,152,420 of NC_092454.1, read as the reverse complement.
ATTTTGTGTGCCGTGTGTCAAAAATCCCACCTACTTGTTTTCTGGCCTTTTGGGCTTTCTTTTATTTTGTAATTTATAAGCTTTATTGGGATTCTGCCAGGGCTGCAAGGTGTGTCTTGTTTCTTAGTTTTTTTCCCCTTGTATTTCTGCTACTATGGGTGCTGAGAGTTAATCTCTAATCACCAGTCAGCATATGAAATAATGAAGCAGAGATCAGGAATTATTTCCTTATCTTGATAATTGGTAATAATAACAAAAAAATTACATTGAACATCCAATACAGCCCTTTAAAATGTTGCTTTTTAAATGACTCTGAGGCATAAGGACACTGGTGTGGTATCAAAAAAGAAATCAGACACACTGAAAGCAAAGTCATCCTAAGCACTTATTTCATCCTGGTGAAGAACTGTGTTGTGTCTAGGTCATTAATTTTCACGTTTTACTCAGTTTAGGAACTGGACTTTTATATACTGAATAGCTCGAAATAGATCACTGATAGTTTTTAAAGTACAGGTTCACCTTGCACTTAGTACAAAGTAATCCAGTTAGCTGTGGTGTAGTGGACACTTACTGGCTCATCAGTCACTCAGTTATCTCCCTGTGTTTCCATTTTAGTGGAGTGGAAGCTAAACAGCCCAACTCTGCCATCAGGAAGTGTGTCAGAGTGCAGCTGATCAAGAATGGCAAAAAAATAACAGCTTTTGTTCCCAACGATGGCTGCCTGAACTTCATTGAGGTAATTCCCAAGAACTGATCTGTAAGCACTTGTAAGTCAAAGGAACACCTAATTAATGAGTCTAGGGGATGGACAGACAGGGATTTGTTGGTGTCGTGCAGCATGTGCATCTCAAGGCTGTAGTGGCAGTGGCAGACAAAAAAAAAAAGAGATGTTTTGTACTTTTCCCTCCCTCAGCAAAGCCATTTCTCAGCCATGCTGCTGCAAGCTGAACGATCTCTGCACCTATTTCTGCAGACACTGAAGGGGATAATGGTCTTTTATTCACCTGTACCTATCAGTAGCCTTCTGTATTTCCAGCCTTTCTTGAAATTTGAGCCATAGTTGCTTCCTGATGTTGCTCACCCAGCTGTATGTAGGGGTTTAGGGTGTGTGGCTTTAACTCTGGTCTTTTCTCTGCAGGAGAACGATGAGGTCCTGGTTGCTGGGTTTGGGCGGAAGGGTCACGCAGTTGGTGACATCCCTGGAGTCCGCTTCAAGGTTGTCAAAGTCGCCAATGTTTCCCTGCTGGCCTTGTACAAGGGCAAGAAAGAGAGACCAAGATCATAAATTCAGATTAATTTGCCAAAAAAAAAAAAAAAAAGTCAATAAAATTTTTGATTGGAAAAATGCTGCTTGTTACGTAAGGCTCATGGGTTTTTTGTTGCTTATGCAATGGACCTCGTGCTGTCCTTTTTGTTGCTGGCAGCTGGCTTGTCCTCTTCAGGTGCTTTGCTGTTGAGTGGCAAGACCAGAGCATCTTTGCTGTTCCCAAATCTACTTCTGTGTTGTGTGGAGCAGCCTGGTTCTCTGCTGGGAGCATCAGGGGTTTAAAAGGTTACTCAGTGCTTCACAGACCATCCCTGAGTGCCAGCAGCTCCGTTAGTGACCGGGTATCACCCTGGTCCAGATCAACTGAGCATGGGAGGTAAAAGTGGGCTAACTCTGGCTTTGGTGCCACAGCCATTAGGATCCTTCAGGGGGCTGCATCATCACAAATATGTGTAGGGTAGGGATGCCTTCTGCAGCAAAAGAGATGAGGGGAGTTACTAGTTTACTGTCACATTGTGCAATACAGTTTTTTCCTGTTTTCTCAGAAAACAGGCCTGGAGTGGGTATTGCCTGCTGGATGTTAGTCTGGCATTTGGAGATGGAATGTATCTTGGGAGGAAAACATCTTTCCTCTGTCTTACCCAGTTTTTCAACATTAAGGTTAAAATGTGGATGCCAGAACTAATACCAAATGACAGAACATCCAAGAAACTGATGTGTCCCTCTGTATCAGCCTTTAATAATTTCCAGACCTTCCATTCCATTGATACTTGCACATGTGTATCTTACATTGAATGTAGCCCCCTGAAAATACATTTTACACAAAGCTTTTAGCAGTGTTGCATTCTCTGTTTCATCTCAAGAGCTATTTCATGCAATAAAACCTCAAAATATTTACTTGGCTGAAAATAAAGAGTGTAAACAACTCCCTCATTATAATAGCAATTGATCTGTGTGTTCATCCAAAAGAATCTGCTTCAATTAGTATTTATGTGAAAACGGACTGACGTTCAAGAACAGATTGAGGATCTCTTACCACTGAGTATTTCATAGTTTAGTCATCTGGGAATTTGTGAGATTTGGAGTCAAATCCTTGTTCAAGCACAGAACCAATGCTGACCTTCCCTGGTCACAACAAAAAGGGTTTTAGCTGCAGTGCCTTCCCTTTTTTGAGGGAACTTGGGAAAGGCCAACTTCAGGACTACTGCTCCCTCTGTTGGAGCCTGGTTTTCCCTCTCATATTTTCAATAAGCCTTAATTAATGTTGGACATGGTGGACATGCACAGTACCTGCAGTGCACTGCAGCCAACAAGCACAAAGGAGTCTTAGGACATTGGGTGGACGATGCCATAGAACCATAGAATCATAGAACTGGCTGGGTTGGAAGGGACCTCAGAGATCATCAAGTCCAACCCTTGATCCACTCCCGCTGCAGTTCCCAGCCCATGGCACTGAGTGCCACATCCAGGCTCTTTTGAAATATCTCCAGGGATGGAGAATCCACCACTTCCCTGGGCAGCCCATTCCAATGTCTGATCACCCTCTCAGTAAAGAAATTCTTTCTAATGTCCAACCTAAGCCTCCCCTGGCACAACTTGAGACCTCTTGTGCCCTCTTGTCTTGCTGAGAGTTGCCTGGGAAAAGAGACCAACCCCACAGCTCCTTGGGGTATCAAATACCACCACTGTACTGTTTTTCTCTGGCTGCCTCGCCCTCCTACTTTCTTGGATAATAGTTAACAGCAAGTAAATTTTTTTTCTTTTATGCAACCAGATGCATGCTCTGGATGTGTCCTCTTTTCACCCAAAATACTATGCAATGGATTCTGAGGATCTTCTACATTTGCCCAGTATTTCTTGCAGCTGCACGGAATCAAAGCTTCTGTTCATGCACAGTAACTCCAGCTGTGCCACTGCATGCCCAGAAATCCCAGGTACATCCTTACCATTTCTGCTGTGGCTCTGCCTAATGTTCCTCTGAAACTTGGAATAGGTACTGGAAGTCACAGAGTAGAGATGCACACATAATTTCTCATCATGTCTCTGAAATGCAGCCATCATGTTGGAGCAGAACAATGTGAGTAGATAGCCAGGTCTGAAAGCATTAATTTACTAATTATATGCATCAAACCAACTGCAGGTACACATGTGAGAGCAATCAGGTAAACAATTACATGCAAAACAGCTACCTCAATAATTTTTTTCAGGTGATCTTTAATCACAGTAGGGCTGAAAGCTGCTAGATGACTGAACCTGAACACTGAGCTCTGTGACAGCACTGCAGATCTCAGAGCAGTTCCTGGTGGGAAGGGACAGACCCCAGGCAGCTTGCTTGATCTAGAAATCATTGTCTAATACATACAAATGTTACCCTACAAAACTGCTGGTGTTAGGATTCCAGCTCAGGTTCTACAGGAGACACACTGCTTCAAGTAAGAAAATCAGCTCTGGTTTTGTTACTACAGCAAACAGAGTCTGTTTCATTTTGTTATTTTGATTTGCTTTTTCTTGTGTAGCAAAAAATTATTCATAGGGCTGTCAGTGATAGTCCTTTGAAAAGAAGAATTTTACTGCACCCAGAGAAGAGGATTACTAATTCCTCACAGTTCAAATTCTTTTCAAATTCTGAAGTCCACCTGGCAGTAGAGATGAAGATTTATCCGGAGGCAAATGGAGCAAGACTTGTTTCCAAAAGTAGGACATTGTCATGAGGTAATCTTGCCACTAGATGTTGCTATAAGGGAGAAGCTGAAGCATAAAAAGGTGCAAGCCAAAAAGTTGCTAATGTAGACTTTAAACAAAGGAAATCTTCCAAATGGGAAATGGAGCCTTTAACTGGTTCAGCGAGTCCTTGTTAGGAAAATGGTGCATTTACTGCCTTGTTGCCTTTCCATTCCTAAATGTTGGATAGATGAGAGTTAGAAGCACAAGAGCTTACAAGGGTTTCACTTCCTTAGAATGGTTTCACTCAGAATCTTGTCATATGAAAAACATGGGAGAAAAGAACAAAGGTGCTTACTACTCTTTGAATCGTGTACATTTTAAAGCTTTGGTTGAATGAGGGGCTTGTTTTGTATGTGTTTTTCCTAAACTTCTTACAGTGTGGCATGGGAGACCCCACTGGAGGCAGATGCCAGGGCCAGCATAGCTCCCAACCTCACAAGGGCACACAAACTCCTCCCCACAACAAAGGGGTGCCCATGGGGTGCCCACCTTGTGAGATGCAAACTTAGAGGGCTACTTTAATCCCCAAGCTAAGAGGGGTGGCATCCAAAGGAGGAGGCTCAAAGTTAATGATCTTCAAAAAGATACGGTGAGAAACAGCTTCCAGGTAAACCTTCAAGCCAGACTTTTAGATCATCCTATAGATTCCTCTCCTGAAGCGCTTTGGCAACACATTAAAAATAGCATCCTGCAGTCCTCTGAAGAATCCCTAGGGTACTCCAAGCACACCTTGCTCAGCCACCTTGCCACAAGAGAAAAGCAGCCTTTTGTCTTGCATGCAGTAAACTCCAACAGAAACTTGGAGACATCCAGAACAAGTGGTGGATCAACTTAGCAGAAAAGTCAGAACTGTGCACAGTTACAGGTGCTCTATGAAGCCCTGATAGCAGACTATGGACCCACACACCAAGTCCAAAGCCCCCTACTCAGTGCAGATGGACAAATGCTTCTCACAGATAAAACCTCCATCCTGAACCCATGGTCTGAACACTTTCAGACTCTCCTCTGTGCCAACCAGGTAGTCCAAGGCTCAGCAATTCAGCACATTACACAGCAACAAGTGAAACCCAGATTGGACACAGCCCCTACTTTGGGAGAGACTCCTAAGGCCATACAGCAACTGAAAACTGGCAAGGCAGCTGGGGTTGATGGAATCCCATCTGAAGTATGGAAACATGGAGGCCAAGCACTACATGCTAAATTTCACAAGCTCCTTGTGAGTTGATGGGAACAAGGTGTACCACCACCAGATCTCTATGATGCAGTCACCATCACCCTGTACAACAAGAAAGGAGAAAAATCAAACCGCTCCAACTACCGAGGTGTAACTCTGCTCTCCCTTGCTGGAAAAATCCTTGCAAGAATTTTGTATAGATTTGTACCTGCTATAGCAGAGGAAGTTCTAACTGAAAGCCAATGTGGTTTCAGAGCCAATAGGAGTACCACAGACATGGTATTTGTTCTCAGACAGCTGCAAGAGAAGTGTAGGGAACAGAACCAAGGTCTTTATGTGGCATTCACTGACCTCACTAAAGCTTTTGACACTCTGAGTAGAAAGGGCCCGTGGCAAATCCTGGAACAATTTGGATGTCCCCCCAAGTTCCTCAAAATGATCATCCTGCTACATGAGGATCAGTGGGGCCAAGTCAGACACAGTGATGCACTCTCTGAATCCTTCCCAATAATCAGTGGTGTGAAACAAGGCTGAGTTCTCACACCCACTCTATTCACAATCATCTTCAGCAAGATGCTCCAAAGGGCCACAGCAGACCTCAATGAAGAAAATGGCATTTACATCTGATACGGTACCAGTGGGAGCCTGTTCAGCCTCAGGTGACTGAAGGCCCACACCAAGACCCTAAGTCGTGCTTTTTGGGCTGGAAGTCAGCTTGAATAAGGCAGAAGTTCGTTACCAGCCTGCACCACAGGAAGACTTCCATCATCCCCACATCACCATGTGAATCAGAGCTTAAGTCAGCCCAGCAGTTCAACCATCTGGGATGCATTATTTCCTCAGACACCAAGATCGACAAAGAGATAGACAACAGATTAGCAAAGGCATACAGAGCATTTGGAAGACTTCATAAGAGAGTCTGGAGCAATAAACACCTGAAGAAAAGTACAAAGATTGGTGTCTACCAAGCCATTCTACTGTCTACTCTCTTATATGGGTCTGAATCATGGGGCATCTACTGCCACCACCTGCCACTCCTTGAACACTTCCATCAGTTCCTTCTTCCACAAACTTTCTTCCACACCTCGATTCCTGTGTCCAGTTCTGGGCCCCTCAGTTCTGGAAGGAGATCGAGGTCCTAGAGCAGGAGGGCAACCGGGCTGGTGAAAGGACTCGAGCACAGACCCTATGAAGAGAGGCTGAGGGAGCTGGGCCTGTTCAGCCTGGAGAAGAGGAGGCTCAGGGGAGACCTCATCACTCTCTACAACTCCCTGAAAGGAGGTTGGAGCCAAGTGGGGGTTGGTCTCTTTTCCCAGACGACTTTCAACAAGACAAGAGGGCATGGTCTTAAGATGTGCCAGGGGAAGTTTAGGTTAGATAATAGAAAGAATTTCTTTACAGAGAGGGTGATCAGACATTGGAATGGGCTGCCCAGGGAAGGGTTGGATTCTCCATCCCTGGAGATATTTAAAAAGAGCCTGGATGTGGCACTCAGTGCCATGGGCTGGGAACTGCAGTGGGAGTGGATCAAGGGTTGGACTTGATGACCTCTGAGGTCCCTTCCAACCCAGCCAATTCTATGATTCTATGATTCTATGATCAGTGCTGCCTCCATACAATCCTAAACATCCCCTGGACTGACTGTGTGACCAATGTTCCTGTCCTTGAACAGACAGGGGTCACCAGGACTAAGGCCATGATACCGAGGACACAGCTGTGCTGCGCAGGGCACGTCTCCAGGATGGAGGATCACCACCTCCCTAAGATTGTGCTCTGTGGTGAACTTGCCACTGGCTGCCACAAGAGAGGAGCCCCAGAGAGGAGATACAAGGACTCCCTGAAACAACCCCTCAGCTTTGGCCATACTGACTGCCATCAGTTCTCCACTCTGGCCTCCAGTCGGGGCACATAAAGACACAGCATCCATAACCCTGCTGCCTCCTTTGGGAACACACAGAGAATCAGTCTGGAGGAGAAAAGACAGCACAGACAGACCCGTGCCTTGGCTGTCCCCTCACAGGAGACTTTCTGCTGGGCCTTTTGCAACCCCACTGCCTGTCCTGCACTGGCCTTTTCAGCCATCAGCAAATATGGGGAGAGCCCTTCTGAAATCTTTGTTCATGAAGTCAAGCCATGACAATGCAGCAGAAATGAGACTGATATTAACATAAAGGATTAATAATAGCAGCAGAACAGAGAACCGAGCAGAACAAGTGAAGGGCAGTGTTATTAAAGATGGTTGCATGTTTTGAGTTGCTTTTTATTATTTGTTTTATGTGCATATTTAGCATATAACATCTAGTCAACACCTGGGCACAAGGATTCTTCTAACAAACGTGTCTGTGGATTCTGTCCGTGCCCAGACGTAACTCGTGTGATGTGTACATTGTAGAAAGAAGTCAAAGGAAGATGAGCCAAGGCAAATGTCATCACCAGGAGATGAGGGGTTTTAAGCCTAATAAGGAAGCACTGAAATTACATGTCATAAAACCCAAATCCTCTTTAACGGATGGGAATCAACAGAGATCAGAGAAGAGGTGATCTCGTGCAATAGGTACAGCAGTCCATGTTTCTAATTCATTAGCAAAGCATGTGTAAATACTAGAAGACTTGGCTAATCATAATAAAGCTAACAACACCTGACTGCTGGATGCCAGAGAATGAACTTTACAAACCCTGGAGAAGCAATCAACGCTTAATGGACTGAGGCCTGGCTGGAATCCACCAAAATTCAGTTCAGGATTTTAATTTGGATCAGGTGCAAAGGAAAGAAGGATTAGTTCATTTCCACAGCTTGCCAAACCTTTCCCCACTTAAGCTCAGCCTGTGTTGTCAACCTCCTGTGGCCTCTACCTGTCCCTGGAAGGGGAATGGCATTGGCTGCAGTGCTTGCTCAGCAGAAACCAAAATCATTAAGACCAGCTTCTGTCTTTTAAGGTGATGTATCCCAAAAGAGACCTCAGGGATTGTTCCTGGTGATGCAGACGACTGCCAGTGAAAGATCTCCTTACTGTGATTCTTCTCTATCTATAGCCTAATCCTGGGCAGCAACACAGGCAGGGAAAGCAAGCAACTGAATTGTATCTCACTCCATCTGGCCTCTGCTGCTGAGGGCAACAGTGTGTGGCTGCTGAGCCCAGCAGTGCACAAAGCACACAGCCTAATCTCTTTAGACAGGGCTGCCTCCTCCAGTGTGCTGTACTAACAGAAGGGAAAAACAACACCACAGGAAAACGTGTTATTGTCTCACAGGCTGGAGGAAAGAGGCATTGAAGGCAGGGCTCTGTAAAACCATCCTCTCTTCAAACACAGCAGTAAACTCCCCTCCTTCCTTAGGTTGAAAATCATCTTCAGGAGGTGACAGCTAAAACAAACTCTCAAGTGGTGAAGGGAAAAGCTTCCTTGGGGTGCTGTGTTTTTTAAGACTGTAATGAAATCTAGGGCATAAGGAGAACAGGTGTGATACCTTCCTAATTCTCCCCTGGCACTCAGTACATCATTACTCTGTTCAGGGCTACTCTCCTCACATGCCTCTGATTCAGCTTCACTTTTTAAAGTGAAGATGCAGCTACTTGATATGGTAGTTTTGCAGCTATGAACTTCAGATACATGGTTTTTTTATTATTCTAGACAATAAAAGGTATTGCTAAACATGATTTAAATGCTCTGAAACACTTTTAAAGGCCTCTGTGTTACTAAAAATATGCACAGATATTCAAACATACACTGTTCTCTATAAGAGAGTACTTTTGAGGAAATAGTTGTAACTCCAGAGTTCATAAGAAAGAGCAATCCTTCTTCCTTTGTGCTGGAACTGAAATGCTGTGCAATATAAATACAGATGTCCAAACTCATTAAGTCATAGTGATAGCAAATGGAGAAAAACAAAGTTATTGAAAAAGTTTTGCTGAAATTCTTGGAGTCACAACAAGAATTGATACTGATTACTTCATTATATTCAGCTCTAATTAACTAGCTCAAAATTTACTGTTGTGAAAACATACATATAATTTGACTGAAGGAATGTTCCTTTTAGTAACCAAAACCAACCAACTACAAACCCTCTGGCAGACCAGATGGGGCTTATATTCTAACCTGATTATGCCAACACAAATGAGGGATTATGTAGGTAGCAACTGCATTCCAAAGAAAAACATGTTTTTGGCTTAGTTAAACACACAGCATTCCTTATTCTTGCTGATTCTTGTGACCAAGGGCAGGTATGAGCCAGTTCTCTTAAAAAGAAGTCCCCAGAAGCAATGGTCCTCACTATGTCTTCCCAGATTAGCAAGGATGAACAACTGAGCCAATTTACAAAACAGTCTGGAACTGGCAATTTTCTTTTTTTTGGTAGGCTGCAAGAATTCAGATAAGGTGTGCAGCTAAAATCCAAGTTCAGATCCAATAATCTTCAACAGATTTGTTAAATAAACTTACAAAATAGTGATGCAATTAGCTTGATTTTAAAATAAAGTGGGGCTTTTGCCCATGAACATTCTGTATAAAATATCCTACAAGTAACATTAAGGCACAGATGTAAATGGGAAATTAGATGCCTACTTCCCACTCAAGCCATTAGGAAGCAGATCTCTAAACAAGATTATATCTCTCCTTGATTCCAAATACTTTTGTTATCCTGTATTTATTTCTCAGTCTAAGCTTGGTGTATTTGTACAACCAAGCTGAACTTTTGTCTAGTGGTATTCTGGACATATTTCAGGGAAACACTGACAGTGATGGAAACACTGACAGTGATGATGACACTGTTGTGCTACTTCACTGTTTATAGTGTTAAACAGTTCAGAGTTGTAGCAGGGCAGTGGAACTCTCATTTTGCTTATCCATTTCTTGCTCTCCGTTACTATCATCTTGTCTCAGCAACTGTGGGAGCAGGGTCAAGGCACTGAAGAGAAATTTGGAGAGGCCTTATCAGCAGGAAGGAAGGAAGGAAGGCAGAGACAGCTTCAGAAACTGGAAACAATTTGAGAGTCTAGACAAGTGAATTCTTGGTTATGAGATATCCAGGAGGTAGAGTGGCTGCTGGGGGAGGATGTCTAGGAGTTAGGCAGGGTGCAGCTGTCAGGACACTGACAAAGCAGCATCCCACTGTGTGCAGCCATCCATTAAACAAGTGCCTTGAAAGCTGGTGACAGAGGAAATCTCAACTCTAGTACAATTACAGAATGGTTGGAAAAGACCTTTAACATTAAGTCCAACCATTAACCCAACTCTACTCAGTGCAGAGCAAACCATATTCCTAAGCACCACATCTACGTGTCTTTTAAACACCTCCAAGGGATGGTGATTCTACCACCTCCCTGGGTAGCCTGTTCCAGTGTTTGATAACACTTTCAGTGAAGAAGCTACTTTTACTATTCAGTTTATTACGTCAGTTTTCCTGAAAACTTCAGTTTTCCTCTTGTCCTTTTGGTTGTTACTAGGAAGGAGACACAAACACACACCTTGGTACCACCTTTCAGAGAGCTGCAAAGAGCAGTAAGGTCTCTCTCTCCAGACTAAACACCACCAGTTCTCTCTGCTGCTCCTCACAGGTCTGTTCTGCAGACCCTTCACCAGCTTGGTTGCCCTTCACCACACCATTTTCTGATCCAGGATGAAGGCCAGGATGCTGGTGGCCTTCTTGGCCACCTGGGCAAGCTGCTGTTGACCAGCACCCCCAGGTTCTTCTCCACAGGGCAGTTTTCCAGCCACCCTTTCCCAAGCCTGTAGCACTGCCTGGGGTTGTTGTGACACAAGTGCAGAACATGACACTTGGTCTGGATGAACCTCATACAATTGGCCTTGGCCAATCCAGCCTTCCCAGGTCCCTCTGCAGAGCCTTCCCACCCTCAGGCAGATCAACACTCCCACCCAACTTAGTGTCATTTGCAAACCTGCTGAGGGTGGGTGCACTTGATCCCCTCATCCAGATCATTGATACAATGTGCAATGCTCTGCCCAAATAATACTCCATTTTGTTTACAAATGTTAAGGTATAATGTAATGGGATTTGAGAATTCCTCCATGTAAAAGAAAAATATGTATTTGAGTACAACTTCCAGTTTTATTATTGATTTTTGAAAAAAAAAAAAAAAAAAGATAATCTTAAGGTACAATGGAAGGCTGATGGACTGGAGAAAGTGACTAGGATATATTCTCCCAGAATTACTTATTACTTCACATTTGTTTTCTTCATCTGTAACTACAGTCTGTAAGTTACACTGTCCAGTGACATCCTGAGCAAAGACACTTCCCAGATTTGCAGTAAGAAGTTTTGCCTATAGTGAAGAAACCCAAACTGTCCAAATGCTGTTATGAATAGCTGGCCTGCAGCTTCTGCTTCCATGACAGAAACAGGAAGAGATGGTGTTACTGTCCGAGGTAACATTAAAATTTATTTTTGTTTTGGATCCATGAAACAAAGTCCAACCGTAGAAAGGTTGGGTGCAAGCAGACTTTATTTGACAATTTACACAGGCAAAATTATAGAGCCAGGCAAAAGAGGGAGAGAGGAAAATAAGGTATAAGAAAGAAAAGTGGAGAAAAAGGGTAAGGAAGTGGGAAGGAAGAATGAGAGAGAAAAGTCACCAGCAGGGCCCAGCTGTCCAGTGAGTTTCTTCAAGATGGTGTTGATCCTGGACAGGGTCCGATGCAGAATGGTGGTGGGTCAAGAGATGACAAAACAGCCCCAGCATGGACAGCCAGATACACCCCTGAGCTCCTTTTGTTCCCAAGGGGCAGCTGTCAGTCAGCTGCCACAGAAGCCAGGGTCATTGGCATCAGAGCCATTGCAGACAGGCTGCCTGCAGGGGGGGAGCTTCTGCAGAAGGGTGCAGTCCCCCACCCACTCATCAGTTCTTATCTCCTTCCAGGCACCACTCCCTGCTCCATTCCAGCCCCCTCAGCCAGGTACATCACCATCAGTACGATCAAGGTGGCTTCTTCCACTCTGGCCAGGGTAATGGTACCTCCAGGGGTGTCCCATCATGGCAGGCTGGCCCTCAGAAAAGGGGAGCAGTCTCCACCCAGTAGGTCTTACCTCTTCCCGGGGTGTCACCCCTTCCTCAGTTCTGGTCAGCCAGGTCCTCCACCCTAGCCAGGGCTGTTCACTTTAAAATTGCTCTTTTGAGACAACTGCAAATCAGTGAGGTCAGACTCTCACAGATGGTCTCCAAGAAATGCCTTTGAAACTATCCTTAGACATTTTGCACAGCAGCACCTTAGCTCAATGTTCCAGGATTTATCCTCTGCTTTATCAAGGAACAACTCTTGACCACCATATAAGAACACTAAAACCAGCATTTCAGTTACAAGTTATTTCAAAGCCAATCTGTGCTCAGGATTGCATTTTATTATTTCTGTTGTTTAAAAGCATAATTTCTTCTGTATATTCACTCCTCAGTGCAGTACCAGGTAACATCTGTGATGCTCTGGGAATACAAGTGCAAATGATCCTCAGATATGCTGATGCAGCTTTCAGTGCTGATGGCCTATAGGGAACAACTCCATCAATCCTTTCCACTTCCCTGATCCTAAGGTCAGCAGGAGCTAATTCAGACCTTGGTTTAAATAAAGCTACCTGAGGCCAATTCTAAGTGATATGGGGAATAAAGGTCCCAAGGGCCAGCTGGCACAGTGTGAGAGGATAGATGGAGCAGGAGCTGAGAGAGAGCTGCTTAGTGATGCAGGGCAGCTGAGGAGAGCTGATCACTCGTATTACTCAGTTCCAGTGCATCACAAATGAAGATCAGAGAGCAGGGATGAACATTCAGCTGCTCTTAAAACTCCTGCAAGCTGTTTGGGGTTTTTTTGGTTTTGTTTTTCTCCAGTGTAAGTTGTCCTTAAATTTGAAAATGGGATATGGGTGCAGTTATTAAGCATATGTTACCAGAAGTGATACAAAAGGCAATGTATGCATCATGGCACATCAACAGAAAATATATTTCATAAATCTTACACAGAAAAATGGCTTGTCAGATTGTTATGATCCAGAATGGAATAAATTATGTTCTTTCATTATTAATTCCAAATAGCTGGCAAAAGAACTCTGGACCAACAGAGTTTTGAAGACTGCACTGCATTTCAATCCATCAAAAACATACATTGCAAGTTAAAAATATGCAGCCAACCAAAATACCTGAAAACTCAGAATCTGAAAGGATGCATTGAGCATTTCCACTCTGATGTGGCACACATTAGACTCTGGATACAAGTGACATATTGCTGGACATACAAAGCAAAATCTGTAATTCCATCTCAGCTGCTCAGGACTTGTGGTTTGGTTTACACCACAAATACAGTGTGATTAGGAAAGAATCCAAGACAACTTGTACAATAGCTCTTTCTAATCCTGCTGTCACTGACTGCACTACTGTGCAATCCCTACTTGCTCAAAATTCAACAGCTGCATGGGGAGGGTTGTGTGAAGACTGCAGGGTAGGGACCAAACCTGTGAACAACTACTACTACTACAGTGAGAAATACTAATTGACTACAACAGTAACTCCTACAGGGTATGGCAAAGCTTCCTTTGGAGGCAGTGAAGCACAGAAAAGCCAGATGTTTTCCCATGACAGTGTTAGGCCCCTTGAACTCTAGAGCTGTACATGCTTAGTCAGATGTTGACTGTAAGTACTTTGCTTGTCTACCATCCTGATCCTGTACGTCCCCTGAAGCATGACATACATAAAATAGTCTCAGCAAAGTACTATTCAGACCTGGGATTAGGATATTCTGTGTGTGGTGTGGAACACGAGGATGTTCCATGCATAAGGCTGTGGTAGAGAAGGTGGTCCCTAGGCAAATTAGTTTCAGCTCATACACTGATTTTCACAAGCTTAAACCACAGATTACAAGCTGAACAACATCTTAGGAATTTTGCTGTCCAAACCTTCCCAGATGGTGCAGCTTTTCTTGACACACAATTTTTAGTGGATAAGTTTAGTAGCAGTAAGCCAGCCTCTCAACTCTGTAACAAGGAAAATAGCTTGTGTATTTGTGTATTTGTGTACAGACCAGCTAAGGCCGTGCCCACAGCTAAACAGAGGTAGGAAAGGAGTGACTTCAAGGGGCCGATGCAATCACAAGTGAGTTCAGATCTTGGTTGTACTTGAGAGTCGTTGTCACAACTGCAGCCAACTCTTAGGTCTTCCACTATGACCAGGGAAAGAGCCATGAACTGTCATCTTTCCATACTGCATTGCTTACCAGTCAGGAAGGATTCCTTTGTTTGATTCCTTTGTCTGCAGCAGCTTTACTACTACTAACCACCCTCAGCTTATCTTCAGCTGAGAACCCTGAAGTGGAGACATCAAACAGAAAAAAAAAAAAAAAAAATTAAAATCATTGTAGCAGAGTTCCAGTAGGTCCCACCACCAAGCTATGTGCTGGAGGGACCACAGTAAAATGTTTTTATGCAACTGGGAAAGACCCCAGGACATCAGAGACTTTTTTACAGTCAGGCTGTCAGAAATGGGCCAAGCACAATTTTCAGTGCAAAGTAAGCAAGGCAATAAGGCAGCCATGCAAAAAAATACTGAAAGTGGAGTCCTAAATGAACTGAACCAACAGCTCCAAGAGAGAAAATAATGTTTTTGCCAGTTATCCATCTGACCTTTTTAATTTCACAGGAGAATGGGAGAGAAAAATGGTGATTTCATCTTTTCTTACCTTCCAACTGAACCAGCATTTGTGTTCTGCTCATGTGCTAGTTTTGCATAACTCAGAGGCAAATTTAGACCCACCACTGGGCCAACAGTACTGAGCCACAATATAATGTAATTTGTGTGTCTAGGGAAAAAACAAACAACAAAAAATCACCACAAACATATTATCCCAACCCCTTCTGAATTACAGACACACTTGGCAGTCTTAAAGTAACTTCAGATGGGGCTACTCCTTCGTTTCATCTGTATCAAATATATTTTAACTTTCAGCTCTTAGGTCACAATCCAGATTCTTATTCTGGAAAAGAACAACAGTTCTCGATGTTTTGACCATTCCCACTTCTTGGCTGATGAACTTTATCTGCATTGCATAGAGGTTTGCAAGGCACAGTAGGGTTTCTCACCTGTTGTGTTTCTGGGAAGCAGTCAGTATGGAAGTCATGAATTCATTAGTCCGACATGGGTGCAGAACAAAAAATGGTTGCCCAAGCAAAGGGTGTTCCTATGAGGGAATATCACTTGGGTTACTATGCAAGAAGAAGACCAAACTTACACCATTGGTATTTGGAAAACACAAAGCAGGGCTCACTTATGATGCAGCTTCTCTCAGTTCAGATCCTAACCTACTTTGCTAAACCCCTACTGATAGCCATTAACAAATTAAGATTTGAGGCCTCCTATCTTAAAATGGAAGTAAGGTCACCAAGCAGGCTATGCCAACGTTTTGTTTAAGATGTAATGGCTTCCAAAAATGACTCAAGCTACTGTATCAGCATTACCTGATTGCAAGTAGGCAAAGCTGTTGGGTAAAGAAGTATCTGATCAAATGTAATGTTCCACTCCATGGAAAACCTGTTTAAGAATCTAGACCCATTACTCCTGTATCTTCTCAAACTGGTGCTGGAAAGTAAACATGGTTTATTCTGGAGGCGGTGAGGGGGAGCATGCAGGAGGAGCCCTCAAGGTGGCCTGGAGTTCCACTCATATGATGCATATTCTCATTTTAGGCTATTTACAGAAAAATGTTCTAAAACAGTTGTTCTTTAAGAAGCACAGTCAGCACCATCCTGAGGAAAAAGACAAAATGATCTAGTGACAGTATAATCTGCAGACACACTCCCTACATGATCAGGCTCTGTTTCTTCCTCTCTGCCTTCACACTGCACACAGTGCTGCTGAAAACTCAACCCAATGCTCCAGAAGGGTTCTTCTCCAGACAGCACTTCAACAGTAGATGTGTTCTGACTTAATCAAGCTTGCACCCAATGCAAAGCCCTAACAGTGATCTCATCAGCACTTACATGGGTGATACCACAAGATCATCATATCTGAGTTTCTCAAGCACCACCCCCCAGGGAAGTGATTTTTCTTTAATTCCACTGAGGTCACCACTTCTGCATCAAAATAAACAAATCCTACCTCATCCCCATGCACAGCAAGGGGCATAACAGCACAGCAGGGATTGGCTAGAAAGGGATCCCAGAGAGGATGATATGATGCTTAGCCAGAGCCTCAGCAGAGGCAGACTGCAAGGATTAAAACAAGAGTGTTTTATCCTGGGTAAAGAACCTCTTTCCTCAGATGTGCTTCTTGTGCTGGCTCTGCTTCTCGATGGCAAAGAAGAATACTGCACCCATGCTCTGACACAGATTTCCCTTGTTGAAGTTGATACAGTTGTGGCCAAACTACCCTTGTTCTGTGATGGCATTTTATCTTAGCATGTAGGAAACTGCCTGCACTGAAGAGAAGGTTCTGACAGAGTGAGTCTTCCTCCTAGACAGTAAAACCTCCTTCTCCAACCCCTTGCCTAAAGAGAAATCCTGGCCTGTCACATTCAGCAAGCAGGACATGTTCTGTATTATTAAATATTAAAAAGGGTCTCTTACAGCTAAAGGACTTTTGATTCTTGTTCTGAGAATATATACTCACAAGGATCAAGCATTTTACGTCTAAGAGGACTTAAAAAAACTTCCAGAGGCTTAAGAACATAAAAATAATGCTCAGAAGGTTGTTTGTTTTTTTTTTTTTTTACATACCACTGCAGACAGATAACTACCACAAGAAGGCTACCATCTGCTGTTGGTAAAAGTGAATTGATGCTGTTTTCCATTGAAAAAGAAAGAAGTAATTTGAATTAAAGCTCTGTTCTAACTATGTAGCTCAACTTAGCTTAGGTCTCCAAATAATTCTTGAAAATACGTAAGATGTGCCAAAGATTGTGAGGTATTCATCAAAGATAAGAAAAGAAAGGATAGCTAACAATACTTAAAATAATAATAAGCAAAATAAAACCAAAATTAGATTGGGTAGCAATTTCATCCAATTCCCTTACAGAAAGAAAGAGCATAAAGAGGTAGCATACACTTCCAAAAACAACAGAGAAGATAATATGGGCTTTAAGTGATTTAACACTCCACCCAAGGAATAAGATAATTCCCAAAGCTGAATATTCAGCCTCAAGGCATTCACAACCATCCTGTAACCTGGTATTTGATTCTGTCGTGCACTTCATGATTCAGCAAACCACCAGGGAGTGACAAATGGAGGCCAGACCTGATTTTTAAAAATACCTTATTAACTTCATATTCTACATCTTTCCTCTTGTTACAAGATGACAGTGACACTGAAAAAATTCCCAAATTCTAAGAACTGGATGTCCATATGAAAAAGCAGAGTGCACTGCTACACAGGATCCAACCATCTTTGGCACTGATCTGTGATTTATGAGAATGTAATAGAGGTGCTCACACTCTGAATACCCTGAAATCTCTGCTCTCTACTTCTTCAATGTGTAGAAAGGATCTTTCTTGTCCTCTGGATCCAGAAAATGTAAATAGAGAGGCTTTTACTTCAGGATCCAGCCATCAGCTTCTGGGTTAATATCAAGGCTCTGAGAACACTTGGTCTTTGTAAGGGAAACCTTCTTCCTAGCTCGTCTCCTTGTTCTTCAAATTACCATGGATTGCTTCATGCACATCCTGAAATAACAGCTGTGCAGGGGTGGTGCAAATCTCACTATAATCCACAGAATTTTGAATGGCAACAACGAAATGACACAGGGATTTAGTTAAACTCATGCTGCTCCCTGGTCAGACTCTGAGAATGGCACTGAAGCTGTGTGTAGGCACATTCAGGAGGAGATGCTTTGGCTGCCATTATTGAAAACTGAGCATTGTCACATATTTGTTTACCTCTAATCCAGGAAACCGAAGTTCATTATTACACAGATCCTTCAGCATGATGTCATGAGAAACAGCTGCATTCAAAGTCAGAATTTTTAAATAAGCTTGCTCTATGTATCTTTTTTACCATAAACAAAAGGCATAGAACTGCAAATATGCCCTACTGTTTATTCAAAACCTGAAAAATAGGAGGTATGTCACACACTGATAGGAAAAACACAAAAGCACAAAGGATTAAAAGAAATCCTGAGCCAAGACCCATTAATCAGGAGCCTCTACGAAGGGAATAGGCTGAGGCAGGAAGAAGAGCTTCTGAGCACTAGGGAAAACACTTTGAGAGCACCACATCTGATTCAGTCAGATCCTGAATTCCAAATCCTTTACCTAATGGCATCCCTGTGAGGCTTTAATGTATACTCAAGAGTAAATCACTGACACAGCAACTTCCAGGAGGAAGTACCAGACAGCTGCCAGTAAAAAGACAAGAGTTATCAAAGCCCTAAATGATTTCAGAATTGGTAATGTGCTACAGCACCTTGTCACTGTCAGGTCAGCAGTTCAGATTTGTCCTGGGCTGGGGGTTGCTAGAACTGATTCCTGTACATACAACTGTCAGGTTCTGCACAGTCAAAGTAATTAATGCCCTTGCTGGAAGCCACTGCTGATAGGTCCAGAACTGAAGATGGTGGTTTATCTTGTCACCACAGTGGCCAGCTCTAAAGTCAAGGAAAGCAGGAAACTTGTACTTCAGAACATGCTCTGAGAGACAGCTGTGTGGCTGCAGTATGATGAATCCAAAGTCCTTTACAAACACTACCAAGAGTGTGAGAAGGAATGGAAGTTTGTGCCACATTAGCTTCACCATCATGTTTACTACCTGCTGCAGTCATCTGGTGGAATGATTATATTCTTCATGCAGTGGAATACATCCTGAGAGAAATGTGAGGGCAGCAATACTAACCTTCAGCTAGCCTGATCCACGAGCTGGTGTTGCAGTTCCATGAAAAATATAAAGTCCTACTCGGAATTCATGCAAAAAACCTTCACACTTCAAATAGTATAAATGAGTCCTCCCACTTTAAGTTTACAATTAAACTTTTTCCAATCTGTCACGTAGAGATGCATTTTAGAGAGTAAAGTGTGGCAGTTTCATGTAAATTCTCAAAATTAATCACTGGCACTGTACAGCAAGAACCCATTTGCAGGTTGTCCATTACTTCTGGTCAGTAATACACTGACATACAGTTTATTTGAAAACAAAAGCATTATTTTCTTATATCTATCTATGAACTTATAGCTATTTATGCAAGAGGCACATTCATAACACTGTTCAGCATCATATGCTGAGGTCCACCATACATCTGCATATCCCTCTCAGCCAGTGGATTTAACTTTCATAGGAAATAAAACCTTTACAGGCAGCTCCATTGAATCTGAGATCTAAAAATGTTGCTTCGTTTATTTTCAGCAGAAAGACCCCTTTATTAGATGACTTCCAGAGAGATTTGTAAGGGTGTTCTGTACCCATTTCTGTAGTTGTTACTTCCAACTCCTCTCAGACAAAACCATGCAAATGACAGATGGCTGAAAGATGTGAAATGTTTAACTGGGTAGATGGCACATGAATGTAATTCTGTGTAGGAATACTACACAAGATTGAATGTGACTGTGCACTGGCAGCACAACAGTTTACTATTTGTTATCTGTGCAACTATAAACATCCCTGAGTAGGTGCTGAGTGGCTTCATTTGTAAGGTTAAACTGATGAGCTTAAACCTCTTCACTGAGGTTTATGTCAGATAGTATGCCCGAACCCTCAGCAACAACAAAAAATGAATGCCACTCCCAGAGGGAGCCTCCCTCTGGAGGCTCCCAGAGGGCTGGGAAAAAAAACATTTCAGTTGAGCAACAGTTTTTTCTATGTGGTGTAAGAAGGCCTCTTCCTGTCAAGTCCATCAGGGATGTGAAGGCTTGACCAGCCAGCCTGCATCTGTCCCGTCATCATTTACTCATGGAGCTGGACTGTCCCTCACAGGATCATCAAGAGTAAAGATTTAGAAAACTAATTTGGTCCCCTCTCCTGTGCAGAGCCTGTAATAAGGCAAAGTGATAAGACATGAATCTGAACAGTATCAAAGGCTGGATAGTTTGTACAAACAACTAAGCATAAAACTTCTATCAGACTGGATTATGTCATTTTATCAAGTAGTGCATATAGGAAACACTATCCATGTCAAATTTAAATTAAAAATAAACATTACTTTAGGTAATGGGTAATTGCCTGTAGGTATCTGTACTGTGGTCTGCTCCTCTCTTCCCAAACCAGCAAGTATTTTGTTGTCAGTACATCTCTTGTAACAGCACCATTTATTTTCTCTGTCATAACTGGAGCTCTTCCAGTAGTAATGGCTTCTGTTTTCTCCAGTGCCACATTAAACTGCCTTCAAGCATCCATCAAAACATTTATGGTCTCTCTATTATGATAGTGCAAGGGATTTGTGCCTGACACTGCCTCGTCCTCAATCCAGTTTGCATGATGCTGCTTTGAAAAAATAAACTCATGGAGAGGTGTCATAACTTTGGTAGAGGATACTACCATCAAACACCACAGCCAGCACAGATCTTTTTCAGAAATTTTCCCAGCAGTGTTCACAACCCCAGTCATCAGGTCAGAAAAGGAAGGTGGGACTAATAAAACATGTCATCCATAATCTCTTGCATTTAGGGAAATGGAAATAGTGGTACAAGGAATAAAGAATTGCATGTTACTCCCTTTTCACCAGTTTTTGACCACATTTACTGAAAAATGTCTTTTTAAAGTAAAAATCCTTCACTCAAGATTATTATACTGTAAGTAATTTATTTACTTGAATTCACAGTAGAAAATTGAGGCCTGAGCACTGAAGCCAGATGGGTATACACACGTTTTGTTTACAAGGACCAATAACCACACTTGCAGTGGCACCAGGATAGCAATAGCTGTCACATGAAAAATGTTCCAAACTTCACTCTCCCCCATTCTCATCACAGAAGTTTTTCCTCTAATAATGGAGTTACTATAAAAGAGACTCTATTACTACAGAATCATTATGTTGCAGGTGCAGTACTAAGGAACTGTAATTATGCACTGAAGTTCTAGCATTGTGATGGAAGGTATAGATCATAATAATAAAGCTATTGTTACCATACTAATTGTATGCAGCTTCTCCGTCCTACTGACATAGGTCACTAATGCAGCCATTTCATAAAAATGTTTTAGTAACAGAATTGGTATTAGCTACAGAGAAATTGTAATTAAAAAATAAAAAAATTCAGAGCGGGCAAAACAGCTGTTGAAAAAAATGCACTTGCTGCAATAGCCAGAAAACTCATCAACTCCAAAAAAGCCATCTATCCTAGTGGGCATGGGATAGTTTATTACCTGTGACAGGTAACATATCTATAGTTGCCTTGATTTCAATTTACAAGCAGTAGCTAAGTCGTCCAACAGATATAAGTGAGGAAAGTTTCTGTGACTTTTCTGTAAATCCCAGAGAAGTACTCCCACTGCTAAGCCTGTTCAAGATGAAACAAGCTACTTCTGTCTGTAACAAGTGCTGAAGAATGACTATGAAAGTGCAACTACTGCTGTTCTCCTGCATTTTCTTAGACAATCAAAATAAATCTGCAATGGTACTGAGCAAGGGAAAACATGAAGGGACCCTGGTGAGACAAAGAAGTGCAAACTAAACCAAAAAAGTAAATTTCTGCCATTACTGTAACCTCGTTTTGGAAGGCTGCAGAGGGATTTTGATTTATGTTCAAGTTCTTCTTTGCAGACAAGCAGTTGAAATTGCCCTTATGATTTAATGTATCTGCTCCCTGTGTATTTCAAAAGACATACCAACTAACTTGTTACTAAAGTTTTTATTAATATTTTTACTACTAGTAACCCAAGACAGCCAGCTAAGCTGGATCCCATCCTTCTTTCATGAAATATGACGTCCAAGTAACTAACTAACTAAATACGACGAACAGGCAACTAATCAAACAGCTGAATTTTTCTGAGGAAAACAGAGTTCTTTGGCAGATCCTACAATGTGAACAGAAGTACCCTTAAGACAGCCAGAATTTCTGAAAGATGAACCCCACCCACTGCTCTGTACCTCCTGCTCCAAATCCATGACTGCTACAAAGGTGGAAACACAGGTTCTGAAGAAACAACCACTCCTCAAGTTGCTCTTTTTATTAAGGACAACCTAAAAACCTGCTAATGTCACGAAGGATGGCTGATCACAGCCTGAATGATGCTTCTTGACTACATCTTGCAATAAAACCAAATTTTCCTTCAGACAGAGCTCTGACCACCACGCTTCATGCACAGATCCCTTCCATATTGCTAACTCACTGCTACTCATGTTGACAGCTGTGGCTTCTGCTAAATGTGACAGCTGAGCATGTCTAGGGCTTGATGCCACAAAAACATCAGTCCTGCTTGTCTATCTTTAAAGCTATCAGAACTATCAAGGTGCATCCAAAAGAGGAACAACACCTCTATCCATGACTCTGAAGACAGCTTTACTTCACTGTGTAATGCACAGTGCAAGTTAGAAAGTCACAGTTTGCCAGAAGCAAGTGTTTCCAAAGGTGACAGATGGAAATGGGTTTAAATAGAAGTTCTGCTTTAGTTTACTTTACATCTTCAGGCCATTCTTATTTAAGGTGCAGTCAAAACATAATGTCCATATAGTGATTTCTATAACTAGGACAATGATAAAAACAGAGAAGACTGACATAACATCTTATGTTCACATGCATTTTTTGTGCAGAGATAACTTATTACTGTAATACTTGTAAAATAGAATACAAAATATAACGAGATGACCAGTATCTGTTTTGTCTTTCATCCTCAAAAACTCTTTATAAGCCTGATTCTTTACAGAATATTTACAGTTTTGAAGGGTTATTGATTCTTTTTTTACAATTAATAACTTCATTATTTTTGAACAGGTACTTAACAGCCAGTAAAATACCCTTGAAAGGCATACCTAAGAGATAATGCAGGACAAGAAAAACATTCATCAGGAAGAGCCAGGAGTGCTTATATTTAAATATATTTATATATAAAAATACATAGATATAATAAGGTTTGAATCTTTAAGAACAAGAGGAATCAAGGCACTAGATGACACTCAGACAGTACTATGCTTCTAAAGCTGAAACTTCTCACAAGCATGTAAGTTGCATTTAGGATTCTTTAAGAAAACTTTATAGTTAAAAATTGACAGGTTCATAATTATATTGTCAAGAAATGGCATCTCAGACATTTTCCTAAGAAAATAAACAGATGATTCTTCTTCTTTGCTTGCCAAAATATGATTAATTCAGTTGTCACCATTTTAGTTATGAAGCATATAGTCTTAATTAATTACTATTTAAAATCTGTTCTTAAGTTAAGAAATTCATCTAAGGTGCAAAACTGAAAGATCCAACAAGCTGTGGAAGTATGGAAAAGACGCTGGAAACATATTTCCTACTCTGATTAAAAAACACTAAGTGAAGAAAAAAAATATCCATGCTGGCATTTGACAAATGTGCCCCAAAAGGATTCACTCTATAATCCCAGGAATTCCTGGACAAAAGATATTGGGAAGAGAGATTCCATAAGACTTTCAAGTTTGAAATATTGTAGTCAGCAAATTGGGTGGCATATATTTTTACTTCCTCTTTACAGCTCATCAAGAAGGTAGTACAATGGATAGCAGTGAAAGTCAGAAGACAGGCAAGGTAATGAATGGAAAGCAAATTTCTTCTAGAGCAGAGCACCAGAACACCAGTTTAACTGTATCAAATATAAGGAGGTAATGATGTATAGGAGTGTGACCTAACATCATTTTGAGTTCAGTCCAAAGGAAGATTCTATGTGTTCCTCATCTCTCCCTATAGCAGCTGATGCTTTCCCCCTGCAGTCAAAACATCTTATATTACCTTTAAGTTGAAACAACATTTGTTGGACAAAGTATTCTGAATCACTACTGGAACTGAAAATCCAGCATTGTACATGGACACAGTAGGACTGTCAATACTCATGGTAATTGTCTTGACAGGCTCAATATAATGCTGCAAACTTTGTACTACCTAAAAGCCAGCTCTGCCAGAAGTTTGCCCAAGGTACTCACAGATCTCTACAAGAAATCTGGTAGTCAGAGATTTAACAGCCACCTGCTGAGAACAGCAAATGCTGGCATGACACAGGTGGGCAGCAGTAAATGCCAAAAGGACACTGCAGCTGCAAGGCTGAAGTGCCCTTTTCAAGACTGCAGCTAAATGCTTTGACGAAAGCAGTATTCAGTTTAGAACAGACTTTGATCACATCACTGTGGTCAACACAGGACTGAAATGCTGAGCTCTCTCTCCTCTGAGACCAGAGAAGAGCTACAGCTTATGGAAGTTTTAACACATCGTGTCTATAGGAGCCACAGTTCCCACTCTTCAGGGGGATTTTTGGTGGTCTCTTTCCTTGTACTTGATTCGGGTTGCTATGCAATCAGAAATAAAATACACAAAAAGAAGAGCCTAAAGGGGGCTCTGGTTGGCCTTCAGGTGTTCCTGGAGATTGTATACAGCTTCATTTACAAGCCTGAGTACATGGAGTAAATTATCTCCTTGGCTGAACTGGATGAGTTCACTTTCTTTTTTGAAAGTGCCTTAAAAAATAATCTTAGAAGTGTCTGACTGGAATGGACCAATGGTCCATCTAGCACAGCATCCTGTCTCCAGCAGCAGCAGTTAGATTAGAAAGGCTATTTTGGGAGGACAAGAGGCTGGCCTCTTTCTGTAGTTCACTCCCCTTGTATTTCTCCAGCATAACTGCTGTATGAAGGATGATGGAGGACACATTCCTGCCTGGTAATTTTGCATCCATTTATGGACAAGTGAATCCATGAATTTGTTTAAATGGTTTTGAACTGCTGATACCATCTGCTTTCACAACTTGAGAGCACAGGTGCTTAGGCATATATTGCTTTCTGTTAACATGGATACTAACTACCATTTAAATGACACTTGTAATGATTTTTTTATTAAAATAAAAATCTGCCAAAGAGCTTGACCAAAAGCCTTTGCTGCAGAAAACCAAAATGGAAATTGCTACAGAGTTTTCAACACCTTGTAAACATTCCAGTTGCCTTTCAAATGGAGTCGAATGTGTTATCTGTGATACCTACTTCTTTCATATTGTGCAATCAATTTGTTGTGTATTTTAAAATCTTTCACAAAATCGTTCACTAAGTGCAAATATTCAGTAACCACCTTCATTCCAGTAGTGAATTGTCAGAGGTCACTGCAGGGTAATAGCAGCCCAGGGAGAGAACATGCTATTACAACCTTTTCCACAAAAACTGTGCTTGGGAAGCTCTGTGGAAGCAAACCCACTGCTAGATAAATTATTTGTAAACACAGTCTGTAGCACTGGAACAGTTTTTTCTATAGAAGTAGAAATAATCAAGAGAATCAATACTATTACACTGTAATTGATTCGATTAATTAATCTGTGTGGAAAATACTATTGAAACTTCATTTCAGAATAACTGATCAATTAAGTAGAAACAGTACCAGGCCTTGAAAGTCTTTCCTGAACTGTGCCCCACGAACCAGCAAGCATCCTCCTACTGCTTTTTATCTCAGCATGTAACTATCCATTAAGCTTCCATATTTAACCTACATTATTTAGTGTTAGTCCACTGTTTGGTCTTTTCCTTCTATGAAATTAGTTGCACTATGTTTATGTCCATGAAGTCTTACTGGGAAAGTATGATTAAACTGTAGGGCAGCAACACATAAGTAATTAATGCTTAGTTTTAAAATAAAACCTATTTGGTAACTTGTGCAACACAACCGCTTGGTTTAAACCACAGAGGTTCAATACACCACAGAAAATTTTAGTTGCAGATAAATACCCACCCATTCTTAAGATTTTCCCCATAAAAGAGCTCTCCAATCTTTACTGGTAGGACTCCCTCTCCTCAATAAATTGTACTAATTATTTTCCAAAAATATTAGCAGGGGATCCATAACAACTGTTGATACGACTCAAAATGATTTAAGAGTGATCTTAGCAACCTTCTGTTAAGATACACTGTACACAGCATCCCCCACTTAGCAAAATCCCACAATATGGCAAGAAAGATTTGTATGTCTAAGAATAGCTACCTACACACATTTTTCAAGATGACTGAGCCATAATGATTTAAATCCTTCCTACCACAATTTCAGCAAGATGCGCCTCTACAACACTATATCAATGTGTTCTGTTCAGAGTTTTGAATCTTTCTCCTTTTTTAAATCACACCATTAACATCCCTGACATTTTAGAAATAATGCTTATTGATTTTTCTGTTAACACTGCTATAAATTAAGTGATGTAATGGACAGGATTATTGAAGTACTATGAACAATACATCTTCCAGATTCTTACCTGGATATTGAAGAACAACTGATTCCAGATTAATATACAAATAGTGCAGTTCTGTGCTGTTATTTGGGTAGTTTAGGACAGAACAGACATGTAAGAGAAATTATAGTACAACTACCTGCTAAGTATCAAATGAAAGAAGGGAAACCTCAGTCAGATGAAACTGAGAAAAGAATATTGAGAAAAAATGGACACAGACGAATTTCTTATCACTTACTATTCTGAAAGTTAACATCAACACTTTGTGGGACAGAGCTGCTACCTCATTCCTTTTTGTAGTAGAAGTGATATTAGTAAATGGAAATGGTCTCATTCATTGTAGATGAGGACACAAACATGGGCTGAACAGCCTGTAGCTGAAGACACATAAACAGCACAGAAGGAAACCAGCAGAATCACCTTTGCTCCTCACCTGACTAGCATTGGTATCCACAAATCCACACTTTTTTAAGAGTTACAGAAGGTGAGCCATTAAGCTAGGAATTGAAGCACTGTGGAACATTTTTAATAGGCCACCATACAAACGATAATGGTCCCCCATATTTAAGAATTCATATTCAAGGTTACAGAACAGAAGAAACACAACAAATAAGAAACAAACTTTGACAGGAAGTGCATTTGCAGACATTGTTATTTGTATAAAAAAAGATGCAGACAGGCTGGAAAGGGTCTAGAGAAGGGCCACGAGAATCAGAAGACTGCAAAACCTGCCATATGGGGAAAGCCTAAGAGAAGTGGGCTTGTTCAGCCTTAATAAGAAGAGGCTTAGTGTAGACCTTATTACCATGTACCAGTACATAAAGAGAGGCTACTAAGAAGATGGAAACTCCCTTTTTACATGAAATCACATGGAAAAGAAAAGTTATTTCTGGGGACACTCTGATTGGACTCCAGAGGGAAATTTTTAACCATGAGATCAATTAAATGTTGGAATACTCTCCCAAGGGAAGTGGCAGATTCCTGTACATTGGACAGTTTTAAGACTCAGCTTGACAGGGTGCTGGTCTATCTCATTTAAACTGTAGTTTTACCTAGAAAGGTTGGACTAGATATTCCTTGAGGTCCTCCCAAGCTGGCATTCTATGATTCTATGGTATCATACATGAAACATGTCCACTCCTCTGGCTGGAGGAAGTGTCCTGCACTCACAGCTCTGACTCACATTTCAGTGACAGAAATAACTGTATCTGAACATGTTTGATTAAAAAGGGTCAGGTTTGTTGTCTAATTTGTTTCCTTGGATATCTGATTATACATTTCACCACCACTAGGCACTGATTAAGACTTAGGACACCTACTTGATTGTGTTTATGACTTTGTTTTCTCAGGTGAAGGTCAAGCTTTACGACATCACCACACTCAAAATTTTTGGTGGTACTTGGTACTGACTGTCATCAGGTTCATCCATCAACTCTTAAATTTCTCTTTTTAGTTTTCTGCCACACAGGAAAACAAATAACTAAGACACAGACTTGCACAAGTGACAAGCATCAAAACTGGAACTGGCAAAGCAGGTCCTGCACAAACACACCAAAAAGAAAGAGAAGAAGGCAGACATACCTCCCCTTAACTCTACAAGCAAGTAGAGGACTCACCTGAAATACAAGAGGCCTAGATTAACATTTCTTTTCTGCTTGATTTAGAGTTAATGTCTTGACTCCCTAGGAGAGCAGGTCCATTATTGATCTACATGGTATTCAGAGGCTGGAATGCTTCACTTTCCTATTGAAGTTGTTCTACTTTGTATGCACTTTTAAAATATCCATCAGGGCAAAGGATGAAAAATACTAGTGTCTTTACCCATTTTTTTCCAATCTTACAAATATTCTACTTTTTTTAAACAAATTTCAGTATGTTCATGAGAAGTAACTGGGTCTTATGGTCTCTCACCAAAACATGACTGTTTATATCATCAATCCTGTAGCAATTCACATTCCCTTCAGGAGAAAATAATGATTCAACTGGATGTGGAGATTATGGCTGTTTCACATCTCTCATTCATGATGGGAGAGATTTCCAAACTGATAAAAGGTAAAAATTAGACTTTACTGATTAAATAAACTTCACGTATCCTTGGTTTTTCTTTTAATTTCTGGTTGTTAAATCCTGCACTAACACATAGTAAAATATGTTCACCTTTAAATTAAGGAAAATTTCTTCCCATTTGTTGTTTTAGAACCTTTTTCCTATTGTGTCTTTTTCTTTTCAAATTACTTAATCATTAAGCATTTGACTACAGCACTTTTGGACCACTGCCTACTTAACCATGCCTCATGTAACTTCATATCTGGAGTTTAATGTCATAGATCTTCTGTTCAGTTACACTAAGAGGGACCATTATGTTTCAGCTGTTTTACACAATGCCACTTTAATTTAACCTAAAACTGTACTGGACTCCTCTGCTGAATATCAGTGTACTTGTGAGAGAAATGTGTCTCTCTTACTGCCATCCATTATCACAATGACTTAGGTCATCATTCTTTTTCTAGAGTTTTCTTCCTATTTACTGTAACTTCCTTTTAGCTGGATACATTTGATAGAGTCTTTGGAGAATGTATGTTCTTTGGTTTTCTACTACTAATTGAAATATCTTCAAGACCCTTGGAGTTATTTTTACATTCATCTTATTTGCAACTTCTTTCAACCTGACATACCTGTGTTTTCTCCTGCTCTTTTCCAAATATCAAGATGACTTATTTGCTCTTAAGGCTGATTGCTAACTGGCTTAATAAATACTTTTAAAAAGCAATGCAGTCAGGAAACACACTAGGGCTGACAGCTGGAGGAGCCTAGGAGGTTACACAGCAGCACAGTGGTATGAGGAATGCAGGGCTGGGATTCCATCCTAAGTCAAGATGAATGGGAAAATCCAGCTGAAGGAAAAATGAGGAAAGCTGCTTGCCTGCAGTTTAGAAAAGGCTACAAAGACAAGGAAGGGAGCTTCTTGTACAGAATACATTTATAACATCTATTAATTCAAAAAAACTAAGAGATGTTACGTGTAGAGAAATGCAGGATAAGCTCAAAGTGTTCACCAAGTTACAAGTAAACTATTCAGGGGATGCACATGCAATGTCCACGATGCCATTTATGAGTCTGCAAAAAGAGGTGAAAATCACAGTTGGCAACAGCTCTGAAATGCAACTGTAATCCATAAATACTCCTTAATTTTCCTGTCACTGTAGAATTAGGCTACTTCCAGCTCACACAGATCTTACCGGGTGTGCTAAATTGATGTCATTATAATCCATCAGGAAATACCCACAGAGACCTGCAGCAACATTTAGAAGTTTTGTTAAACAGCTGTGTCTTGTAATTGATTTGTATTATTTAAAACAGCTAAAGCAAGTTATCATCGGATGTAGAAAAGGGATGACTGAAGACTCCAGGGAGATTTAAGTCAGAAGAAAGCCAATCACAGGAACTTCATTTGAGCATTTTAAGATTATTACTAGAGGAAGTGCAATTAAATCATCACCATTTATCAATTATCATCATAAAATACTATGCAACCTTATCATATTAATTCATTTATGAGACAATAACTAGCTGACTTCTGCTTTTTGCAACAAAAATAATCCAGTCAGTAAAATATTTGAAGAAGCTTTCTCTGAAAAGGAGTGTGACTTTCCACAATGATGAAATGTAACAAAAAAGGTTGTACCTAAATTTTGGGTTTGGCAATGTAATTGCCAAAAAGCTAAATTATCTGGAGTTCAGGAATTATCTCAGTTCCTGATTCTAGTCATTTTACCACACAGACTGTAGTTGCATCAAAACTGTACCCAGGCATGGCCTGCACATTTCATAAAAATATATGGAATGTAAGTCTCAAATGATTAGTGTAAGATCCTGGTTCTCAGAGGAAAAAAAAAAAAAAAAATGACCTTCTCTTCCTAGATGCCAACTATTGAATTAAAGTGAAAAAACAGTTCTAGTTAAAAGTTAAGTATCATAATGCAGGAATGGATGTAATCTCAATTTTTCTTCCCAGTGGTGGACTGCACGCAGAATTTAAAATCTTTATCCATTTTTGAGCAAAATTCTAAATGGTTTCTCCCTGCTGTTCTTGTGTACTGAGAGTTCAAGCCTGATTTGGTGAGTTTGCCTAGTGATTTGCATTATACAATCCATGTCCCTGCAGGCAAAGCCTAACCCACATAACAAAATGGGTCAGCAGAAAAGGAAGAGGAAACTCCATATTTCAATTCAGAACCCTGATTCATTTAAGGGGAAAAAAACCTAACTCTTGTGTTTATCTGAGCCTTGCTTACAGTATTATTGCTTACAGTACAGTTTTATTATCTTTTGTCATTTCTTTCAGAATGCAGTGATTTTTATCGTTGTTTTATGTTTGGACTGGTATTCACATCTCTCAGTTTACCAGGGGATGTGTTTGTTGCACCAGTGGTTGCTGGAACTGAAAATATGAATGTTGACACTGCTAACTGCACTTGTGCTTCCCCCTGCTCTGATTCAGCTCCATGGATGTACACTTCCACAAACCAGGCATTCCTGTGTCTCATCACTTGACAGAACGGCCATCAGCAAATGCACCCAGGCACTGCCTGGTGCCTTTCTCTTTTCATCTAAAATTAAAACTGTAGACCTCTTAAAGCTGCCCTCATGGAGGCTCTCTCTTGCAGCCATGTGGGAAAGTACATAATCCAACCTAGGAACACAGCTGAGGCCTCTGGACCAAGCTCAGTACTGATGTAGAGCATGCTAACCTCACTGGAGTCAGTGGAATTCAGTGGCTTTCAGCCACAGGTACATGGTCTTCAGGGAGAAGGCACACGTACAAATGGCATAGAAAAGAGCACAGTTATGCCAAATTGTGTAGGGGAATTGATGGATGATCTGAACTTCTCTGGCTCCTGCCACCTGCCAGCAGTTCCAGTATTGTGCTGTCAGCTTGAGGAGCAGTCTGTATTACCCTTGGATGAAGACTTCACCTTAGTTTGTAATCTCCTTTTTCTAATGGAATGTTATGTTCAGTAGTATTTTGATGCTGTAACTTTGCTAATTTCTTCAAAATGTTTTTCCCTACATCTGGGTTTCTGTTTGTCACTGGACTCACACTGGCTGACCTGCCTCTGAAAAGGTGTCACAGAGACAACATATTCAGCACTCCAATATTATACCACCCCAAAACCTGTTTCTGCAAGTTTATGTGTGTATGTTTCTCACACACATCTCTAGTTATTAGATGCAGGACAGTTTCACTTTCCTGTTCCTTAAGAAGCAAAAATAATCTCTGGGTGGGAGTGACCTGGTTTTCCTTTTGGCTTCCATCACTCTGATTTTACACATTCCAAACATACTGTTAACACTTTATTCTCAGTAAAATTGCATAAGGATTTATTACCTATACAGAGCTGTCATTTGCTGCAGTGCTTTTCAGACAAACAGAAAGACTGCTTTTTACAGAGGAGCTTGAATGTGGCTTCAGGCCACAGGATAACATGAGCACAGAGGAGGCACAGCATCTCCAGAGTGCACATGGCAGATTCTCCTGCAGAGTTTTGCAGGTGGGAATATAAACAGTACACAAGCCCAGAACAGTTCAGCAAGGAAATACCAGAGATGTCAGCCCCTAAAGATACCTAAGGTGACCTCAGGGTTACTGGTCCAGGAAGAATGCAAGAAGGTGAATGCAGTGAAGGTAAAGTTACTTGAATCCTCTGGCTCTCTATGCAGAAACAGTTACAAATCTGAAACTTTGGCCGAACATCACAAAACTTTACTGAAAAATCTGAACTGCAACACACTCTTGTGCAGAAAATCATCTATCTGCTACCATACTTGTAACAAAACCTCATTTTCTCATTGTCATTCTGCAGTAGAAAAGTCAGGTACCTAATACTTAATGTAAAAGCATGTATTACAAGAATCAGCAAACTCACAGCTGGAACTCAGTTACTCACAGCAAACATCAGAAAACCAATGCGTGTTCAGTTCTTTAGGCAGCTATTATAATATAAATAAAAGTCTATGGCTGCAAAAACATAAACACTGCTTGTGTTGACATGATTGAGTACCACCTACAAATAGGCATCCTGTAGTTAACTTGTATTAGTTGAATTAAGGAAACACCTGTAGAACCCAGCAGAGGTTACATCCCTGTTGTGCCTGCTGCTGTTGTTAAGAGAACTGTGTACCTAGAAACAGCTAAGACCAAACATTCAAGGAAGGAAAGGAGAGGAAGAAAGGACACATTAACATCTTTGTCTGATGATAAAAATTTCACACCTGGAGAGTTTCCTTTTTTTGTCCAAACTTGCAATGGAGACCTGGAGCTGAGGGAAGAAATCAGAGCAACAGACACATCTCTGAACATCTTCCTCAAACAAGTGTGACTGTTTTTAACAGAGCCATCATCACAAGTCTGGGAATAATTGCTGAAATGAACTGGTGACTGTAAAACCACTTTAAACAAAAGCAATCTGAATAGCTCTAAAAGAAGGCAGTGACACCAAAGGTTACTGATCTGCTGCTGCTTGTGAAACATGGCATTCATTGACTACTGATTCCTAAGGACATTTGTGAAAAATAACTTATTTCATTGAGAGACCAATTTTACCTCCTTCTCCTAAGGATTCTCTTTTATCTCCTTTTCATCTCCTTCTCCTAAACACTATTTAAAATTGGAGGTTACAACTTTTTTTTTGTTGATATTTGATTAGCAGACATTTTATGAAATGTTGCTCTAAAATACTTTACTTACATAAATAAGTCTACTTTTGTGTTTACTCAAATTCATGATTACTCACAAACTGCCTGACTTTCTCAGGATTGGCTTTGGAAAAGCATTTGCAAGGGGAAAAGTCTTCAATGGTGACACCTATGTATTCTTCAAAATCCAGGACTACGGTTGGTAACTGGCTCAGCACAGCTTCAGTTGGACTTCTATAAATTTTACTTGTGTCCAGGAGGGGACATTGAGGCCATTGAGGATTCAGACATACATTGCATTCATCAGTTTTGTAAAGGACTAGTGGTTTCTCACCTGCTGTGTAATAGTGTCCCAGGGCCCCTCCAGCAGACGAGCCTGGTAACATGCATGAACACTTTTCCATATTTCATCCAGAGTTAAAGGTCTTCCATCTGTGATCGGGGAGAAAAACACCAACAGTGAAAGCTCTTAACACAGCACAGTGAAAGTGTATCTGAAAATACTGGCTACCTGGAAGAAAATGGAAGAAGTAACAGCAAAATGAGACACTGAGCCACTCCCTGCCCCTATAACTCCAAGACAGCATTGCTCAAATCCTGACTGAAGCCATATGAAAGATTTAAGATATGAACTCAAGATATGAAACTATCTTAAATTCCCTGCTCAGCTGTCTTCTTTTTTACCTGAGAGTAACAACTTCTTGTTCTAGTTGTAAGGTGTGAAATCAAAGCAACTTTGATAAAACAACACTTGAATAACATAGATTTTAAATGACAAAATAATATTATCATTAAACTTGTCTCATATAATTACATGCAACTCATAGTAAAAGAGCGGAAAAAATCTAAGGAATATAATTCTGCAAACAAAAGTTTACTGAATTTTGGTAACTAACATGCCCATAATTTTTTTCTGGAGCTGCATTTATTTAGCTTTTCTGCATCAAGTTTTTAGTTGTGATGCTAGAATTATGCCAAGATACTACTGTAAAGCTCTTAGAAAATAAGCATGTCATTTTTTGCAAATATTTGTTTTTAGCAAACAACAATAGAATGCTGTGATGTACTTTCACAAGCAGTTTCATCTTGGCATTTATTAGGTGTCAGAAAACATTTTTCTGTGACAGATAGTTTTATTCTACTGACATTTTTATGTCTGCAAAATGAACAAGATTTATTCACCCAATTAACATTTGAATATCATGTTTAGATATAAATTAACACCAGCTGCCTACCGCCTCTGTTTTATCTTATTTTCTGCACATATTTATGAAAAAAAGCACTGAAGTTATATGAGCAGCATAGAGGAGATGCATGTGGCAAAAAAAAGTATCTGAAGGGGTTGCAGCATCTTAACCAGCTATACTGTGGAATCCTCATGAATGTGAGACTTGTTAGACCATCATGCCCTCTGTCCCAAGCTGGCAGACAGCAGAGGTGTGAGGGAGATGGTCTAACATTTGCTCAGAAATCTGTTATAAAGGCATAAATTAACTTCAGAAGGATGTAATTATGCTCAGATCATCTGTGTGCAGGTAATATGAGAAGCCATGCATACTTGCCATTTTCTCTTTTCTGTTCAACCTGCAAAGACAATCCAGATAAAGTGCAGACATATTATCTAGAACAACACATTTTTTAAGGCAAAATTCAATTTGTCTCTTTAGATTTTGTTCAGTACATTTTTTTTGTACCTGTGAATTTTTGTACTAACACTTTTAAATTCAGATCATACACATGGAATGGATTACTCAAACTGTTAATGTAATTTACAGAAACTATCAAATATTATTGAAGCATTAATCATATTACAGTTAAAATTTAGTTTGTCTTCACCTCATGGACTTCACATAAGAGTGAAATGACAGGCAGCAATTACTTAAATAGTTAGTAGACTAATTACAATGTTTTACGTAGGAGCAAAAATCTGATCTGGGCATTCTGATGATTACATACTGAAATATGCCTGGATTTAGATTTCCCTACATTTTGAATTTTCTGCACTACTTTAATAAAATCCACTAAGTTTTTAATGAATTTGAATTGTGTTTTTTAAACCAAGTAAGCTTTCATAAATGCTTCCAAAAACTGTGTTCCCATAAATTCTTGTACCAGCTAAATTCTTATTTAACTGACTAGCTCAGAAGATGGGAGGCCAGATGCTGCATGGAGAGTATGTTACCAGTATCAAAACAGATGTGTCAGCTACAGAGCTGGGACCTACAACATCCTTACAAAAAGAAATGGGGCAGATGGGCAGTTTCCCCATCCTCTTTTGTGCAGTAAAGACCTTAAAGTCCACTGAAAGAGTTTTTTCTCAATATTTAAACAAAATAATAAAACATAAAAATGTAAAATATAATTAAATAGCTACATTTAAATGGTAAAATGACTGCTAGAATGAGTCATTTCAGGTAATCTGGCTGGAGGTCTGTTCTATATTTTAAAACTCCTCAATTTGTGTGGTCATCTGCTTAGGACACTGTAAGAGAACGAATTTCATTTGCAAGCTCCCAGATTTGCACAAAACACACATCCGTACTCTTCAGGCAGTTTCAGACCCCTTTTTCCTAGGGCTTCCAATATTAATACGTTTAGCAGCCCTGTTACACATTCCTGCAGCTCACCAAGACCACCAATACCCAGCTGGGCTGACGAGCATCCTGTCACTGTTGCCATTAGCAACAGGGGGCCAGTGTGCCACCTTGCAGAGCCAAGCAGCCTCTGTGCTTCCTGCCCCATCCTTTCCTCTGATGGAGCTGAACTCAAAAAGTTAAGCCAGAAAAAGAAGGAAACAGCAGCATCAGCAAGAGAGGGAAGTGAAGGCTCCAGATTCACCCGGCAGTACACTTTTACTCATCCTCCACCCACAAGAGCACAGCTGCTGAGGTGCTTGCAGGTTGTCCCCAAGCTTTATCCCAAGTCTAGCTGGGAGCAGGTGTGCAGAGAGAAGTGGAAGTTTGTGGATATATTATATACATTTTGTATAATTCAGCTCAATAAATAATTCCAGATAGTGAAAGGAAATAGCTGCTTGTGAATCAGGAAAGATTTACTGTACCTTTGTCTGGATCTCCCTGCCTGTAGTGCCACCAGTCTGGCACACAACTTATCAGTACTAACCCAGCCTCTGTGAAATGCAGACTCTGATACAACACACTTGACATCTACCCAGCAAGAAAGGTCAAAACAACCTGACAAGTAACCAACTAAGACACTTGAGAGAAAGGAGACAAAGGATGGGTGTCAAGAAGACCTAAGTATGGGTTCTGTCTTCTGCCATTGGTTCCATTATGGGCTGGAACTCAATAGTTTATCTGCCTTAACAGTTATCAAGAACTACAGCCTTTCTATCCCAATCTATCTAAAAATCCTTTCAGATTTGTATTATTTAAACTGCCTACAATATAGCAGATTTCCTGAGAAAGGCTTCTTGATGGTCCACTTGGGGTCAGTTACTTTATGTCACCATAAAAAAACAAAGTTAAAAATCAGATGGCTTAATGCCTCCTCACAGGAGCAAGGTGTGTGGCATTCAAACTTAGCAGTTGCAGCTCCCCACTGACCTGGCACCTTAATTTCTGGAAAGAGCAGAAATTCTTTAGGCATACAAATTTCATCTACATCTCCAGAGAAAATTTTCAGGATTCCCAAGTCACTGTATTCTGCTTTCTTGATGTTTACTGAGGACTTTAAATAATTTCTTAGATTTCCAATTAAAGATTATTTGACACTTGTGATGAAACAGTGCACGAACTGTTTTGAGGCTTCATTCTGCCATACTTTCCAAATAAATATTAGGGTTTTGCACTCTTAAGAAACCACTGCTGCAAAAGAAAAAACACCCTCACAGCTTAGGAGAGTATCTGAGTATACTAATTATTCACTTTTGTTTATGTCCAAAGACATGATAAAATCAGTTCATATGGGACGGCGTCTTAGGAGGAGCTAATTTTCTGAGCAAGGACATAGTGGTTACAATATTTTGAGTTCAGGGAGCAAACCTATAGGCTAGAAAGTGCATCTGTCAGGCTCAACACAGAATGAGAGTCATGACTCCAGGGTGGAAGGAATTTACATTATCTTACAAGCTCCCTCTCTCTAACCACTGACTAGCATCTATCTACATGTCAGAGAGCCAGTAACATTTTGAACAGGTCAACAAGAAAATCCCATTCCTTCTCTCTTCTAGAGGAACTAGGCTGCAGTACTTACTGACTTTCATTAGCTCTGCTCTCTCTTTCCAGTGCATAGCCACCACTCATGACCCTTCCTCTACTTTTGTAGGAAAAATGAGTAAGTGTGAGACAAGCCATTCTTTTCTCCATATGCAGGATAACTCCTGAATGATGCTTGTGCCCACCTCTTATTGTTATTGTGATTGTATTGCTGCTACCTCACTGTTGGTATAAGAGGTTTTTTAAAGTAAGGCTCAGACACTGATAGTTCAGTAAAAAAACAAAGTTCCTTGACATCTTTAGAACTAAGAAAAGGGGAAAACACTCTGCTGATTAAAGAAAGCTTACTGGACCTAGCCCAGCCCATCTGGCTGATGCCAGCACTGAAGGGGAAGGCTAATTGCCTATACCATCTGTCTCTAAGAGGGCTAATTGCTGACATCAGATAGCAGCAGGGGTTCATGCATTTCTTCAAATACCTATTTGGTACTCTCAGAAACCAGGAAAAGAAAGAAAGGCTTCCATTTCTGAATGGTACAGCATGCATAAGACTGATTTTGGAAAAATTACACCTAATTCTCTTAGATTAAGGCATTCATGACCACTGCCTTGAGCTCCTGACACAGACTGGGACTTCAGTAGGTCTGAATTTAGGGAAGTATGCCATGTGGGAAGTATAAAGAAGGAATGGAAAATGTTTATTAAGTATATACACTCAGCCTAAAAAGATCTTCCCCAATATCTTTCCAGACAGAGTGATCATGCTTATTTGCAGCTGAAGTATTTGTCCTGGCACAGAACAAGATCTTCCCTGTAAATCTATCCCAGAAACTACCAAAAAAGTTGAGTTGTCTTGCAAAGTATCTTACTTCTGTTGGAACTAAAATTTCAAACCCTCACCTTGCAGTGCCTTACATATCAAACTTCTTGTGACCAGAAAAATAGGTCTAATTCCAGAAAAGAAGTTATTTCATCCTATTTAGTCCGCAACAAGGATAAAGATACAATTCAACTTTTGTCCTTCTGCAGGAAGAAATGATCTATAATGTTGGAACACAAGTTCTAGCACAGAGGAGGGAAAAATGGATGTCCTCACTGCCACAAGCTGCTGAAGATGCCAACCACCCTAAACATGAGAGGGAAATCTCCCCAGCAAATCCACTGGCAGTCTTTTTCCTAGGGAGAGACTTTGAGAGGCCAAATCAATGAAAACTGGACTCAAATATCATGGGAGAAAGGCAAGGTTCAGTTGCTCTAGAAAAGTT
The DNA here is from genome assembly GCF_036169615.1 of Heliangelus exortis. Taxonomy (NCBI): domain Eukaryota; kingdom Metazoa; phylum Chordata; class Aves; order Apodiformes; family Trochilidae; genus Heliangelus; species Heliangelus exortis. The sequence goes on along the minus strand of NC_092454.1, from coordinate 67,113,838 downwards.
TTTAAAGAGTCTATTTGGAAAAAAGCAGATTGGACAGACTGCCACCAGTTGTTATCATAACATACAAAGTGAGGGAATTAATATTGCAAAACAAGCAAAACTGCTTAGTCAGGTTGAAGAGAAGAATCATTATTTCTGAGGCAGGCCTCGAGGTGTAATGGCCCCTTTAACACACCGCCAGAGAGGAAGCTGAGTTTTAAATTCAAACTCTTGTGCTCTGCTGCTGGGGAAGGCAAGATGGGGCAGGGCTGTTGAAACACTGGAAGGGTTACAGCTCACCCTCACCTCCTGCAACAAGCTCTAATTAACATGGGGATCAGCATGGACAGGATTGCAGGGAAACCACGAGCAGCTCACAAGAGGCTTGTGAGGAACCAATTCTGTTGCTGAAGCTGCAAAAATGGTAGGAATTTAGACTGGGAAATGGAGGTGGGTCTCAGAACATTCTTCCTTCATTATCTCAGGTGAGGAATGAAGCTAATAGTACTAGTTGTCTGAGAAACAAGGTGAGGGACCTACCACATATTACCTCAAAGGAAAAAAATCTGAGGGCATTACCTAAAGTCTTCCTGATAGCAAGCTCAGGAAAAGATAAAAGATACTTTGCTCAGATATCTCAAGTGCTTGTAAGTGACTGTCATTTACACACTTCTGAAAACCCCATGCTGGGACCTCAGACAGCAGAGTCCAGGCTGGCAAATATCTTGCAGGGATGAGGGAGTTTTTCATTTTCAAAAGTAAGCTATCCATAATTAAAATCAGTGTACTAGATGAAAGCATTATAGGAAGAGTAACTACTGCCAGAATTTTGTATCTGTCTCTCTTCAGGAGTCACTGAATGTTAAATGCTAAAAAAGGATGTTAAATGCTGGAGAACACAAGTGACTTTTGAAATTACCTACAAAAAGTCCTTGTTTTCCATTGTGAAAGGTTCCCAAGAAGTGTTTTAAAACATAATTGCACTTGCAGGAACAATTACAGTTTTGTACTGCAAGGGGAGCTGTTGGCACATAATACTATGATTGTGCATTAGATCATCCACTAGCTGCTGTAATATCCACTTCCAGCTATAAGGAGTCATGTTTCAACACCTCCGATTCCCTGATGCTGACAAGCTAAACAACTTGTTTTGTCTCTGGGAGCTCTTCTCTGGTGATTAACTGCTTATGGTGAATACTAATTATATGAAAGTACTGTACAGTGGAAATAGTGTCCTATTTCCTCTACCTGCAGCGTCTCCCAACCTCTTCTGTAGAGACAGTGCACTATTAATGCAGCTAAAGAAGATGACATTTTTCAGGACCACAAATAGGTTTATCTGTATCTTACAGCAGAACTTTATCTTCTTGTCCACAGAACAAGTTTAAAGGCAAAACATTGCACACTTGTAAATGCCTGTAATAATTCCAGAAATAAAATTGCAGCAGGATGTGTGGAAATGAGTTCTGTTGGTGGTAAAGGCAGAGCAATGTCCCCAATTCCCTACATCCCAGTTTGAAAATTTACCCCAAATTATCCATTTCTGAAACTGCACCTCAGACTGAAATCTTTCCACCAGGGAGTCTGTGAGAATTTGTTCTTCAATTTTAAATCTAAAGTGCCTTTTAAAATGCTAACACTGCAAAATTAGAAACCATTAAACAATATAAGACAGAGAGTGATTAAATCTACGGAACACATTCAAAGCAGCTTAAGCTACTTTTTAATTAAAAAGGAAAAGATATCACTGGCAACATTCAGACATCTTTATCTAGATAAAGTTAGGAGATTATTCAAAACACAAAAGATGCTGATGCTACCATGCAGGAGACTGAACGAGATGACTTTAAGATTTCCATCCCTCCACCCAAGGTACAGAGTCTTCGGGCAGAGAGGAACAGAGTAGAGCAGAGCACAGCCAGTGCTGCAGTGTGATCACTCTGTGTTTGCTGATTAAAAATAAGTGACACTAACAATGGCCTTGGAGGGAGGCTGTGTGTTCCTCTTTCCTTCCTGACAGGATGGTGAGTGAAATCACAGTGGCCATAGCAATTGAGTAAGGGGTAACCAGATGTATAGATTAGGGAGGAAAGAGGATCAGCTAGTGTTTGAAGAGCTAGCTTTAGTAGGGAGAAAAAGGTTAATATCTTATTGGTATTATTTCATTAGTTTTAAGCAGTAAATTCAGATAGAAAATGACATACACATTTTAACCCCAGTCTTGTGGCTTGAATTCAGGTTTCAAATAACGAAATGGAATTCTACTGAAGCACTATAATTATGGCCACTTATTTTTAGCCAATTTCAAACCTGCACCTTTAAGTTTACATATTCATTTAAAGAAGAGAACAAGAAAAATGACCAGCAGTTTTAGTCAACCACAGGCAAGATGCCAGAAGCCAAAGATCAGTCTCCTTCAGGCTGAGATGATATCATCTACTCCAAGGTCCTGAAGCCCTGTGTTGGAGCATTACAAAATTCACTGGCAAACAGTCTCATCTCTTATGTTCTTGTTACATATGATCATTAATCTGTTCCTCGATTTAAAACAAAAGCTGTGTTTTTAACATCTATTGCATCCAACATATTATTCTTCCCTTTAACTAAAGGAATATTGGTCTTACCTAAAAAGCATGCCCTAAAATAAAGCACAGGTACTTGGTAGCTGCTGGAATACAAGACGTGATATTCATAGCGAATCACTTCTCCTGTTGCACCGACTCCAGCTACTTGAGAATCATCCAAAGGCTCCTAAAATGACAAACATGAACACAGTAATACACTGACTTTTGCATCTGTATCAAGAGAAAAGTAATTACTGCTACAGTAATAAATTCAATAAATAAATATACAGAAGAGAAGTAACAGCAATAGCCCCTTTCACAGCATTACTCATTTGAATTCCTGAAGGAATTTTTAGATCAATACTGGCAGGAAAATCAGAAAAGTCCAAAACCAACAAAGATATCTTACAGACTTACTTCCACAGACTGTGAACTAGGTGTAAGCAGTTGCAGAACTGAGGTCTTCCCAAGTACAGGCTGCTTTTGTACATAATAGACAAAAGCCCTCTAAAATCTTTATGGCACAATAATTGGTACAATACGCTGACTATACTGCTGCATCTCTATATACATTCAGCACAGACATTTTAAAAAGGCAATCCTTAAATAATCTGGTTTTGTTTGCCAAATGACAAATCAGATTTATCCATCAAAAAATTCTCTGTTCTACTTTCTTTAAAGGCTTTTTGCCAGAGGTTGGTTTTGCTAATAGTTCTTCTGAAACTGAGACATTTTTTTTCCTCTTAATGTATGTCTTAGGTGTAAAGTAATAAAGCTTATTGTAAATTTGAAATAAATCAGAGGACACAGCACTTGCTGCATTGAGATAGACCCCAGCTGCAGCACAGATTTCCTAACTTTCCAAATTAGTATACAAAGAGTGCTAAGCACCCAGTTGTTTTGACTTTTCTGAAACCTGTCAATACTCAACATCTCTGAAAATGGAAATGTTAAATTAATAATGGCAGTAAAATTAAATGTTAGAAGAAACTTTCCAGACATTATGGGTGTGGACTTGTTTGGTTTTCAAAATCCTGAATTTACATGCATTAACTAAGGAACCATAATGCCCCACAGGTTGGGTGTGCATTTCACAGCTTGACTATTGCCAAGCAACTGTGAATATTGGCTTACAGTTTCTGTACAAGCAAAATAACAATAATAAGAAAAATGAAGAGAAAAGAAGAACCAGCATCCTTTGAATACCACACTAGGCTAACACACAAGAAATTTAAAGAGATTTTGCATTTTTGTCTCATATCCTCTCCCATGAATCAATCTATAAAGAGGTACAAGATTTGATTAACTGTAACAGTTATGGCACAGAAAATACTTCCAATCTTTTTTTCGATAGCCCACATAAAAGTTATTTCCCCCAGATTTACTACATTGAAAACCCAGTGCTGCTGAGGCACATGGAAGAAGATCATGAAGGGAGAGCCCAGACTCTGGGGCCCAGACATTTTTTGACATTAAACTAGAAAAAAACAGATGCTTACAGAGCATAAGGCTTCTGGGAAATCTGGGATAACTGCAGGAGTGGTCAGTTTTAGCTTACCAGGAAGCAGGTATCTAAAGCACTGAAAGTGTTCTCAGTGTTAAGCTAGTTTTAAAAACTGTATGTGTCATGACAAAAAAGACAACATGCCAGAATAACAATGATGATTACTTTATCTGCCTTATGGGCCAGGTGAAGTCAGGTATGTTATTCCTGGTTCCCATGTAAACATGTGACAGACAAGGTGTTTTTCTGCTCGTACACATCATGCTCTCTGATGAGATGTGGAATACAGAGTCACTAATACTAAAAAAAAAAAATCACAAACAGATTATAGTAGTCTGAACTTTCTTTGAATCTGATCCAATTCCAATGCTTTCATGAGACAGTAAGAGGTAGTACAGCAGCATGCATGTGGCAAAAGAGATTGGCTTTCAGGTTTGTAGGGGTGGGAAACATAAGGAGTCAATATTCAGAGCTGAACCAGCATTAGAATTTAGAAAACCCTGCTGGATCAACCTCCTGGAATCAAAATCATACTGCTCCATAGACATTAACATTTCATCAGATAATATGGACTTGACTATTGCTTAATCACTAGCTTACCTCGCCCTAAAAAATATTCCTTCAGGAAATTATAAGACTGTGTGCTCATACTGTGTGCTCAATACTACTGTTCTAGAAAAAAATCCGTATGTATTCCCATGCTTCTACCTCTTGCTTTTCGTATGTAAGGCTAAAATTACTCTTACATGTGTACTGATATCTAATTTGTAGTGACTTTAGACTGAATGATAAAGGAACGATATTCTTTATTACTTCCAAACACTTAGGAAAAGAAGTCAATACTCATTCAAAAATGAAATACTCAAACTTGTTTGTCCTTAAAGAAAACACTGTTTATAAGAACTCCACTTATGTTCTCAGAAAGCAATACACTAAGCTAGGAAGAATTTCAGCATTAGAAATTCAATTTGCTCACTTAGCAGGGATTTCACCTGGTAAATAAATCCCATCTTCATCTGCTGCATTAGGTAAAGGAAAGCAAGGGACTTTCTAATTTTAATTCTCCTTGAGATGGCCACTGGATGATGTTAAGAATTTTTGCTATTACTAGACAGACACTAGACAGTGAGGTACTTTCCAAAGCATCCTATTACTTCTACAGAAAGGTTATTTTATACAGAAGTGGCCTTTCAAGAAGCTTTATAGAGCTGGATGGCAGAAGAGGCAGCAGAGAAGGGTAGGCTGTTTACTCTTTTTCTTTTTCTTTTTTTTTTTTTTTTTCCCTTACCCTGAATTTTTTGACTGATAGTTTAGGCAGTTTCTAAAATTAAGCATTCAGCTGAATTCACAGGTCAAAGAAGCTTTTAAACTGACATTCTTCTACTCTGTAACAAAACGGACTTCACTCTGCTACCAAGTTTCTACACCTATTCAAAATATGCTCCTGATAGCCCCATCTTTGTTTCTGTGGTTTCTTGTTACAAGTGGGCACGCTGTATTTGTGATCTGCATATAAAGGCACATAGCCGAATCCTTCTTAGGGCTACTTATAATCCCCTTTACTCTCCGTAAACAGCAGTTTCAAGACTTCTTACATAAAAAGATACAGCATCAATGTGTAATCCTCTACTTTACAGTCTCTGTAAGTAGAACGCACAGTATTTGTGCTGGGAAAGTACATTTTGGAGCCTGAAAGTTTTGATGGTATCTCTCCAGCTGATGAGATGAACTCTGTTGATGACATGAATAAAGTAAGCACAGTTATTTCAGATGATCTTTGAAACATCTAAAAAATCTACGCATGGCTGAATAAAGCCATGCAGCCTCACAGAGTTTTATATCAGCCCAAAAGAAGAGATTTATTTTTCACTCTTTAACCAACTACTGATAAAGCCATAAATATAAAACTTACAGGAAAAAAACCCACAGAATTTTATTTTTATGGGTTTTTTATGATGTCCTATTGAAACTATTGCTTTAATTAATTGTTCCACTTTTTTATGAACACTGTTTTCCTCTTTTTGAGCTAATGCTGTTTTAGTTACTGTACTAGACAAAACCAAAATCCATTTTAACTTCATATTTTAAAACTGCTGCAAAACATTTATGTATGTACACAGATTACAAAACAAATCCATACTTTTGCTCAGATCTTGTAAAGACAAAACAAACATACCTGCATTAAAAAAAAAAAAAAAAAAAAAAAAAAATTAACAAAGAAGGGGTTCAGTCCAAATTGCAGACATTAAAAATGCTATTAAGTGATTTGATTTCTCAATTTTTTGTTTCTGCTTTGCAAATTTGCTCACATGGCTGCCATGCTTCAAGTTAAAATTGTGAACCCAGGATTTACCGACTGTTTCCTAAACAAATTGGTAAATTGTCATCAGGAAGCATCTGCTCCTCTATTGCTCTCATATAAAATCCTTCTTATGTTATCATGATGGACTATTGAGCAGATGTTTAAAAGCAATGTATGTATTTGCAAAAAGATAAGCAGCAACTACCTAATTAATTACATTAGTTCCATCATAAATGAATTACCACTAAATTTAATTGATAAAAAATTGTTCTCAACCTTTAGACATCCCCTGAACAAATTAAGTGGATTTGTTCTTCTTAAAATGCTAAAATATTTAAAGAAATAGAACAGAGATGTCACTCTGAAGGCAAAATAAAGCATTTCTACTATTTTTATTCCTCCTGGTGAAGAAAGCAACTTAAAAACCCTTGGTAACAGGGTTACCAAGTTAATTTGACCATAAAAGAGAGTTAATAGTGTGCTTTGACACGCTGCAGTAGTAACTGTGGTCCCAAGACTGAGGAGCAGCAGGAAGGTGTGGGTTACAGCAGGTCACCTTTGAGGGAGGGCTCCAAAGGAAAGGGAAGGGACGGGGAAGTGACAGGCTAAACTGGGAAGGGACAGAATCACCTGATAAAAATGGGTAAGGAACGGCTGAGCCAGCCTTCCCTGCTCAGCCCAGATTCTCTCTGAAATGCAGCAGCAGGCCCTGATGCCCTTTTTTGGGGAAAAGCTAAGAGAAGCAGTTTAAAGAACAGCAGGCGCGTTTCTCTTGGATCTCAAGTCACTGTTGTCTTTCTCCTAATTCCCATGTTCCTCATCTCTTTTTCCAGCTGTCTTGACCTCTATTTCCTCTTGTTGCAGGCCAGCCTCCTGGGAAATTCTCCTGCAGGAGTGGTCTGTGAGCAGGAAAGGGAGGAAGAGGTGACGCAGGCACAGTTACTGGTACTGCTAGTTTCGTTGGGGGGGGGGGAGGGAGGTGGAAAAAGGAGATGCAGTCCAGACTGGTAAGCAAATATGATTTCATTGCTTGGAATTCATTTATACTTAATTTCATTTCAGCCTCCAAAGCTGAAAACAAACGTGCTGCTGTTCCTCCAGCGTGGTGTTTCTCTTCAGGGAGGACTGCGAGCTACCGTGTGAAACACAAGAGCTTTCAGGGAGCAGATCCCCTCCCCGTTCCACACTTTCCCTTTGGCAAAGAGGGAGATGTGAACATGCAAACTGAATGGTAGGACAGTGCTGATCAGATAGAACTAAAGCCGAGCTTAATGTGGAGGGTGTGGCAGCACAGAGAGATTACATCTGTGCTCTTTATTCTTCCTCCTGGGTGTTCTCCACATTTATTTGGACCATGTCTCACTTTTTTGCCTGCAGCCCCCACAGGTCTAGTCTCTGCAGGTCATTCTGCCGCCGGTTTTGGTCCCTCCCCTGCAGAGTCTTGAGTCATCCCCCACCCTTACACAGACCTTGAGTCTCCAGATCCTGGCTTCCCTTCCCCTTCCATACTGAAAAGGCAGCACGGAGTCACAGTGGTCACCCACTCGGGTGGGTAAGGTGGAAAGCTGTACCCCTGAGCAACCTCATCCCCAACACCAGGTCAGATCATTATGAGCCACAGGATGGCAGGAGAAGACACGAGCTTGCCTGGTTAAGGATGAACTTTTTGTACACACAGTGCCTGCACTCAAGTCTCAAAATGAAGTATTACTTGGAAGTTGCAAGGAGGCCTAGAAAAATGAGAAAAAAAATCTCCTTGCAAAACTCAGCGTGCCGAGAAAAAAGACCCCAACAAACCAAGACTTGCAGGAACCTCAAATCCAGCCTAGAACATGAAGAGTTTTTTTATTTTAATAGAGTAGGAGAATTTCAGTTTGCATGTGACTGTCAGTACCTTCTCCTCACTGTTAAAGACTCATTCTATGCTAAAATGTATAGGTTCTATTCAAACTTACCCACTGTATCATGGTCTGTAAAAATGCATAAGAATGCGGCCACCTTCCTGAATAAGAGGAATAGTGTACAAATGTATTTGCCACCAGTTGCAGTATTTTTATATACATTAATAAACTGCTCTTTTATGTGAAATACATATGGGAAAACCAACAATCACCATCATTAGTGACACATAAAACAGTATGAGGATGAGAACAGTTCTAAAAGAACAATAAAGTTACCTGATCGATTTGTTTTCTGTGTGCAGCTAAAAAAAAAACAAAAACCTTCCCACAATCCTGGATTTCTTCAAATTCACTTAGCCAAGTGAAGAACCTGGTTAAGTGCATCCCCTCAACAACAGAGAAAGAAGGTGGCTTTTAAATTAGATGCTGATGTTACTAAATGCCATGACCAAGGAGCTTTCTTTTCAAAAGTGCAGTTACTTTGAAAAGGCACCATGCTATCACTGCAGAAACCCAGAGGTGAGTTAATGTAAACAGGCAATGGATTCCTACAGGCACAGAGATCTCTGAAATACTTCATTTCCCAAAGGAAAATCTTCTGACTGCACCCTGACCATGACACTGTTAAGCATCCAATCATTATTAGAATGACTATTCCCCAATCATTATTAGAATTACTATTTTCCACCTCTTTCCCCCCAAAAGGGACTAATAAAACATTATAATTAGTAACAAAAAAAAAAAAAAAACCACCAAAAAAATCATCAAAAAACAAACAATCAAACAAAAACAACCTTTTGTCATTTAAGGCATCACAAAAGACCAAAACCAAGGCTTCCACCACAAAAAAGACATGGCATATAAAACTGCAGTAGTCCCTCATGCATTAACAACCAGTGCTAATAGCTGGAAATTAGATTTGTCTTTTCATTGCTTTAAAACCACTATCACACAAATGAAAGCAAAATCTATTCAAGCAAAAGAAGCAATGGACCATGTTATAAGAACAGTTAATTTTTTCTTCACATAAAGGTGGGGAATTCTTTCATAATAACTTTCCATTCTTCCCAGGCTGTCACATATAAAATGCAGAATTTGGTGGCTTCTGTCCTCCCCCAGAATAAACGTTTTCTTCTTTTATTATGTAGGAACTGAAAGACTTGGTTCTGAGCAAGGCTGAAGCACTGAGACAGAGTTAGGAAACCTTTTCTGGTGTAAGTAACAGTTAAAACCCAGCAAAGGGAGGGAACAAGGCAAGATAATCAAAGGAGCAGGAGAGACATGGCCCATGTGCTGAGGCTCGATGGACTAACCTAGACAGTTCAGGATTCTTAAAAGAAAGGTTCACACAGAGCTGCAGGCATAAACCTTTCAGAGGAGCCTCATCTGTAGGCTGTAGGGATGCATTCAATTTCACCACCCACAACCAGTTCATCAATACTTTTCCTCAGGATTAAGGGGAGCAGAGAGTCTTCAAAGCCCACGAAAATCAGAGCAGCTCGGTGTAAGTACACATTGTTGCAGTTAGTTTGCAGTAGCTAATGAAGTGAAAACATCAGAATTCACACACAAGCAGTTATATATAAATGATTTTTATCCAGACAAATATAAAAGCAAACTATCCAAACTGAAGTATTTTCCTATTATCTCTGTCATTATCTGGCATTTGCAGCAATTGGGCAAAGTTACTGCTTCAAGGTTAAGTAGCAATTCATGAGATTTTTTTTCTATTTTTGAATGGGAACACTTCTAGGACTGGGCTTTATGCTTCTTAATAATATGCTTTATAATAGGCAAAAATTTTTTACAAATTGCTACATGAGAATACAAAGGTTCAGCTGTATTTTAGGTCAGTTTTATTTTTTATTTGGAAGAAGGATTAATTATTATTTCTGCCTTTAGAATCTAAGCAGCAACCCCAGTTTTGGCCACGCAAATCAATGTGGAGAATCACAGCAAATGCCTACAAACCTTTACTTTATAAAAGACAAACTCAAATCCTCATTAATTTCTCAGATGGGAAACTGTATGAAAATGCTGCCAAGACTGACAGTGCTTAGCAGTAATTCAAGTGAAAAAATTACAGACAGAAATGCTCACATTGTCACAAAACCTGGCATTACAGAAGCAAGGAATCTGAACTTAAAGGTTACAATTAAAAGCAGCTGAAGGGGAAGCAGAGATGGTGCAGTTCTGGAGTTGCTCACTGTGTGATGCCTGCACTGATGCCCACCCAGGACAGTAAGAGAAAGGCAGTGCCAATGGGACAAGAGAATTATTGCAGTAAGTTTAAGAGTTGCCTATTAAAAACTGCCTGCTTGGAAAAGGAATTAGTAACTGATTAAGTTAGTATCTGTCAATATGATGCAATTTAAAAGTTACCTGAGATGTTAATCTAAGCTTAGCCACAGTCTATGTTGTATAAGCACAAAAAGTTAAAAAAAAGATAATCATAATCAACAGAGCTTAATTACAAGTAGTTTATTTGAATATGAGACCCAATTGAAATAGCTATACATTAAGGCTAGAGCATATGTATTATTCTCTTATTAAGATAACAGGAGAGAAAACTAAAATATAATCTATTTCAAATTCAAAATAATCTTCATTCAGAAATTTCACTGTTTTAATTTTACAAAAATTTTATTAAAAGTCTGAATTTGTTCCTATATTTAAATAAAAACTAGTAGCATATTAGGATCCAGTGATATTTTCTTTTTTGTAAATGCCTAAATATAATACATCTATATTTTTCATGGAAAAGGGACAGACTCTACCAAGTCAAACAAGCTCATCTTGTGCTTGCTCTGAATGTGAGATATAATGCATGTACTTACTTTCTGCTCTCCAAGTCATTGTTACATAGGAAATGCAAAGCTCTGAATTCAGATTTGGGCAGGTTAAAGCTTCTTCAGCTCATTTTTAAATATGAAATATTTCCTTTTCTTTCTTTGTAAGAAAATTCTAAGTACCCATAAATATAATGTTATCAAATGTCACTGATCACAACCAGCCCAAATTTATATTGGAGACATTCATAGTAGATGGAAAAGAAGCACCAAATGAATTCTTTTATTAATGTGATCTCAAATGAAAACTGCCATGCTGTATTACATTATACTATTAATTTCCACTAATCCAGGACATAATAGATCTCAATGCAAATGTAACTGCTAGCAAGCTTTACAAAGAAGTAATTGTAGTTTGACAAAAAGCAGCTAAATTTCACAGAATTCAAATGAGATGACACAATGCAATACATTCTTGCAATTAAAAATTGCCTCTTAAGGCATCATCTAAGCTATATTCCTATGTGTGAGTAATACAGCTAAGAGACTGCTGTGGAAAAATAAAGAGAACACACAAGTTGAAAAGGATCTCAGCTATGTAAATACAGCACTAGGTTTTACAGGATTCAACACAACTGCACCATGAAGCCAGCTGTCCTGCAAATCTAAGGATTTGGAATTTGCTTCAAAATTCCTAGAAGCCAAATAGAAAATTTGTATGATTTACAATGTTTCTGTCTGGAGTGAATCCTCTAACAGCCTGTATCTTCATGCAAACTTTGTCTTATTCAACAGGAAAGCTCAGTATGGAATTAGGAATACTCAAATATTTTAACAGCAGTATGTGGTGGAAAACACCTGTAATGGTCAACAATACTACAAAAATACCATGACCAGACAACACCACTGTAGCATCATTTTTACAAAAAACAAGAAATGGCACACGCTGCACACAGCTACATTCTGCCAAGCTGATATATAACATTACTATAGAAATTATACACAGATGCAAGACACACATAATGGGTGAGCTGATAAATACAATTTATCTCATTTAGGGTATAATTCTTGGAGCTGAATTGCTCAGTATTAGGTGGAGGGACCTGATGAGATTGTTCTGAGTACAACTGCAGTATAACTGTTCAACAAGACCTAACTTTTTCTTCAAACTTTATATATAAGCTATGTAAAATACTTCAGGCAACTAGGAAATTGTTAAAAAAAAACGTTCAAATGTTTATTTTTTGGGAGCAGCAGAAAACTTGGGAAGGAACAGGAGAGATCAGGATCAGAAGCATGGGGCACAAGAATTTAGGAAAGAGCAGCAATTCTGTGCATGTGCAAAGAACCAGAGTGCCACTTTGACTGTTCATAGAATCAAAAGCTACTCTGGATACTGGACTTAATTTACTCCTTCAATTTGATTAAAGCATCTTGGGGACTACTTCGTATTTCTCCCTATTTACAACTAACTGAAATCACAGCTAAGACAATGAAGTATTTAATTGGTTAAATTGCTCTTGCTTTTCAAAACTGAGATATTCCAACTGTCCCAAAGGCATTTATCTCCAAAACAGGAAGCCAAAGAAGAGAGCAGTCAGTAATTCTAATCGTGTGCAGATCTCTTGGAAAGTATTTTCCTAAACATTTGCTGAAAGAACCTTTTATTGTATTGCATGCTGCTGCCTGTACCCCAAATAGGGTCCCACAGAAACAGCTAGATATTTACTACTTAAAATATTTCTGGTTATGTAAAGGAATTAATCTAGAATCAACAAAGAGCATGCTTCTCTAAATATTAAACTTTAGCCATGTTCAAAACAAAGGATTTAGGGGGAGAAAAAGCAACTAAAAATACATTAAATATACTTTTAACATCCTATTCAACTAAACTCATAAGGCAGAGGCAATGGTAGTGTTGCAGCAAAATCAAAGACACACTTTCAATGATTTTTTCCTAACTTTTGATTTATAGGTTGCTGCAACTCAACTGCAATCTCCGAAGAAATAACTTTAGAATAGAAGCCTGGTGAACATATGATATTTCAAATAGTACTGCTGAAGCCCCTTTCCTTTATGTTTCAGGTAAAGGGGGACCTCTGGATTTTTGACTTTACTGCATCTGGAAGTAATATAGGAGCAGAGCAAGAATTTATGGCTGTGGGAATCAGTTCCCAAGTACCAGGACCTTTCATATGCTGAATTGTACCGGACTATACACCATTTATGGAAAAAAAGTAAATGTTGGCTTTTTATGTGAATGCATTTTTTTTCATATACATTTGCACACTTATGCACAGCATGAGTGTATCTCACTCTAGAAATGTAGATTATTTTTTTTAAAAGCAGATGGGAATTTTTTCCTGAAGGACTCTTTATCTTGTTCAGCACACAGAACAGAGTCAGCAGCAGAACCATATTTTTCATTCTTTTCACCCATTATGCAACTTTCAAGCCCGGGATCAAGACAGCATGAGATACTCCACTATATGTTCCTCATACCAAGACAAATCATAAGTCCAAGTTTTCTACAGAAATGACCCCAGAGACAACTGCACCAGGCTAAGCTTTCAGTGGGAGTTCTGTGAGGATTTGACTTCTCAAGGGAAGGAAAGTGAAGCCATAATACCACAGTATTGACTGGCAGACAACTTTCCAACTAACTTTTGAAAGTTTGGGGATGTTTTATTGTTGGGAAGCACTCATACAAAACTGACTTTTCTCAACAAAAAGACATCATTTGAGCACCTGTCTGTCACATGCTTACAGTCATGTCTCCTATAGTTAGTGTTTAAAAACATGAAATCAGGAGAAAAAAGCCTTGTGAGAGAGATTTCTCTGTCACTCTGAGAATAAAACTTCAAGTGATGAAATAGTAAAATGAAAAAATAAAATAGGAAAAAAAAAAAAGCATTAGTGGAGAAGAAACATGATCCTTGAAACCAGCACTGCCAGTTATTGAAAAGACTGCATTTGAGTTCTTCAGGAGATGGGGAGAGGTCAAAAGCACTCACAGTGCTGATTCAAGAAATCTGACAAGATGTGAAGAATCAGACTTCTGGTGGATGGCTGGTGCAAGACTTGGAGCAAGATATTACCACAGCTTCCCCACTGATAGAAAACACAGGCAATGAAGTGCCCACATACAAGCTGTAAATGCTACAGAGAAATACAAGTAACACAGATGAAGATATGTCAGCTTAGGTGAAAAATCATCTTGGTAAAGAATTCTAAAAATAGGTTCTATAAGAGTACAAATACAGCCAACAGGATTTTATTTAGATAGAAATCTTTCAAATACTGTTAAGAGAGATTAGTACTGCCAGGAACTGCAGTTCTAATTTTGTCAAGATTCACTTTTACTTAGATGCAACACTTGAATTATTTCTTCATTTAAAAAATCACTAACAAAAAAAAAATTTTATGTGGATTTAACAAAGTTTCAAGATGATAAAGGTACAGCTGCTTATGCAAAAATAAACCTGACTCTACAATCTCAATTACACAGAAGTTCAAATACAGAGAGATAGGTGCACACATGACATCAAGACTATTTGAGTGCCCTGTCTTGCTGAAACTCTCAAAACAAACGAACTGCCAGAATGAAAGTCAGGTGGGAATCTCTCCACTCTCAAAGTGGCAGAGAAATTTCAACCCTCTGGACAGAAGACCAGAGTGAGATCTGCTTTCAACGATCAGCTAGGAATTCTGCAAACTACAGAAGTGGCTGCTGCTATTTTACAACATCCTATACCACTTAACTTGGCATGATGAACTGACAAGTTTGTTTCGGCCTGCAATATGCAGATGGTGACAAACAGGTCTGCTGTGGATCTTCTGTACTGAGCATCTGTTGAAAAACACTGTCCATGTCCTTTCAAAACATATGCTAAGATTTTTTGAAGTATTTGAGGAATTAAGGGTGATAATGAGTTAAAGCAGCCAAGTTAAAAAGGTGAAAGACTAGAATATGCAAAAGGCTTATAATTATTTAAAAGAGAGATAGAAAAACTTCCCAAATAATACACCTTGAACCACTGAAAAAAAACTCAGTGTAGGATAAAGCTGCAGACTGAAGTGAGTGAAGAGTTACCTCAGGAATTATACCAAGAGCATGCCAAAAAAAAAAAAAAAATGTACAGAGAACAGAAAAGAGGAATGACAAGGAAAAAAGCCACACCTTGCAGACTAAGATAAAAGTAGAAAGTGAGAACTGCCAAAACTCATGAATGTACACTACAAATGGCAAAAGGCTCACCAGACAGAAGAAGGGGAAAAGTTGTACAACTATTAATACTGAGGTTCAGATGAAAAATAACAAAGGAACCTCCTCAGACCCCAAGTTTCAGGTTTTGCCTCAGTGACCAGTATGTGCCTTCAGAGCATTAAGGTAGGAAATGGAAGCACAGCATAACAGTGAGTTTAAAGGTAAATTCACTCCATGTCCAAATGGAGACCAGTGATGAGTGGTGTCCCTCAAGGGTCAGTACTGGGACTGATGCTGTTTTACATCTTTGCCAGCAAAGTGGACAGTGGGATTGAGTGCATCCTCTGTAAGTTTGTTGGTGACACCAAGCTGTGTGGTGTGGCAACACCACATATGCTGGAGGGAAAGGAGACCATCCAGAGGGACATTGGCAGGCTTGGGAAGAGGGCACATGCCAGCATCATGAAGTTCAGTAACACCAAGTGCAGTGGGATGTATCAGAAGTAGTGTGGCCATCAGGTCAAGGGAGGTGATTCTCTCCCTCTACCCTACTCTTGTGAAACCCCACCTGGGTACTGTGTCCAGCTCTGTAGTCCCCAGCACTAGAAGGACATGGAGCTGTTAGAATGTGTCCAGAGGAGGACACAAAGATGATCCAAAGGCTGAAGCACCTCTCAAACAAAGGCTGAAAAGGTTGGGTTAGTTCTCCCTGAAGAAGGCTCCAGGGAGACCTTAGAGTGACCTTCCAAATACCTGAAGAAAACTACAGGAAAGCCTGGGAGGGACATTTAACAAGGACATCAGGCAACAGGACAAGGGATAGCAAATTTAGGCTAGACATTAGGAAGAAATTCTTCAGTGTGATGGTGGTGAGATACTGGAACAGGTTGGCCAGGAAGTTGTGGATGTCCCATCCCTGGAAGTGTTCAAGGCCAGCTGGATGAGACTTGGAGCAACCTGGTCTAGAGGAAGGTGTCCCTCTCCATGCAGGGAGGGTGGAACTAGATGATCTTTAAGGTTCCTTCCAACCCACACCATGCCAGGATTCTGTGATTCATCCCAGGACAGATAAGCAAGATGTATCTTGGTCACTAGCAAGAGAGCCAAGGAGGGGGAACCAGAACAAGAGTCCAGCTTAAAAGACCAGACACTTGAAGGTACAGACACAACAGAAAGGGTTTTTCCTAAGTTAATCATGCTGATAATGCTTGAATTCAGAACAGCAAATGAAGTATCTGCATTAAGGAAAGAGGGGGGGGAGAAGCTACTAAGGCACCTGTTGTTTGACCTCAATTTATCCAGGAGTTAGAAAGATTTTTGAAGGGAGTGAGTAAACATATGGAGCTACACAGAAAATGGGATAAAAAATAACATTGGTGTACCAAAGCCAAATCATGCCAAACTAACTCAGTATCTTCCTCTGGTTAGATGACTAAATTAGTGGACAAGGAAATTCAGGATATTCAATCTGTCTGGATTCAGTAAAATATTTGATACTGAGCCAGATGGAAAATTATTTAAATTGGAGAAGATTGGGGTTATTTTAAAAATGTAATACACAAGAAGCTGAAAAAAAGGGTAGACAACAATGGGATAAGCAAAAAAGTAGAATTCTTAACCAAGAGACAGTCAAGTAACAAAGCACCTCTAAAATTGGTCTATAAAGTAATAGTTAGTTAAAATATTCTTTAATAACCTGAGCACAAAAGCAAGAGATTATTGCTGACAAATCTTGCTGATGATAGGAAGCTGGGTAGCACAGTCAATAGGAGACAGAAACTGTAAAAGGAAATGGGAGTTTACAATACAAGTGTTGCCACATCAAGATAACTGTGCAAGCTGATCTCAACTCTGCTCTCACTCCTTGTCTCAGAAGTATTAACAGTATCAACAAAACAGAAGACAAATGCCCCTCATTCTCCTACTTGCAACTTTGGGTTTCTACACAGAGAAAAGAGGACTCAAAATGCTGACCAAATACTGCACTTTCCATTCCACAAGAAATCCCAGGTTTTGACATTTGTCTTTTCCTTTAATCAACGTAACAGTTTAATCAGAGTATTTTTCACACAGCAAAAACTTGTTAGAGATGGTAAATATTAAAAATGTCAGTATTTCCCAATTAAAGTCTACCATATAAATCTGCTGAACTGATTTACTTAGAATCAGCTGAGCATTTGGTTTGATAATCCTAGTAGTGTGCATGACCTAATGCATGTCTGATCCTTACACATAAAATAGGGGTTTTAGCCAGCCTCTCTCTACCTTGAGGCATTCAAAGGTATTTCACTACTCTAATGGCCACACAGTCAAAGGAAATACTATACCATGAAAAGTTTTGGGGTTTTTTTTACTGTAAAAGATCTAAAAAACACAGCTCTGCTGGGCAATGCAGCATACTGCTGAACTGTAGCCATAAAAACTTCCAGAAAAGTTTAAGACACTGTCACACTTCCAGTAGGACTAAACTGATCGGAGGTAAAATACTTTGTTTCCATTCATCTAATTAGAACAAGAAATACCTGAAGAAAATTTTAGTTGGTAGGAAATTAATATTCCACTAAAAATTTTTCTAACACCTTCTCCTCTGCCACAGTGTTCATGCAGCATTAAGCAAGAGGGAACAGCAGATTTAAAAACCGGGCTGCAACTGTAACTCTGAAAGAAGAAAGTCACTTACTAGTCAAAGAAAATCCATTTATTTCATCTGGGTATCAGGGACATTGCAAATCCTTTTATAAAGCTTATAATGCATGGACATACTGACCATACTGAAAAAGTACTTCAAGAGCCAAAATATGCATTTACATGACAGAATGTGGAAGCAAAATTAATTTATTGCAGCTGACCACGCAGAAGCATACAGTTAAAACGGTTTTGCTCTTTGCCTCTGAACACAAATGATATGAAATAAAATAATACCAGAGGTCTAACTTCGAAATAGCTCAGTCTCCAAGGTCTAGAGCTGAAGCACCTATCACCTCTATAGATCTGTCTCATACATCAGCTAAAGAACATAAGCTGCACAGCAACCTGAAGACCTGGCATCAGCAGCCTCAAGCATGCTGCAGAAGGTGCAGTCATGCTGTGGTTTTATCAACCAAGTTTGTCTCACCTGGGACCAGGAATGATCCTACCTACCACACTGTAGATACTGCTAATGATGCCTCTTGAACTTTGCCTACAACAGCAGCACTTTGCAGGCATGGCCTGATGTTAGAGCTTGACTAGTTCATATTTTCCATATAGTTGAGACACTTCCAAGTAGCTTCGTACATTTTTTCTAAGACAACTTTTTAAAACATCTGTATTTCAACAGAATATTCCTGTACAATATTCCTGGTTTTCCCTCAAGTATAAACGTTCACAGGAACCCGTTACACTCTTCTCAGCAACTAGAATATATCCAGCAAGAAAAAAATATTGTACTTTCCTCTCACTCCCACTAGAGAAACAGATCTCCAGCAGGAAGTTGTATTTCAAACTAAATTTGAGGATAGAGGGGGTTAAGCTGGCCCTCTAGTACTCCACTAATGCCATTTCTAGTTCTTCATTTTGAATAGTCCTCCAGCTGCTCAGAGATATGGGTCACAAGAGAAATGCATAACTACTTACAATACAGTATGTCTGCAGTCAAATAAAAAACATGGTTGCTATTCAAGCCGAAAAAAACAACCTGCAGCAGGGGAGGCCATAATGATAAACATGCTCTCATTACTGCAGAACATGCAGTAGGATTTCTTCCCATCATACACAGTGTTTCATTTAGGCAATGTAATGTTTCTCTCTTCTTGATTGAGGGAGAACTGTAAAATTAAAACTGGATGACAATAAAAACACCAAAAATGGGGTCAAATTTATCCCTTGCTTAATTCTCCATGTTTTAACGTGTCACATGGAAGAACAACATAAACCACTGCACTAATACTGTTTACATACGGTCCTATTGTGAAATACAGTTTGTTCTAACTTTAAAGTATAGGTTGATCATCTGGAGCATAAACACAAACAACTCAGTCCAGAAATTTATATTCTCACAAACAGCCCTTACTCATAAGTAAATTTTTTCCCTTTTTTTTAAATTGAAATGTGTTTGCTTAATCTACAGTTCCAGTTTAAAAAAAAAAAAAAAAAAAAAAGAAATGTAGGGGGCAAAATTTCCAGTAATACGTCAGCAAGACCAAGGGAGAGGCAAAGTCCTAAAATTCCTGGTTTTAAGATGTGAATAATTGAAAGGCAAGTAAACATTACAGTGCAATGAGGGATTAATTCATGGCAAGGGTCTTGCATTAGTAGTTTTATTGGATATTTATTACAAGGGGTTTTTTTATACAAGGTGGC
Organism: Heliangelus exortis; assembly: GCF_036169615.1. Classification (NCBI taxonomy): domain Eukaryota; kingdom Metazoa; phylum Chordata; class Aves; order Apodiformes; family Trochilidae; genus Heliangelus; species Heliangelus exortis. Next base: position 67,094,251 of record NC_092454.1, on the reverse strand, counting down.
ATTACAAAGTTCACTGGATAGTCTGCATCAAGACTAGTCTTTTATAAGGTTATTTTATTTTGTTAACTTCCAGCCTCTACAAACACAAGCTGCTCTGTGAAAATTGAGACAGAAAGGTGAAGTGCTTTGATCAAGCTCGTTCGGTAAATTCTCAACAGAACTGAGAGTATAATTTAATTATTCTGATTCCTAGTGCCAAAATGCTGTGTATCTCCAAACACTCAAAAGTATAATTAGCTACCTTACAACTTATTATTTTAGCAAAATAACTTCAAAACCAATTCTAAAGCTCTCTGGTAGGTAAACCATTTATGAACATCAGCAACCCTTAGAACATGGGATGGCAGCACAAGACACAAGAGACACTGAAGATGCTTTGTTTTCAAAACCAAGTATTCCAAAATGAAGATCAAGTATTACCAGGCTGTAATCATTCAGTGGTAAAATATGAACACTTTTAGGAACTCCTCTTTGCAGCTGTTTAATTTTAAAATTGAAATCAGTAGAAACAATGCTTAATGGTTCATCAAAGTTTGTTGCCACCTTTAACCACAGGACAGTATTAACATAATCATAACTCTCTGTACTAAATACCTAAGTGTAAGAACAAAAATACTGGTGATTGGCTCTATGAACTATAAGACAAAGAGCTCTGGATGCCCCTACATCATCAAGGGTAATATTTTTCAGAAGAACATACGGACATATAAAAAGGACAAAATGTAGAAATAAATGCAGAATATGTTTCAGAAGAACAAAATGCAGTAATACTTGAACCTCGTAACACCAAGATTTGGGAATTTCTTCAGATAGTGCAAGACTGTTACTAGAGAAAACCAAGGAAAACAGTAAGATTGTGCCTCTAAAGCAAGTCTTGCCATGCTAATAAGAAACTTCCAGAGTAAAGCCAGGCACAGGATCTGATGCCAAAGAAACAGTATATGAAAGACATGCTTGTATTTTTAACTCAGAAGTCTAATTTAAGCACTGAGATGGTTAACACGTTCACAAATTTGCCTTCTACTCAAATATGGATTAATCACAGAAGTAGGTGCTGAAAGCATACTTAAAACATAGTTTTACATATTCTCATATAAAATGCTCTTCCCATGTTTTCCTGCTAGCATTTCCTTCGATCATACCGTTGTTCCTCATGGTAAAGAATCTTAATTTTTTTACATAAAGCAGTAGTAGAAAAATCTCAATTCTTAACATAATCTTTGGACAAAAGAGTAAAATGGGAAAGAAAAAAAGAAACACAAATTTTATAACAACAACTAAATATAGATCTGTTTCCTTAAAAAGGAAGGATGACATATGTGTGTAAAATAGGGCTGGGACCAGCTTTCCAAAACTGGGAAATACACTGATAAACTATGGTGTATTGGCTTTGTTTCATTTTACCCTGGTTCACAGCTGCAAAAGAGCAATATTCTTGATACACAACACAGTTTTACACAATTCCACTTAATATGGAATAAAAAGGACAAAATGTAGAAATAAATGCAGAATACCTGAAACCTGCTAGCCTGGCATATTGGGCTTTACTGAGAGAAAGGTTTTCCAAAACATGTAAACGTTCAACACAACTCCTGCCCATACTTTATCTGAAATACTTCAAAGGTGAGTTTGAGGATCATGAACACCAGAAGAGAATACAACACCAAGACTAGCACCAGTCTTGCACAGCAATTACACATCACATATTCTCTTAGAGATGCTACCTCCATCTCAAAATCATTAAGTCTCCTTGCCCCACTCCTCCTCCTGACAGTCTTGAAACTTCATAGTGAGAATCAATGTAACTTTGACGAGGATTCCTGCAGATTTCATCCCTTTGATATCCCTCCCAAAATAACCAGCTTTTTCTGGTTACCTCTTAATCACACTGGTAACTGAAGGAATCACTTATATTGTCGATACGGAGTAATATATGCATAACTGAGCCAAAAGACATATGCCATTTGAAACACATAAAAAAACCAAGTCAGATGCTAAACAGAAATATATAACTTTGAGAACTAAAAAATTGAAATAAAATAGCGATCCTTAATTCTCTGCTATGTAGGTAAGAGTTGAAAAAAATCCTATGCCATATCACGAAGTTAAAAAAAATTTAAACTTTATTTTCATTTTAAGGTTAGACACTGTTGAGGAAAGGCAGCTTTGTAAGTTATTTTACTTCCAAAAGTAAAAGGTAGGTATGTATGTACCTAATTGTTCTACTTCCATGTTAACAAGCCTCCCTGAGATGCCATTTAGAGAAGCTCTACTCTGTTTCTAATTTCTAAAGTATTTATAAAATACCTGTCATTAGCTACTGCTGCTAATACTTAGCATGACTTTTTAAATGCCCATTCTGTTTTATATTTACACTTCCATGTTCTTACATAAGTCTTTGTCTCTGGTACTTCAGATATTAATATCCTCAACCCCCATTAACTCATTCTTTAGAAAAAAGCAGAACAATCATGTCTCTATCTGTGCAGAAAAGCAAACAATTATACTGTCTGCTCTGAGGCTTGTCATTTTGATGAAGAAACATGACTTAGTGCTCATATTATTGCTATTGATTGCCAATCACAATTGGGAACTGTCTGAGTCACTCAGACAAAATTAACCTAAATAGAGCACTTTAATATTAGATTTTCTCATACAAAACCATAATTCTATAATCAAGGTTAGCGGGGTTTTTACAGTACAAACCTCTGGTAAAACACTGACTATACAGATGGTGTATCCTGTTACTGCATGGACATGCTTGGACAGGCACACCTGACCAAAGGGTCAGCTTCCCACAAGTCTGCATGGAAAATACACAAACCTTATTTGTGCTACAGCTTTGTCTCCTGGGGTGCCCTGGGGATCCTCCTGAGGCTTCGAGGTACATTAGGGGGAGAACACCAATATGGAGCATTTAACCAGTGCCTACACAAATTCAGAACTACTGGCCTTAGTTCTAAGATGGAGATAAAGGCTGCTGAGCAGCTGTGTATTAAAAATGAAATAGAAGTGAAGATAGTATTTCTGAAAAAGAGCAGAATGGTCTCGTGGTTTAGAAAAAAGAAAATGAAAATTCAACACATTTGTAGATTACTTCTACAGTCTTCATTTTATCATCATCGAAAAAGTATTCACCTCAAACTCTTTACTATGCATTGGCTCATTTTTCTAACATGAAAGTTAAATAATAGGCTTGAACCAAGTTCATGAAGATGGTTGGGGTTGAGAACAAGGGCAAGGGAAGAACAATGTTAATATTCAAAATTCCTCTATTTCACTACAGCAAGCTTTCAGCACAGATATGTAAAACAGCACTTTCAAAAACATTTGTTCTTTTTCCAAACGACTGCACTTTCAGCCACTAGAAGGTAAGTAATATGGACCATTTAATAGTACATGTGCTTAACTCCTAGCACAGCTACCAATTACCAGTCATTTGTAAGGGTTGGGTAAAAAGTGCCTTTCTGAAGCTAGAAGTGTGCAGAAGTGTTTAACAATCTGCCCAGGGCTCTGCTTTACTCCACCTGTACCTTGCCTGCCAGGATGTTTTCCTGCCAGTCAGCATCTGATACCAGGTGCACATGGAGCCCTCCAGTTGGCAGGACTCATGCACAACTCCAAAAAATCCCAGCCTTCTCTCAGGTTGTAGTTCCCTGTTGCTTGCCAGCTTCGCATGCTGATTTCCTCAGATACATCTTCTGAGGAGAAGCCTGTCTGTCAGTTCTGTTCATTTTTAACACCATAACAACATTTTCTTTACAAAAGAGAACAGTTTTCACCTAGGAAAGAAAAATATTGTCTTCTTGGTAACAAAACTGGAAACAAGTTTACCAAAGAAGAGGTAAAAATCTAAAGCTATGGACACACAGAAGGACATGGGCCTGCTGGACCAAATCCAGAGGAGGGCCATGAAGATGATCAGAGGGCTGGAGCACCTCTACTACAAAGACAGGCTGAAAAAGTTGGAGTGTCTCAGCTTGGAGAAGAGAAGGCTCTAGGGAGACCATAGAGCAGCCTTCCAGCATCTGAGGAAAGCCTACAAGAAAGCTGCAGAGGAACTCTGCAAGAGTATGGAGAGACAGGACAATGGGTAATGGCTTTAAACTGGACGTGGGTAGATTTAGATTAGATATTAGGAAGAAATTCTTCATTATGAGGGGAGTGAGACATTGGCACAGGTTGCCCAGAGAAGCTGTGGCTGCCCCATCCCTGGAAGAATTCCAAGGCCATCCAGTCTCACCATGGAGCAACCTGATGTAGTGGAATGATTATTTTTAAGGTTCCTTCCAAACCAAACCATTCTAAGATTCTACGATAATCTAAAATTGTTTTACATTTAAAATTGCATGTTTAGCTTCCTGAGTGTTTCTCTGCTTCAAGGCAAAGCTCAGCTACACAGGTGCCCAGCTACAAAAAGTTACTAACTTTGGAGCATGCTCCCTCTTCAATATATCTGAGTTCAGCTTTAAAGCTAAGCTGCAAGAGCAGGGACCAGGTTTTCACACAGAGGCTGCTAAGAACAGTGCTCTCTCCACTCTTTTCTGTGCTCTGTGTTCAGGCAGAGATGTCTCATCCTCTTTGTTACCACTTCCACGTTCTTTTTATCAGTTAAGAATGTAGTTTTCAGACTGATACACTACAAATGGTTATGCCAACTCACAATTCCAAACTCAGAGGAAAATAAAACAAAAACAACAAATGAGATTTATTTGTTCATCTAGTCCCATGACAATTCTGATTTTTTTAATGTTTGCTACAAGGTGGACACAGACTACATGAATCCCATTGGCAGTGCTTAACATTTTTAGTACTCCTGAGCAGGTGTTATCAGCTCTCAACCATGGAAGCAAAGAAGTTCCCTGTTCAGCCTCTGGGAGAAAAAAGAGCAAATTTTGCTTCATCAAGCAAATTTTAGCAGGAAACAATCTTAGACCATACCAATGACTGTCTCCTTACCCCAGACTTTCTCTATGTGTTCCTCTACACAGTCCAGTTACAGCAAACACTACTGCCACCTTTCTCACACATCTGAAGGGTGACCACACTCACAATCTTACCCACAAATTCTCAGCCCACTTCCTCTAACCAAGCCAAATTATTTCCTCATTTTGTTTTGAAAGCTTAACCTAGGACAGGCATTCCTCACAGTGCAACAGAGTTCCAGTGACAAAGCAGAATTCCAAACAATTTGGAGAAAATGCTGGCACTGTGAATTGTCAGCCTAATTCTTAATGAACTTCTTGTATTTCTTTCCCTCTGTTTCCTCTGACATGAAGGTAAAGTATCTCTCCAATCTGTTATGGAAAGGACATAAAAAAAGGAGACATTCCTAGCTAAACTTCACAAGAAAATGGAACTTGGGATACAGAATGAAATCTGAGAGAGTCTGACAATTGTATTTTCTCAAAATGATTTGAGTACCTTTTATCTACAGCAAAAGTGAAAATTTCTCACACACATAAGGTAAAGATAAGGGTCTTGTTTTACACAGGAAAATATTCATTCTTGTGCAATCTCTTCTCTAATTTCCTGACCCTCCAAGCAGCCTTGCAAAATCTGAGATAGACAGACAGACAGATGACATAGATACATAGACAGATCAATCAATCAATCAACAAAGGTATTAAATGTAAATGTGTGTCTCTTATCATGGTCATGAATGACATTAAATGAATAGTAATTGTGTATGAAATAGGAGGGCAAGGGACGTTCTGGGTCATTAATTCCGTATCTCATTATCACTGGTATCAAACATATAATGCCTCTTACTGAATTTATATAGTTTTTTCTGAAAACTAACTGGCTTCAGGATGCTATTGCTTCTTTTGAAAAGCCATTTCAGCATCTCTCTCTTTTCTGGTTCAAGTGCAAGTTTATCCAAGTTCAGTGTACAACTTTTAATTCCAGTTCCAAAATTTAGTTTAATTTAAATAGCTGATTTGTCCAGTGGGATTTCAAACTTTCCCCCCAACCTATTAACAAAGACAAATCATCTTAACCTTCAGGCTTTGTTGGTTGCTTTTTTTTTTTTTTTTTTCTCAGCTGAACAAGATTAGTTCTTCTGGACTTTTCTTATAAGATAGGTTTTTCCCAACCATCATAACAAATCTACTATTTTTTAATTCTTTTTTTTTTTCTTTTTTTTTTTTTTTTTAGAGTGGGGAGTGGTAGTAACTGAAATTAAACATACAGCATGACACACAAGTCCTCAATGGAGAACAGCACCCAGACAGACCTAAAACTGCCTTTATTTCATTCATGCCCATTAGCAGCTCACAGCAATTCTACTATCAACTAAAACACAAATTTCTTTATCTACCTAATCCATCTCATCTTCCATCTAATGAGCCACAAACTGCTGAAACAGAATTATCTCATCCTTACTCCCCTAATACATGACCTTACACTTCACACCACTGAATTTCATTCTGTTTCTTCTATGCCAGTCCTCAAGATCTTTGGGATCTCTCCACAGGAATTTCTTATCTTCTCCTGTACTGCAAAAGCCTCCAGATATCTTGCCATCAGCAAGTTTAATTAACCCTCTCCTATTTCCTGTACAATTACTAGTTATAATAAAAGATTTGTCCAAGGATGAATTTTTGTGGTACTATCCCTCAGCTTTGTTTTCCCAGGTGCTGTTAATATAAAAAAGTTTCACTAAACTCTACATGGGTTGAAAAGTACTGAATATTCTTTCTCCAACAAAAAAGCTATTTTGAAAATAATAGGTAATGGTTCAATATATCCATTATTTTCTGTAAACCTAACCTGCATTCTTTCTATTTCCATTTTCAACCTTTACTAATTTCTTCTTAAGAATTTAATCAAAGACCTTGAACAATCCTATATTTATTTTTTTGCATTCCAACATTATAATCCATCAAGACAGATTCCTGACTGGAATTCTAGGGTAGAAGTTCTCTCTTAACCTCCTACTTCACAAACTCCTCTCAGATTTTGATTCCCTCTTCATCTAAGTGATTTCTGTCTATATACACACCCATTCTAATTACCCATCCTCCTTCTCTGAAATCATCCTTACTAAAAATCGAAATTCATTTCCACTTACCTGGTGGAAAGAGCAAAATCTAACTGTCTGCAAAATCTTTTCCTTGGGCTTTTTTCTCTTCCTTTGATAGTTCTACACGCAAGCAACTTTTGTTATTTGTTGTATCATCTTTTCAGATCGATTTTGAAGATGTAATAAAGGTATTCTTTTTGAGAATTCTTATTTTGTACCTAAAGCATCTAAGCTTCACCCCTTGAGGCTCCTTTATTTTCCTGATGATATTGCTACTGTGGTTGGGTTCCAGACTATTCCACACCTTTGACTGAAAGGAAGTCAAAGCACACTTCAGCCAAAAATCATTAAATATATTTTTTAAATTATAATTTTTCCTTTTGAACTCAAGAAATTTAAATATTTAACTTGTCCATTTATTTATTTTAATCAAAAACAATTAATAATACACACATTTAAGCTTGCTTCAAAGGCCAGCTATCTGTAATCCTTTACTACATGGTAAAAACAAATTTAAGTTTCAGATTTTGCTCATTAAGAAACAAAACTGCTGAAAAAACATTCATCAGCTGTTAGATATGTAAGATTTGGTAAAAAATTCTTGTTTCAAGTGTTGCTTTAACTTAAAGATGTGTAAGTCCTCCAGAACTGATTTCCAGCTCCATAATAAATATTTTTCCTAACCTATTTTTGGAGAGACATGTTGTGGAAGCTTTGTTACTCTTCCGAATACTATGGATACAATCAATGTTTTTCTGACTTTACTAAAAAAACTCTAGGAAAACATTGTAAAATGCAGCAATGGGGAAGATAGAAATTAAGGGGAAAGGATTATACATATTCCTGTTTACTTTACAGTAAGATTTAGGGAGTAACACACTACTGAACAATTTGAGAAAGTATGGACAGATGGAAACTATTTGGTTGTATACAGTCATTTTATTGTATTGTTTAGTTTCCATACATTATCAGAATGAATCATCTGTTCGTGTTCACAACTTCCAGAGAGATTGCTCAGGTACCAGAAAGAACCCAGCCATATTAGGATGATACTCTGCCAGAGTTAACATCCTACTTCTCCATGAGGTTAATTATGTCGAACAAAGCATCGCATGAATAATAGCTACTCTGCCTCCCGCATTAAACACTTAAAACTCCTTCAAAAAGAGAATGAACAGAAGGTCCCTGAAAAACAGCTTGCAACCTCAGTTATTTCCTTGTTACAGCCATGCTTGAAACATCTGAAAAATGCTTTCTTTTTTTTCTGCTATTTGCAGCCTAAAATACAAAACTGCAAACTGTGCGCGTGTAGCAGGAGAAACCTTTTGCAAGGGGTTCCCCCACTCTCAGTGTTATCTGCCATTGGCCACTTCAATATATTTCATAAAATGTAATTCAGGTTTCTTATTTCTAGCATTTCAATAAATTATTATTTAAGCAAAGAAATTATTTCAGTACCTGATAAATATAACTGTATTTTAACTGTAGCAGAGATATATTTAATGCCTGTTCTTTTACATCAGTTGGGGAAAGCTTAAAAGACAGATCGAAAAATGGAAAGAAAAAAGAAGGGAGGGAAAAAAACACCATTCTGCTCTCCTTATCCTGACAATGAAACTATTTGTAATTTAACTTCTGGCAGTCTGCAGCTGCTTTAAAATTAGTCTCTAACTTACTAGAATGGGCTCACCCCCTTCCATACCCAAGTATGGCATCAGCTCACATGCCTCCTACTCTTAACACTCGTTTCTTTCCATCCATTCATTTCTTGTGGTCTACATATTACTAGTAAGTTCAGTTCAAAGTGTTAAGTATTCAGTTCTTAGCAATTATTCTTTTAAAATTTTCAAGGCATTTTATTTTTATTTAATTTGCTTAAGCACTTTTTGGTATTACCCATGTATTAATACATGTACATGTATTAAACGTTCTTCAATCACTAAACTAAACTGATTATGCTTTTTAAGTACATATTATTTACATCTTTGAAGAGTGCTGTCCTTTATGAAGGATTTCACACACATTAAAAAACAACTCATCACTGCAAGATTTGCAAACCTGACTGAAAAAAGAGGTACTATTCAATGGTACCATCTACAACATAACCAGTAAACTTCAACAAAATTGATGTTTACACCTATTTAGGATCAATGATAAAGGGCTGCCTTTGAAAAACAGGTAGAAGTTATCTCTCAGATATGGCTTAAAAGCATACTAATAGACAAAATCTGAAAGAACCAGCTAAATAAAATACCCATCCACAACAGTAAGTGTATCAGATTACAACAGGGATTTCAGCTGAAGAAATGCCTTAACTGAAAGACAGCAGCAGCAACCTCACTCGTGTTATTTTTCTGTTTCTTCATTTTTATCAGTATTTCCATCACAGGAGTATCTAGGCAGCTATCTGAAAGAAGACTTAAAAAAAAAAAAAAAGTCTAAAATCTAGCTATTTTCTGAGGTTTGTCTAGAGATGGGTTTGAAATAAAATTCTGTAGTGAGACTCTACTGTGGTAGCAGAATGCTCTTTTTGTGCAGAAATAAAGAAAATAAGTAATGTTGGTAGAAAACATGAAAAACCTGGAGAAGCAGATGCAGTAGTAAATAAAGTCTAATGAAACAAATCTGATTAATGTTGGCAAAAAGTATCTTGTCTATTGATGGCCAGACTATTTCAGGTGCTCAAGAAGCTCTTCTTAAAAGGACTTCAGACTAGCTACAGTGTTTGAAAACATGATTTAAAAATAGCTTTAAATGGTTCATTTTCATTCAAAAACTTGGATATTAAAAAGCTTCACCAGCCTGCCTACTAGGACTGATCTGTAAAGCAGAATCAGATATAGTTCACAGTACAGCCAGTCCTTACAATAAATTCTGTGAAAGAGGGCAGAATTTTAATATATCCTCACTCTGAAATGTTACAGCAACCAATGCCCATGCCATACGACAGCTACAAAATCATGAAAATGATCAGAAAAAATAATCTTCAAATATGCAAAACAACAGAAACATAACTATTCCTCATATTGAATTCCAAAAGCAAATTTCCATTACATCTTGCTTTCAAAGATGGCCATCTACTCTAAGTATAAGTAGCACTGTATACTCTAAGTATAACCCAGCACTATACAGCACCAATACAGTCTGTCCAGTATTTTCCCTGAAAGTGTTAAAGATTTTTGCATATATGAACAATTGGATAATAAAAGTTGGTGTAAACACTGGGCTTCCAGCACAGACTATGGGTTTGCTTTGGCACACATACACACAGAGCAGCTTTGGACAGAGTTGTGTATGCCCAGAAAGTTAGGACAGAGTAAGCAAGTCCAGAATAGCTCTACAGTGTTGGATCAAAAATGCTGCCAGAAAGGTTCAACACAGTTTTACAGTTCAGACATTTAAAGCTTCCTTTTACAGGGACAGATGTGGTATCCATTAAAGGCATGTTAGTAGGCTTCACCAAATAATGCAGTGTTTTAATATTCATATACCCAACACATTCTGAAAGAGCTACAAGGCTGCTGGGAGACTTTACTCACAGCTGGTCAAATTCATTGTCTTCCCACAGCATCGGTGCTTCAGGAAAGAGGGAAAGAGGGAAAAAGCCAATAACCAAAAAAAACCCCCCAATCTTTATTTATGTAAGCGTATTTCTTTAATCAACTCATGTTTGTTTTTTCATATTCCATCAAATCCACATGACAAAACATTTTGAAATTACTCATCAAGTTGCTTGTTAAATATTGTAAACACAGAATTACCTTGAATTATTTTTAAATGTTTTGTCTGATTGATTTTTCTTTCCTTCATATTTGCATCTTGTGGTAAACTGAGTTTTAGGTAAAAGGAAGGCTCTTCCTTCAGATGGGAATATTTGTAAGGCCTCTGTCTGTGGATTCTCTGGCACTCACTAAGTTATCAGCACTTACTGCAAGTTTTCCCTCAGGCAAAGAACTTCTATGGACTCTGTCCTCCAATAAGCCATTTAATTCCAAAAAACTGACAGGAGCCTACTTACCTTTAAAAAACTCTACCTTACTAGAATGTGGTTTATACCATTCCACTGATGTAATTTGTAAATAGAATAAAGGGCAGAGACAAAAACACACATCACAGAAAATCAGATCAAAACAGTTTTTCTAATACAATCCAAAGCAGAGTATACCTTGCTAACTCTTGCTATAGCAGACCTTTTGTATTCTCATCTTTCCAATGTTCAGTAGTTTTAGAATTCACATTTATGCAGTTATGGTTTACACAAAAACTGTCAGATGTTAAATAGCAAGATTTCTAGCCTTTCAAAATGTGGGGAAAACCTGGTTAACATGAAAATAAGCATCTAACAACTGACAGCAAATTAAAATATTTTTTTAATCTCACGAGTTTCTACCATTTACATTTGTATTTAAGTGGCTGCAATTGTAGTATCTTTGAGAGCTAAATAATTCTAGCTAATACCAGACCACAAGATCAAAATTTTGATTGCATACTCTATTCAATTTTCTTGAACTGCATTTTTACATCTTAATCACTGGACTAGTTAAACACAGAGACACACATTGTGGCACTGTTGAAGCACAAGGACCTTACAAAGTAAATACTTAAATGTATTCCATTCATCCTACCTAAGATTTCAGATTTCATAGAGGTAGCTTTTTCTTGCTCTCATGTTCATTCTTGGAAATTTCCATACCTACTCAAGACAGTTAGCCTTGCCTTAGCTTCTAAATCTTGGACAAAACCCTCAAAATCTGAAACTTCCATTAAGATTAGCAGGTTTCTACTTTAAGTGCCTATGTGGCCTGATTTCCACAAACACCATGTACTGAGAAGCTTCCACTAAAGACAGCCAAAGGACCCCATACTGCTGAGTATCAGGTTAACTCAGAAACTTACACTTAGCTTCTAGCAATTGCTGAAAATAATATGGCCCAGATACCAAAAATTGGCTGATCTTTAATGATCTAATTCTTCTGACACACGTTGACACACTTCTAACATGACCAGTATTATGTGCTAACACCCCAAAAGTGTGGATTTGACTAAGCAGTGTGTAAAGGAGGGAAAACAAAATTTTCACAAGCTAAAGAAATAACAAAGCTGTAAAGACAGAATTCAGTTTGCTTAACTTAGACACTTAATTCCAATTCATTAATTCAGATTCAGGGCTAAAGTTTTAACTTTGTTAGTAAAGAAATAACTGGCCTTGAAGGTCTTCCAAAGGAGATCATGTCTGCATAACTGCTGTATAAATTCAAGCAGACAAGAACTTTATTTAGAGATATTCAAAACCACATAACTGCTCTCCACTGACTACTCAAAAACTTAATTTTCAGAGGACTACTTTACTAGGAACAAGTGGTGGTACACTAAGCACTTACTACACTTGCATGAGCAAATAACACAGCACTACATGAAGAGATCAAGGGCTTCAACACTTGCTTCAGATCACAAAACCTAAACTACATGCAGCTCTAAGATTTTACCACTGACTGGAGCCAGTCTGATTCTCTGAACTGAGAGACCAACTATACATAGAAAGCTACATATTAACATCAGTCATTGGTTTGGGCCCCTACACCTCCGTTAGGAGTTGGTGCCCACACAGTATGTACCTTAAACAGATCTCCTAGTTTAGCTTCTTCCAAAAGTCACCTCATTCATCTGCATCAAACCAACCACCTGACAGTAAGTGGAGACAGCTGGGAGCTTTGCTTCAAAATTACACTTATTGCTCTTAACCACAGAAATAATGAAGACACAGGCTAAATAAACCTCAGGATCTCACTATAGCTTCCCTCCCTCCCCTTTTCTTCATCCCTGGGTGGAAATGTGTCATTTGAGTTATGACCAGGGCTTTTCTTCTCTATCTTCCTGACTGGTACTGCAAAAGCTCATTAGTTCATTAGCACAGAATCTTCAGAATATGAATGAGCACTGCCAGATGTGACTGATCTGGGCTAACAACTTCAAAAGCACCCTGTGCTGGTGTGGGCAGACAGACAGTATGACCTCTCAAGACCATTTCCAAAAGAAATTAGCCAAAAAACCAATACTCACATCCACTGGCCTTCCCTTCCTACTGCCTATCAGACTCATGCTTTCTTCTTAGATGTCTTTGATACTGAAACCCTTAGGAGATGACCTCAGCATAAACCTTACTTCATTCACAACTGTGAGTGAAGGCTCACCTTTATTTTTTCTGAAATCAAAACAAATTTTAATAAAGCCCCACTGTTAACTGACTGAAACAGAAATGTCAATGTTATCAGTCTGTTATAATAATGAATTGTAAAATCTGAAGATTTTAAAACTGTGGGGAGGACAGATATTTAAAAGAAACTTTTATAACCACACTGTCTGCACAGATTGTCATTCTGAAATATCTGTACATTGTTTATACCCCCCCAATTTTTTTCTGCAGTACTTCCATCCTACCAATTACAGATTATTTCTGCAAACTTCTCTCATTAGCTATAACACAAAATGAGTTGTGTTTAATTGAGCCTTCTCCTTTCCATGAAATATTGATTTTATTTTCTCCTACAAGTAACGTATCAATAGTGAATGAACATCAGTGATGTTCTAAGAGCTATAAACCACTCCTTCTTCATGAGTGCTCTCCAGTTCAGTAGCTGGCAGTTAGTGATATAGCCACTACAATTACCACAGTTCCATCAACAGCAAGAACATAAAATCCTTCAAGAAAAAGGTAAAAAACCACAAAGTTACATAGTAAAGCATTTTAAAGCTTCCATATGCTAAAATGAACATTTCCCATGTAGTCTCAATTCATTCCCTCTTGGCTCACCATTTCTGAAAGCAAGACAAGATTTACATAAATGCATATTATTACATGACATTTAACTAAAACGGGCAGAATGCTAAGAATTCCTACAGTTCTTTAAGGAAAAGCTTTAATAAGTTAATTTATTGGCTTACTATTGGGGGAATGAAGATATTAATTTATGTTCTGCAAGAACAGAAGTGTTTCTAACCCCAAAGGCTTGCCTTGCTACAAAATTACCATCAAAGACTTGCCACATGAACATGGCCATTTCAGAGGAGGGCATTTTTAACTGGCTTGTGCTCAGAAATTAAATACCAATTCCTTTATCTTCAATTCTGCCAAAAAAATGTGTCCTTTCTCTGTCTTCAATTGCTTTCCTCCTAACAGAACTCTGAAGCTTATCCTATGGAAGCTGTAAATACTAACCCTGAAAGCTGGTTGAGGGCCACGTTTCCTCAAATATTCCTTAAGAGGACCTTAAAGTGACAAAAATGGCAACACTGATACTGACCCAACTGTGAACCAACATAAGGAAATGGAGAGCCATGCTCCAAAGTTGTCTCCCTGTGCTAATGGACATGAAAAGCACCAGCTCCAGCTCTTCCCCATCCTTTACTAAACCATTCTTCCCTCTCAGCATGACAGCTTCCTTCCAGTCAGTAGCTACCATAAAGCTCTGCAAGTTAGGCAGTCCAGATGTAACAAAGAAAATAACTACAGAGATTCTAAGAAAAGAAAGAATTTTAAGGCTGGGATGTTAGCTAACACAAGCCAGGAAATTTAAAACGGAAATTGAAATTCCAGTCTAAGACAGACATTTTGGCACAGATAGTGCATGATTTTCCTTTGAGTATTGTCAGTCAAGATCCTCGCTCCTGAGACTACACCTTCACAGTGCATTCTCTTTATATAAATATGTGGAGATGCTTTGAAATTTGATGATATTTGCATTTGGACTGACATCTTCTTGTAATATGTTTGACACTGAGCACTTCTTTAACAAAGAACTGAGTTGATTTCAACCCAAGTCTTTTCCAAAGAATAACGGGCAGCTACACGTGAATGAATAAGTAAACAGTTTGCCACAGCAATGAATGCCTTCAAAAACAGCAAGTTTGCAGGCACCAGATGGAAGAAGAACATTATTGCAATTCCTGCATCCCATTGTGTAACAGCCAACAGAGCCGTTAACACTTTCTGGTGATTTCTAAGCTTTTTTATGTGCTTTCCTTTGAAGGTGTTTTTTTGTTCCCTGTCAGTCTGCAAGCTCAGTTCAGATGTCTGGGAAGGAAATTTTATTGGCAAGCTGTCAAATAGGGAAAAATACAAAATATAGATGGAAATAAATATTAATGATATTACAAAAATCACTAGACGGTTACAAAGCTTAGATTATAAAGCATGCCCTACTATTTACAGTATATCTTTAGCCTCTTACAAGCCACAGCTTTCTTTCTCCTCTGCTAGAGCTGTTTGCCTTTCTGCATTTTAGTTTATCACTTATCTCACAGAAATGTGTACCTCATGATCCCAAAGAGTTTCCACACTTCTTTGTTTCCTTTTTCAGAAAGACAACTTAAAAATTACTATATGACATCACATTCTTCTCCAGAACAAAATAGTAAGAGACAGCTGAGACAATTCAAATTACTTATTTTAATTACTACAAGCACAGCTCATCATGATGAGAAAGTTACCCATTGAGGAAAATACTCACTTATGTTAAGCAGTATGTTCTCCTGTCCCCCAAAATATATGAGCATTAGAACCATGCTACCTTTATTTGGGATGTGCTTTCAGTATCTTGTACACAGTAGAACTGAGAGTGTTTCATTTAAATTGTCAATAAGCATCTCTAAGCAATGTCTGAATTAGTCCCTGGCAAACCAGGGCAGAAAGGTAACACAACATTTACAAGCTCAATTCAAGGTGGAAGAATCTGCTTTGTATTAAAGATGCAGTGCCTTGCTCATTCAGGAAAGGAATTGTTTGTATATATTTACAGAACCAAATTAATTTCTGCTGTAAACTAGAGCAACAGTTTTGAAATTGCAGTGCTCATAATCACATTAGCACTAATTTTTAACACTCTGCTTTGTAGCACCGTGTTGAGTATCAGTCCATTTTTATATCTACATTTTAAAAGGACATATACTAAGACTTGACTCCTAAAAGGTAAGAATGCATTGTTTACACATTGTGTGTCTGCCTGTACAGGAAAGACAGGTTATTGACAACAAAACATTTTATAACTCGAGCACATATTTTCCTTCCATGCTATCTAGTTGTACCTAGGAAAAAAAGTACGGCACTGCACCTTTTTGCAGAGCAGGAAATAATAACAGTTCTTTGTGACAAAGGGCAGGAAAGGATTGTTCCATGCATCTTGTGAGTGACCCATGCAAACAGTTCAGAGACAATGATGGTAAGATGGTGTTGAGGAGTAAACAAAGCTCACAGTTAGACCTCACAGCTAAAACAACAGTAACAATGATTAGGGAATCTTAAGGTGGGTAAACAAGCCAGAAGCCAGGATCAATACCGCGAGCTAACCTTGTAGTTACAGCAATGATAAGCATGTTTGAAGATGCTACACACTCTGAACTGTCAAGACAATTTTGGTGCTTACATTTCTGATATAAAATTTCAGGGGTACAGCTGAGGTGGTCTAACCTCAACACCCCCAGGGCAGAGAGTCAGGTCTGGCATAGCCCTGCTCCCCACGTCCCACAGCACAATCCTCTCATTTGCCTGCTGCAGACTACACTGCACAATTAAATACAGACTTTTCTTTTTCTTTTCTTTTTTCTTTTTTTTTTTTTTTTTTTAAGAGAACGAAAATATTTTTTCAGAAACAATTAAAATAAACAAAATATAAGGGTTTAACACTGGAATTTTCTACAAAGCAGCAACATGTGGAAGTCTGGTCACTGCCTGGTTCTCAGAAAACCACTGCTCACTCTTAAGGGCCCTAAATCTGCACTATTCACTCCAAGCCACTATGACCTGTATGTTGCAAGTGAATGAGACAAACAAACTGGAACATCTATCATATAACAGTTACAAATTATAGGCACTTGGCCAACTTAAGTGTATTACTCCAACACACGCACCACGTGCACCCCCCATGTCATGGGGAAGGAGCTTGTGTGCCCTTGTGAGGTTGGGAGCTATGCTGGGGGTGGCAATGCCTCCAGTGGGGTCTCCCATGCCAGACAAGTCACAACTGAAGGGTCAGCAAAATGTGTGTCCATGGGCAGGATGGGCTCAGCAGCCTTCAGGCAACCATCCTAGGAGGACAACTCTAACTCCAAACCCAGGCAGATGGAGCTCCTTTAGCCCTGTAAGGCCATCCATCTCAGAGAAGGAAACTCAGACTAAACCTACATCCTGAGGACTTTGCTGTCACCATCCAAGCTTGCTGGGCCCTGGCACATGAACCTCAGGAGTAAAGGGTGGGGCCAGTTCCCTGCATTTTGTGCCTCACCTAAAAAATCCACAGCTGAGGCTCGAAGGGTGAACCCACACTTGTGAAGCTCCTGCAGGGACAGGCGAGGGTCGAAGCATCAGGGGAAAGGGGCACTGGAAGCTGCAGACCCAACCCTGCATGCAGGAGCCTCAGGGCTTTGGTTGCTCGAGACTGACCCTGTAGATGACAGTCTTGTTCAGCAGCATCCCGAGTGACCAAGCAGCCTTTCTCAAGGAGAGCACTGCTTGCTCCACATGGAGAGGGGCCAAGGAAAGCTGGGTGGCCCAACCAAAGTTCAACTCCACCCCACACACAGTTGGCTACCTGCAGTCAATGGGCATCTTCTGATGTGGCTGAACAAAGGCACACACCTGCATCTAAAGGTGTGTTACAGACAGCACAGACGGACCCGTGCCTTGGCTGTCCCCTCACAGAAGACTTTCTGCTGTGGCTTCTGCAACCCCACTGCCTGCCCTGCATTGGCCCTTTCAGCCATTAGCAAGTGTGAGGAGAGCCCTTCTGAAATCTTCGTTCATGAAGCCAAGCCATGACACTCCAGCACTGTCCCCAGAAAATTAGAGCACAATACTGCACCGGTACAGTTTAATTAAAAGAAACAAAGGAAGGCATATATGTGAGACTGACAACACGAAGTATTTTGAGGATCACCATCCAAAGTAAAATGCTAATGAATTGCTAGATGTGATTTTTTTTCATTTATGGTAAAACAGTACTGACAAATACTATAGTGTCATGTTTCTCATCCATGAGCTAAGGTCATAAACATTTGAAAAATCCAGTCTGGACAAAAAGACAACGCTCTGCCTGGAGTTAGGACAACACACCATCAGACTGCCCCTAGAGCAGCCAGATGCTGAGTTGTGATGAGGGTGTCACAATCTCCCTCAGGACTCCCTCACCACTCTGGGAGAGCAAACTCATCTACACTTGGCATAGCAGATACCCCCCCAGCACACTGGTGCAGCAATGCCACCCAGAGTGCTGGGAGCCTTCCTGATCCATCCATCCACCCATCCATCCATCTACATTTGCCACCATCAAGCAGATTTTAAAACTCAGGCTTTCAAAACACTACTCATGATCTGGGTGGCTCTCTTACACCCCCATGCCCTAAACAGGCCAAACCAAAATACAATTCTGCATCAATTAATTTCAAAAGTATTTATATAGCTCAAAAATCCATTTCCTTTATCTTTTTAAGGCCAGATTATCCCAAACACACATAAAGATGGAACACTTTTTTGGCATGGAAGAATTTTAACATTAATCTTCCTATTATATTTAACATCACTGTCAGTTTCGATGCACATGCTCACAGCATAATCCATTTGTGTTTTGCATATCTCAGTGATTAACAAATTCTGAACAACTACCACCAATATGTATCATGTTCTACTGAATAGCAAAGTGTGTAGACTTAAAAACATGCAAATTAGAGATAAAGCAAACCAGGAGAGTAAAATTCAGTGTAATGCAGGTGGGTATTTTATGCATCTTAGTTAGCTTTTAACCACATTCCTGTCTCCATGTACTGACGAAAACACTGTAGTGTAGACCTTCTCTCAACTTCTGAATGATATAGTTTTGGAGGATAATCTGGGAAGTATTTGGTATCTACTATCAAAGGTAATGAAGAATCATTGTATCCTTCTGATATGCTCCCCTAAAACTCTTCATTCCAGTTATCCTCCAGTACACCCCTGCTCAGGTAGTGCCACAATAGTACTATGTTACAGTACACACTAGTTTTAATGTATTAAATAATATAATAGGATGCAATGGTGTGGCCATATGTGCCACCAGAAGCCTTGCTGATAAGCCACAGTAGTTAAGTTTGAACTTTTTTTTCTTTTTTTTCCTTTTTTTTTTTTTGAGGGAAATCAAGTGGAGGATAACAATATATTGTAAGAACAACTAACCATATTGTGAACTTTTTTTAAACGGTAAGTCAACAAACAAGAAATGTCTATTTTTGAAGCAGTTTTCCTTATGAAGACTACTACAGTAGTATCTTTCAACTGAACACAGAAAGGCAGACTTTAATTTCTCACAAGCCCTTCCACTGAGAAAGCTGCAGGAGCTGAGATCTTTGGATGTTTTGCCTGGGTCTCAAGGTATGCCAAGAATGTAGCTACCAAAACATTTGATGCAAAAATCATCAACCCTTGGAAAAAAATTTTTTAAAAAAAATATTTTACAAAAGGCAAAATGAGAGATGAAAAACATAACCCAGGTATGTTAACTATATGAAGGAGTGGCCTACCTAGGTCTGATACTTCTGCTGTATATACAGTCACACACAGTTTTAAGGTAAATGAGTCTGCTAATTAACAGAGTAGAGACCACTGTTGTTGAAGTCCACTGTGGCACCATTTTTTAAAAATATTTTTTTACAATTTCATAATAATGAATTAATTTATTAAAAAGACAATGCATAAAAAAGACACACTGTACATTTATGAGATTAAACAAAACTAAAAATTAATTTAATTAGATTTTAACTTGAAGGATTAAAAAGTCTTAATAACTTAGGTCTGGAATTTTTGTCCATATGTGCTAAAACTACTTATATAAATTTTACATAACAACTTTGTAGATGCCATGCACTAAATGAAAACAAAACAAGAATACTTATTTTAATAATACCTGTAATACAGGATCACTGGGCCAAATGAGGGAGCTTATAAATAATTTTGTCTGTGGTATTACCAGTTTCTCAAAGCTCAGATTCTGGGAAAACCATGCTTAGTTACCACAGTCTCAATGTGTGCTCCACAGGAAACGGAGGTTCATTTATTGCAGAAGATATTCTGCTGGTATTATACCATGCCTTCAACCATACTACCCTAACTAAAGTGTCACATTCACTTACCAAATCTGAATTAGAGCATCTTTTCCTGACTTCAATGTAGCATTTATTTGCCAATTTTAAGCAACAACTCTGAATACTAGGACAGCATATTAAGTATTGAAACCACTGTACAATAACATCTAAACCTAAAAAAACCCACAACTTTTGGAGGTCTTACAGTGTGCTTCTCCAGTTATCCCAAAACCTTCATAATTAGCTTATGTCTTTGCTTTGATGTGATTTCTAAGGTTTGTGAAAACTTCTTAAGCACATCCTACTGGGTGAAACAGAACAGCAATCAAAGAATGTGTAAGATAGAGAATTAAGATCAGAGTCCCACCACCCACAAAGCCAGTCAAGCCAACAGCATGTCATCAAAGCTGTTGAAAACTAAATGTAACTTCTGTTGACAACATTTGCCAGGATACTAAAGTGACACACATAAAATGATTTACAAAGGTCTGTGCATGGGAGACAAAAACTTCCCATGCCTCCAGAACTCTGCAGGAGCAAAAGCATTTTAGCCTCTTCCATGAGGACTGTGACATTCCATTAATGGAGGAGTCCAGAAGCAGGACATATCAGGGGTTCAGATCACTTCAGTCACCACATTATTCTTCCTTTACTGAGTTTTATCCAGCTCAGGGAAAGGGTGTACTGTCTACACCGAAGTTTTCTTCCAGCCTTGATATTTCTAAACAATGTAACTCTTCTGCCGAGCTTTCTCAAGTAGAACACAGTTAATAAAATCCACACCAGGGTATTTTCTTGTGGCTTAATAAAGGCTAATTCCATTTTCAGATTAATACATTTTTAAGCAAAATCACAAGTATCTTCGTTCCATTTTGCAATGCCCTTTAGTTCTCCTTAGAATAAGTGGTTTCTTGATCTATTTTTTACAGATTTCCATGAGTAGTTTGGGTTTCCTCTCTGATCTGGCATTTGAAAAGGCTGCTGGTGCATATGCTAGACAATGAAGCATTAAGGAATTTGGAATATGGGGCCAAAAGCTGGCCTGGCAAACAGAAGATTATGGGACACAAACGCATTCTGCTGCCCAGTTCAAGCTCACAGGCAACATTTTGGGCAGCAGCACCCAAGGCAGAGCTTACTCCTGGGAGACCTAATGGAATTGGGATAGGAAGTGTGATGAAAAGGGTCTGAGTAGATTCCGGACAAACTGAAATTAGAATACTTCCTTCCTATCAGAGCTACCAAAGGCTCCCACATGAGTTTTTCAAGGGAACATATTTTAGGTTGAATACAGATGGAGCATGATTTACTTCCCTTCTCAGAGCAACAGGAAAACTATCAAAAAGACTAGAGGTAAATTCACCTATTTCTGAGCAACCTCACTGCCCTTAAGTTCAGGTAATTCCTTAGAAACTGATGGTTTAGGTGAGTATGTAATACTTGATTTTCTCCCTCTTTACTAATGTCTGTTATTTTCTGCAGTGAGTGCTGGATTCCATTAAACGTATTTACATTTTTCTCCTTAAGCACTGTTTGCTGCATTTTCATTTCACATGTTTTAACCATCCAACAAATATTGTGGTTATGCAAATATTTACACTGAGTTCAACTTATTTATTTTTGCACCAAAAAAAAAAAAAAAAAAAAAAAAAAAAAAAAGTTGTTCTTATTTCTAAAAATACTGGATTTGTTTAGAGAAAAAATGATTAATCATTATTAACAATCATAATTTTCTAGTTGTTATAAACTGAACACCAAACCACATGGTATTAAAGTCCAAGAAAGATGTCAGACTCATTCCCACACTCTCAATCAGGCAGATCTGCATTAACACTAATGAACATCTGCCAGCAAAGGTGGAGTCCACGTAAAAGTAAACATATAACTTAATCAACATATTTGTGAAGCTCAGTGCTCATTTTCCAAAGGCAACATCAGGTACTGACAGACCTTCAACATTCCCAACCTGCCCACTCCTTCATAAAGCAGCAATGGCTCGAGCTTCAGAAATGGGTCCACACTGACTCATTTCTTCTGCAATACCCAGGGGAGCAGAGACAAACCACACACAGAGATTTATTACTCCAAGTTATTGCTTCCCTTGAGCTATTTGAATAACAAACAAAAAGAACACAAAGTGAATCCAGATTTTCCTATTTTACTCTTTTATAACATAAGCTCTTTGAGACAGGAGGACTATCTTCATTTTTCAATGTTTTACAGTATTTTTCATTTTATCAACAATTCACATAATAATAGATATAATTGCTCTCTCCTTGCTAAAATGTGTCTACATAGTACTTAATAAAACCTGGAGTGAGATGATAGACACCAAGGTCTAGAACGAAAGGCATCACTTCAGTGCAGTTGGCTACCTGGGCTGATAACAAAGTAAGTGAAATATGATTTTGCAGCATTTGTATAGTTTCAGATGCAGAGAGGAAAAACCATTCTGTTCACTATGATGTATTTAGACTGGAAAAAAAAAGAAGGCTGATTGAAAAGGGAAAAAGCCCCACAAATATAGAAGGGTAAGATTCTATTTTCAGTGGAAGCAGAAGCTTTCTACTGCTTCGCACAGTCAAGATACCATACCCGTGTCACTGTATCCCTCAAAATCAAGCCAAGGTTAAGTTCATCAAATTTATTACTTCCCACATCTGGCCATCATTGCATCTAGTCCCAATTAAGAGCTTGCAATAAACAACTTAAATTAATCTCTTTTATAAATCTGGGTAATACAACATTGTCGATATAGAAATATTTGAAATATGTTTCCACATATGAGTTATACAAAAGATGACACAGTTCCATCTCATTGATATAGACCCTGACAGATCTCCTGACAGGACAGATTTGATTTGGATCAAGAAAGAATATACACTGAAGATTTTTGTTGAATTAGCCAGAACACAGTATGTTGGTTACACAAGATTTATGCCGTCTACGGAAAAGTATATATGACATCCATCTGGCAAAAAGTCAGGACAGCACAGAAAGACAACAACTGATTCAATACAAATTCAACCAGAACACAGTCGCAACTTAAAAATTTTCAAATGTGTGTTTCTATCAGTTCCTTGTGTCACACTACATCCTATTTTTCATTTTATTAGAAGACACTCTAAAAGATTCACAAACTCTTCAGCTCATTTCCTAGGGATTTAATCTAATCTCACTGGTTAGAGGTGCCCTCCACAAACTCAGTCAAAAATTTGTCTATGGTTAGTCACAATGTCATTAGTACTTTCTGTTTACTAATCTGGATGTTAAAACAAACATCTTGATTGAACTAAATCCACAGAAATTAGAGACTGGCATTTCAGAGGAACACTCTCAATCCTCTCCTAGCAAGATGGCAAATGGAAAGATAGGAGGCTCTGCATAAAACAGGATCCCCAGGCACTCAGTTAGATAAACAGCTCAACAACTCATTTACTGTCAAGTACAAAGACAGAAAGATTTTTCAGCTGCTCTAAGTAGATCTTAGCATCTTAGCCTACCTGCCTTCAGATACCTTGCTTTATAGTGCCAATGTGTCTATGTGGACATAAGTCCTTTTTTACATTTACCTTCATCTAAGCTTGTGTTGATAGTCACTTCAATATAGAGTTAAAAAGACCCCAAACCTCATACATTGCCCACTTAAAGCTGTGAGCCCTCCCAACACCCAGTAGAGTCCTCATGAGTTCATAAGGTAATTCTTCAGCTGCCTAGGACAGCTCAGGAACTAGCAAGAGTGTGTCTGGAAACCAGCAGATATGAAAGGTTCACTGACATATGAAAGGATAACAAGGAGATGGGCTGAATTCTGCAGGCTTACCAATAAGCTGAAGAAAACATCAATTAACCATTATGTACACAGCAGAAGCCTTCTGGTTTCATAAAATGGAAAACCTGCTCCACACTAGGTAACATTTGAACTTGCTGCAGTATAGCACAGCAGCTCCCAAGCTTGTCCTTAGCTTCTGCTGTATTCCTGCTCATCCTACAGAGCAAGCTGCCTCCCATGACAGCAACTTGCTGCCAGTCCTTAGCACCCCACAGTACCTGCAATACATGGACCTCTGTGCAAGTATTAAGTTCCATCAAGAGCTGCAATACAGTGACTTGGACCCCTATCTCCTCCAAAAATGGAGGTGCTTTGGCATACCAACACATGTGGATCCATTACTCACTGTGACTGCCAGTGCTGACTCCCAGTACCACAAAGGACACAGTGTTCCACTGCACAAGCACCAGTCTCAGTGTAAGCACTTCAATTAAAGCTTAAGCCAATGTCAGTTGCTCAAACACTTAATCTCAGTTCCTTTTTTCCTTTTTTTTCTTTTTTTTTTCCTGTGCTGATATTATACAAAACACACTATATACATAGTCCTCAACTATGTATATATTTTATGTTCAAAGTGAAATCTCAGCCTCAGTGATGACATCAACAAAAATTACTACCGCATTTAATGAGCTCAGATCTGTATTTTGTTGCAAGATTCACATGACAAAACACAGACATCTACATCCAGGGTAACCATTCAGCTTCCCTTGATCTTCACTGAAGAAAAGCAGACACTTTTAGACTCATCTTCTCCTAGAGAAGACGCCTGAAATAGGTTAACTGATTTATATCCCAAAATGCTTTTTTACCTCTTCATGCTGAAAAAAAGATTTAAGTGACAAGCTCTATATTGTACATATCTAAAATAAGCAGAAAGAAACCTACACAGAATTTTATTCCTGGTTTTCAGATGAAAACACAGCTTGTGTAAGTAAATGGAAGCAAGCATATCACGTAATACAGACTGCTCTGCAGAAAAGACCACAGTAAATAGTTATTCATCTCTCCTTCACCAGGAAGGCTCCAAATATTTAGGTATGAGACAATGAGATGGAAATTTGGAAACGTTAACTGTTCATATCACCAGTGAGCTGAAATAAACTTTTCAAATAATTTGATAAGGTTCCTGAATATCCTGTAAGATTAGCACATTTTTTGATACTGTTATAACTGATAATTGATTTCCTATTTAAATGAAGTTACTTCAGCTATTCTGTGTTATTTCCTGCACTGTATCATTATACATCAGTATCTCTTCACAGATTAAAAAAGAACAGAACAGTAATAATTTTGCATCTCTAGAGTTTCAACGTCCTAATTGTACTCTTTGCTACAGCAGGATGTATTCAGTGATTTATTCAACATCATCTCTTCACTGATGCATCTTTGGTTTAATTACTTAAACAGGAGTTATATCCTTACTATGGATAACTTTCCTGTATTTCCCTCCAGCTTCCAAAATTTGTCTTCTAATTTTACTCCTAATTTTCACCATGCCTGCCAAAACTAATGTTCTATTTGTAATCTCTGAACTGGATTCCCAGGAACAGGAGAAGATCTTGTGGTCTCTTATGCCCTGTCATATCACAGAATCACAGGAAGTGAGGGGTTGGAAGGGACCTTGGGAGATCATCAAGTCCAGCCCCCCTGCCAGAGCTGTGTCACCTACAGGAGGTCGCACAGCAACACATCCAGGTGGGGTTTGAATGTCTCCAGAAAAGGAGACTCCACTACCTCCCTGGGCAGCCTGGGCCAGCATTTTGTCACCCTCACAGTGAAAAAGGCTTTACTTCTGTTTACATGGAACTTCTTATGCTCCCACTTGCACCCATTGCCCCTTGTCCTATCATTGGTCCTCACTGAGAAGAACCTGGCTCTGTCCTCCTGGCTGTCTCCCTTTACATATTTATAAGCATTAATGAGGTCACTCCTCATTCCCCTCTCCTCCAAGCTGAAGAGACCCAGCTCCCTCAGCCTTTCCTCTTAAGGGAGATGTTCCACTTAAGATGATCCCTTAATCACCCAGCTCTGGGCTGGACTCTCCCTGTCCTTCTTGAACTGAGGGGCCCAGAACTGGACACAATATTCCAGATGTGGCCTCACCAGGGCAGAGTAGAGGGGCAGGAGAACCAGGAGAACCTCTCTTGACCTACTGACCACCCCCTTCTAATGCACCCCAGGATGCCATTGGCCTTCTTGGCCACAAGGGCACATTGCTGGCTCATGGTCATCATGTTCATATACCACACTATAATTTTTTTCTTTCTCTCTTTGTCATCACTGGTTCTTTCTAACAATGGATATTGATTACTTGGAGCCTGATTTCCTAATTTTTCCTTTCTTGCTGTTCCTGATTAACTATCTTACATAAAACTATGTGTCTTATCTTACCAAGCCTCGATGGAGATGATCAGACGGAAATACACCAGTGAGACACAAACAGCAGAGATACAGCGTAGAAAAGAATATAACACAACAGTAATGCTGAAACTCAAAATTGTGATTTATGAAATTGTAAATGGCCAATTTATTTCCAAAATAAAATTCTTACCTAAAGCCAATTTAGACTACAAACTATAAAAATAAAAGTTGTACAGTTTTTAATTTTAAAAATGCTAAATATTGAAGGCATACACCAGTAGAAAACTTACCAAATTCTACCAAGATCACATCTTTTGCTGAACTGTGCTCATCAGAATGTATTCCAAGAACTTACTGAATGAGACTGTAGTAAGCCCATAACACTGTGTGATTTATTGGTGCATGTAATTCTACTAAGACAAATGTAAATAACAGACTGTTAGAACACTGCAGTAAGACTCTCACATTCAACATCTGTGGAAAAGAACATGAATCCTCTATATGCACTGCTATGTTTGAGCAAATTTATCCCCTCTACAGACACCACTTCCATTTTCCTCCTAAGTGAAAAATATATAGTTTTACTCTATACACCCATAGAAAATTTCATTTTCCAACTTAGTGGTGTGCTTCTCCCATTTTCCAGATTAAATAAATTTAACAGCCTGGTTACACTCTAGTTCAATGAAGAATATAAATTTGACATAATCTCTATTAGATAGTGAATATTTTAGAGAGGAAACTCAATTTTTTTCTTATCCATAGCCTCACATCTTATAACCTACATAATTTTCTAAGACCTTTATCTTGCTTCACTCTTCAGCTATACTGCTGCTATACAACACGAACAATGTCTCCTTCCCATAGAGGACCAGCACATGTTCAAGGTCCCTTCCAACCTAGGCATTTCTATGATCCAAAACAGAAATATTTCACAATATTTCAAGAAGGAATTACCAGTATAGGTACCTTGATAAACCACAGTTTGGCCTGGAATCATATTTCAGTGTATTATGAGGACCCTGTTTCAGTGTGTTACAGATTCTGCAGCTTTTTTGTGTTTCCATAAAATGGAGAACCTGGAGCTTTTTTGTGTTCTGACACTTTTTCTACAGCTGATACATCTTCCCAGACAAAGGACTCAACAGTTTTTCACATGTTCTTTTAAAATACACTCTGTAATGAAGAATCGATTCATTACCAGAAAAAGAGCTGAAATTGTCATAAACAACTTTCAATATAAACAGTAACCTGTTCTTTCAAGTCAGGACTGAAGTATTCCAACACTGTCAGAGTGACAATTAAGTATAAAGTCTCTAAAGCACTGATTTTAAGAACTACTAGAATTTAAAGGAAAACTTCAAATGCTTCAGCTACCCTTCAGACTACTGACATTCTACTTAGCAAATAAAGGCAAGTCAGTGATTCTAAAGACTGCATGGATTCCAATTATATGGGTTTCAATTTATATCAAAGTTGGTTTATCAGCAATGTGCTTGTAAAATGCCCTCTTTTTTTTTTCTAGTGGACTGAACAAGTTGTTTTATTGGTAATAGAACCATGCCTTGTTTCTAACTTACACATGTCATGTGAACCCTGGCTGTTCCCCATGGCACTCTGAGGAACCAAGGTGATGCTTTAGTCCAGCTCTGGACTTGCACTGACCAGCCAGACAGAACAAAGACGAAACCACTACCTGCCAGTAAATGTCCTGCTTTCCCAGAATTTTAAGAACCAAATACCTTCTGAAAGACAGCTGAACTCAAAACCTAGTAGAAACAACTACATGACAGACTAAAAAACAGCATGACTGCCTTAAGTGACAGTTCCTTTCAGAAACCAGGCCAAATGAACAGTCATTTCAGACCCTGTCCCAGGGTCTCTCTTGGGAAAAAAAACAAAACAAAACAAAAACAAGTGTGCTGACGAAAAAGGAAAAGCAATTATTGCAGAAAAGGCAACTGGAAAACACACCATGTTCATCTATTCCAGTTTATAATATACAGCATACCTTGTTTTCTATCAATTTTAACCCAGCATTTCTTTTTATATTTATGGTAACAACATAACAAGGGAGTAAATTTCTGCAATTCATATCTTAACTAGTCAGTAATCTGGAGGTCTAATGCAGAACCAACAAGCAAGTAATTATTCACATCAGTTGACCCTAAATTTATAGAAGGGTTTTCATTTTCTGGAAAAAATAAGTTTATTCTCCTAAAATACTAAATCTATTTTATTTCCCACAACCAGTTTCAAAAAATTGCTCAGTATTTTAAATTAGTTCCACCATAGAATAGTATGCATTAACTACAAAATTTTCATACACAACTTAATTATCAGCACATACCACTTCAAATTAACATTAACCTCAAAGTTTTCTCCATTTTCTTAACTAATAATTACTCTAAGATAACTAAATATTGTTCTTTGATCTTTTTTCACAAAAAGTATTCGTTAGTGAATCTATGTGCAAATAAATATTACCTTTTCATAAGAAAAATATATATACATAAAAGATGCTTGAGCTTTTCCATTTCCACACAACTTTCATCACCAATATAGCAGGTACATCTCAATGAGAACAATCAGTAATTTAAGGGTTTAAAACACTTTTGGAGGAACTTAATTTAAGAGCATAGTATTTTTAAAAATCCTCTTCATGGTTTATTTTTTATACACAAAGTCTAAAATCTGTACTTACTTCAACATGTGCAAAAAATGTTTGTTCAGTGTTATCATTATTTTTCTCCTGCAGATCTGGTGAGATGTTTCTGTTTCTTACTTGGATATGTGTTTTACTAAGGTAACCATCACCAAGGTCCTGCGTTCAGAAAATAAGAAGGAAAAAAATTTTCTGTTACCAAAATGCTAAATGTTGTCACTGTTCTAGAAAATAAACAGAGCGTGGTATTTAGGTGTAAGGTCCAGGTCTTTTTATAGGCACTGTTGACTGCACTGCTTTTCAGTATCTTCTCACAGGTAGTTTACATTCATTCTTGGTAGTAAAGGAATGAAAGACCTGAACAATAAACATAAAAATTAACATACCTACCGACTGGACAACCTCCACCTGGAGATTGGGATGAGCACCAAAGAACTGAAAGACAGTGCACTAAGGTCATAAAAAGATGAGCAGCCTTTAACAATTTAAATCTATTTCAAGCAGTGCATTCATGCCACTATAAATTGCCAGTTCTTGGTAGACTGATTTGGTTTTGCTCCATTCCCCCTCTAACATTCTTAGAGTCACGAAAAAAAAAAAAAAACAACAAACCCACTTCAGAACTTATGTGTAGAGACCTAATTTGTGACCTAATGATCTCAGAGGTCCTTTCCAACCCGGCTGATTCTATGATTCCCTTCTCTTGATCACCTGTGAGTGTAAGAGAAAACAAAGCTGGACCTTCTCCCAGCTCCCTCTTTATCATTCTTCTTCCCTGGACACATGGTCTACAGCTCTAAAGGGCCCTCAAGCAATTTGAGACTGGCAGGGAAAGGTTTCATGAGCTTTTCCCTCTTCCTGACCTGACTAATCTGCACATACTCCTTTTTTTTTTTTTTTAATTAGAAATAAAAGGAGAAAAAGTTTAATAACAGATCACTGGAAAGCATACACTATGAAAGAAAGAGAGAGAGTATGCAGAACACAAAGGACAGTAGTTGTATGTTAAGAACTTATTTCTCAAAAGAAAATTGAGGTTTTATTAGCTGTTTCATTACTTTTTATTTTAGACAAACACAAAGTATATGCACAATATCTGATGAGAAGCAATTCTAATCAAAACAGTCTCATTAATGCATCATTAAATTGCTTGACAAGGCCACAAATTTAACTATAATTTAACTCTTTGGTAATCTGTCATTACTAACAGTTTATTTCATGTATTCTGACCTTTAAATACACACAGGTTTCATTCTGACACACTAGTTCTCTCTTTTCAAGGACACTAGAATGCATGCACCTCAAAAACCTGCTATGGGCTATTTGTTTACTTTGTTCTTATCAAGTTTCACATCTGATGAAAACGAAAATCCTTACATGTACTTTTGCCCATGCATATAGCATGATTCATGTACTACAAGCAATTATCTCACTAGTAACTTCTCCTACTGCATGCTTTTTTCTCACTAAATCTCATCAAGCATGAATCCACCACATCTTGCTGGATGTCCTGGCTGCAGAACCAACTGCATCCTGTGCAGTGAAGAATCAATCATTTCAGACAACGGTGACAGAAAATTTAAGCCTAACTACATGATACAAAAGACACTCCTCTCACTCTTTTAACATTCCAGGTCTCTCCTTGTGGAGCTTCTTGCAAGCATCAGCAAGAGCAAAGCAACTTCAATTGGTATTTATCCCCCTAAGAGAAAGTAAAGAAAGTATTACAGCCACCCACAGAGGTAAAATGCCCCAAGGCACAATGAGCTTTGCCAGAGAAGGGTTTGGATACAGCATTCATCTCCCTGAACCAGTTCTTCCTGTCAGCAGAAAGGAGCCAAGCTCCACAGCCTTTGCAGTCTATAGTATTTCAGTGTTATGAAAAGAATTCATGGACAGCTGGAAATAAAGAGGTAGCAGTCTCTGCATTTGATGGCTGTATGTCAGAGGCCATGGCAGGGCAGGGAAGCATCCCTCCTCTTGCACTCTCTGTATGTATTTTGTACACTTCTGCCCCTGTAAAAATAAATCAATACTTCAGAAAGGACTTTGATCCCATTGGTGAGGAGAGGGGGTCCATTTCTACTCCAGCTGTCCTGTGAGTATCAGAAGCAAATGTGAACTGAGAGAGCCTTTGATATGGTTACCCAGATTAACCCAACAGAACAGGGCAAGTAGCACCCTTCACTGACAATATTTAATTATCCACGTTTAAGAGCACCACGTTCAGCTTCATCAGGTCCTACAGTAGAGGTGATCTTGGCTTTTTCACAGATTTCTTCTGAGAAAAAAAATGTATTATAAAAATAACACCGTTTAGAACATGTCACTTTCAGCTATAAATACAAAGCTCTGCTTAGGCCATCTGAGCTTAGGCCTCAAAAGGCAGATCCACAAAAACAACTATTTCATCATCTAAATTTAATCTCTACAGAAAGCACAGGAACACAAGAACACAGTTCTACAAGCCTGGTTTACTTGTGTGGTCTTACTGCTATCAATGGTTCTATTCACGAGTATGGAATGAGGAACAGGATCCAAGTGCATTACATCACCAAAATTAAGAGTGCCCCAAACTACCCACACAACACATATTGGTAAAAAAAATAAAAAAAAAAAAAGCAACAAGGCATTGAGACATCTTGTTAACAAAAAGCTTCCTTCCCAGATAACATACTATAAATTGTCTCAATGGCCAGGTTTTTATCACGCACAGAAATCACAAAGTCACCAAGCAGGCCCATTAAAAAAAAAACTCTTACATTTTTTTTTTTACATGTGAGAACAAAAATCCATCTCATTCTGCTATTCCCAACAAAGCTTCTTATTTCACAGAAAGTTCAAACTTTGACCCATGTATTAAATTCCCAAGAGCAACTCAGGGCATCTTTCTTTGTTGAATAAATCCTCACAAACACAGCCTTGGACTGAAATTTTAAGTATCAAATGGTTGCCTGTTAGAAAAGGTTCGTTGTAACACTTGGCTAATATTTGCACTCTTTTTTTCTGTTTAAAAAGAAAAAAAAGAAGGGAAAAAAAAATTCTACATGCATCTAAGACCAAGATCCTGCTTCTTCCTAAAATTCTCTTTTGTTTGTGATGAAAGGGTTAAAAATGCTAATGTATAATTACTTATGTAATTACAGATTGATTGTGCGACTTCATGTATTTCAAAATGGTACAAGCATGACTTATCTCCCTTAGATTCAAGAAGTATGGGAAACCACTGGAGCCACTAAAGTAAAAATAAAATAAAATAAAATAAAATAAAATAAAATAAAATAAAATAAAATAAAATAAAATAAAATAAAATAAAATAAAATAAAATAAAATAAAATAAAATAAAATAAAATAAAAACCAATATTAAAAAAAGCTTGAGAAGTAGAAAAAATACACAGTAAATAATGAGTATCCCAAACAATCCACTACTAACAGCATAGGAAGAGAACAAATGAAACATTGATCATCCCTCAAAAAAAAGTGACAAAAAAACCCAACTTAAACCAGTGTAATTTATTATCAAATAAAAAATAAGAGAAGCATTTGAAGTAGAAAAAACAAGTATTTGGAATATTTCTGTTGTTACTTTAGAATACCAGTTACATAGCTGTAAGCCACAATGACTATGAGGTTTTAATTTCAGCATGAAGTGGCTATCATTAGGTATTTTTAATCAGCATATAAGAACTGCCAAGCACCAAGGAAGTTTCTGTGAACTCTGGAAATAGCTGGCATGCATCAGTGTATTTTTACACATTGTCTAATTTTACTAACTATGCACATATTAGCTTGACATCATCCCAAGCAAAATAAGAGAAGATGTCACATAGAACTTAGTAAATAAAGAAACTTATACAATAACTGCAGTTGCTTTTTAAGAAAAATAGAATTTGTCAAGGTATCTTAAACGGATATGTTTGGCTGTTAAACATTGAAGTCAAATTATGCTCAGACTTCATAAGATAACTGTTGATTCTGCAGACAAAACAAAATAATCCCACACTTTCACACACCAAAGGATGAAAAAAATGTTAATTTTCAAAGGTAACTTTAAACAGGGAATAATCATAACAGAAGTAATTCATAGAGTCCTGTGAGCTTAGCCTTGTCCCCAGGCTACTTAGAATTTCCATTAATGACCTAGAAACAATATATAATTTTTATTGGTGAGGTTTGGAAGTGATAGGGAAGCATCAAATAATGAGGCTTGATCAATTCTACTGGCTGCATGCAACCAGCTCATATTTTAATACAAAACATTAAGTCACAAATCTACAACAAAGTCTATGTGCTATTTCAGCTTAAAAGGTTAGAGTGATCCTCGGATATGTAACCACCAGAACATGCCCAGAGTAGGAAAGTTTGAATTTCCTGGTGATATAACATTCATTGTACAGTTTTGCTCAAAAATTAACAAAAGGGGATTTATATACTGGATTCAGAGATCCACAAGAAAGATTAAATTATTGGGAAACATGTCAAAGTTGAGGAGCTTATCATGTTTTGTTTTTACACTGACAAGGTTAAGGGATGAATGGATCTGAATCTAAAAGAACCAAAAAAGGGAGAGTCCTGATGAAAGAAAGGCCCTCACCTTAATAGGCAAGGTAGTTAAGATTAAAAGTACTAGCTTTTTCTTTTTTTTCTTTTTTTTTTTATTCAATTTTAAGCATATCAAATGATTCAAAAGGCTTGTTGAGAGCTGTGACTGTTTCCCCATCATTGGGAATTCTGAAAATGAAAATTATGTAATGCCTTAGAAGACATTTTCTGATCAACACAGAAATTATCTCAGTTAACCTGAGATACACAACAAGTTGCACCAGAACACTCCAGCAGTTTGGATTCTTGAACACTATTCAATAGATGTACTGACCTAAAGCCTCATATAAACTACCTATGTGTTATTTTGGTCTTGGACCAGATGTGTAAAATGTCATTTATTTCATCTGATGTAAACACCTGCTTCTGGTGGTTGTCAGCAGCTCAGAAAGGCCAACAATGGAATCTAAAATTTAACACTGTGATTATTAATACTTACCTTGCTAGTTCTCCACTCCCAACCATCTCCTATCTGCTGTGAATGATTAATGAATTCTTCACAGTACTGCTTGAACTTTTTTTCTTCCAAAAAGAAGTCTTCTTCACTTGCCATGCTACCTGACATCTGTAAAGAAAACTAGATGTTAGTACTGACAGATACAATGAACACTAAAAACCCTGAGTAATATATACCATTGAAGAGTACAATAACAAATCACTGAAAAAAATGTTTATTAGAGAATCACAGATATACAGAACAGCTGAGGCTGGAAGAAACCTCTGCAGACTGTTGAGTTGAATCCCTCTGCTCACAGTAGCAACCAGAGCAAGTTGCTCAGGACTGTTTTCACTTAGGTTTTGATTATCTCCAAGGATGGAGATGCTACAACCTTCTCTAGGGAACCTGTCCCAGTGTTCAATTATCACAGCAATAAGTTTTCTTCTGTTTAAATGAAAAAAAATCATCTGTTTGTGCTCATTGCCTCTTCTGCTTTCACTGCATAAGTACTTAAGTCTTGCTCCATCATCTTTATTTCCTCCCATCAGGTATTTAAACACTTTTATAAGATCTCACTGACCTTTTCCCTTCAGCCAGCACCCTCAGCCTTGCCTCACACATCAGACACCCTTAAACATATTGCTGTCCCTTCACTAGATTTGCTCCAGTGCAGCACTGCCTTCATTATATCAGGGATACACTACAATTTCAACATGTTTCCTCAGCAGTATGGTCCAACCAGCAACCGGAAACCTGAATCCACTTTTGGGCTCCTCCCACGAGCATTAACGCCTTTTCCTTTGAGAACTGAACTGCTCCATAAAAGCTCAGCAAATCTGCTTGTGGATCCAGACCCTACAACCTCCACCACCAGAGTCCCGGTGGAGCAGCTGTTCTTGCTCTTGGTTGCCCAGCAATGTGGCTTCAGGGGGCTGGTGGGTGCTTCAGATGAGCACGTTCCCTTCTGGATTCTTAAAGATCACAGGAAAATGCACTCAGAAAACGTGGACAGCTTTACTTTTTCTCCCTCTTCCAAAGAGGATGCATCACATTCAATGTTTATGGAAACCACGCATCGCTGTAGCACCACACAGTCAGGAGCTACCCCATCTAGACAAGACCTTTTCTTTACAAGAAATACAAAGAACACCCTTGCTACCATGTTCGTTATTTTTCAGGATCCAGCCCTAAATCACAACATCATTCTGTCTTGCTCATGGCATGTATTATTTATCTACCACTTGAAATCATGCTTTCAACAGCAGTCAACCCAAGGCCCTGCTCATCTGTTCCTGCTACATGGATGTCAAGAGGAAATGTGGAAGCCCAACCCTGTAGATGTTTCTGCTATTCTCCCATTTCCCAGTCCAGATGATGGGACTGCAAACCTGTGCCAGGTACACGTTATGAGCAGAGTTCTCACGATTTCAGCACAGCGATAGGATTCAGGGTTATGGACAGACACCAAGCTAAGGGCACCTCTGCAGCACTCCTCCTTTTCTTCCCACAACCAACCCCAACAAACTGAGGAGCAGACCCCAGCCCACCCATCCCACCCCCCGCAGTGACCGGGACAGCCGGGCAAGCCCCGACCCACACCGACACCGGCTCGGCGAGCTTCTGCCGCAGCCCCCGGCCTCACGCCCGCCACGGGAGGTGCAGCCAGCCAGGGCTGAACACTACTGGGGCGGGCGGGTGCTGAGGAGATGGCAGCGGCGAAGCCCAAGGCTGAGGCGCGGGCGTTCCCGTCCCGCCTGAGGCGAAGGGAGGCGAAGCCCCGGCGCAGGCCGCGGCGGCCGCGCACTGAGAAAACGGGGCCGCACCCACCCCTACCCCCACCCCAATCCATTTCCCAGGGACGGCTCCAGAGGGGATCGCGGGACTGGGGAGAGCGGGAGGGAGCAGCCCCGCCGCACCGCCCTCCACATACCGTGCCGCCCTCCGCCTGCTCCGGGCCGCGGACACCCCCCCCACACACACCCCGCAACCCCTCCCCCGCGCAGGCGCGGCCCTCAGCGAGCGGCGGGGGGGAGGCGGGAGGAGGCTGCGCAGGCGCGGGGGAGGCAGCGCGGGCGGGAAGCGGGAGCTGAGGGTGTAGGGGGTACGGGGGGTGTTGGAGTGGTCGTCGCCGCCTTCCGAGACTTCATGTTGGCCGTGTGAGGCGATGTGTGAGGCGAGGAGTCGCGGGCGTTTTCAGCAGGGAGCCCGGGAAGGCTCTTGCCGTCAGCCCCCCTCTCCCGCCCCCCAAAAAAGCGTGAACCTGAGGTAGATGGGGCTGGGCTGCTGCTTCCAGAACCGCAGCAGTGCCAGTTCTATCTCAATACGTCCTCGTGTAATGTTTATAGCTGGTTTTGCAGGCTGACTTGCCTTTCCCTACGATATCTTAACATTGCCGCTTCTCCCTGAAGGTGGGAGATAGTAACATAGAATCAGAATCATCCGGGTTGGAAAGCACCTCTGAGATAATGAAGTCCAAGGCTTGATCCGCTGCTACTGTGGTTCCCAGCCCATGGCACTGAGTGCCACATCAGTCTCTTAAAAACCTCCAGGGACGGAGAATCCACCACATCTCTGGGCAGCCCATTCCAATACCTGATCACTCTCTCTGTAAAGAATTCCTTCCTAATATCCAACCTAAACCTCCTCTGACAGAGCTTCCATACCCTCTTGTCTTGCTGAGAGCTGCCTGGGAGCAGAGCCCGACCCCCCCATGGCTCCAACCTCCTTCCAGGGAGTTGTAGAGAGTGATGAGGTCTCCCCTGAGCCTCCTCTTCTCCAGCCTGAACACCCCCAGCTCCCTCAGCCCTTCCTCACAGGACTTGTGCTGGATCCCTTCACAGCCTCCTTGCCCTCCTTTGGACCTGCTCCAGCACCTCAATCTCCTTCCTGCCCAGAACTGGACACAGGACTCGAGGTGTGGCCTCCCCAGGGCTGAGTCCATGGGAAGAATCCCTTCCCTGGACCTGTTGGCCACGCTGTTCCTGAGCCAGCCCAGGACGCCATTGGCCTTCTTGGCCACCTGGGCACACTGCTGGCTCATGTTCAGCTTCTTGTCAGTCCAGGCTCCCAGGTCCCTTTCTGCCACTCTGTGCCCAGCCTGGAGCTCCCCATGGGGTTGTTCTTTCTAATGTCCAACCTAAACCTCCCCCAGCACAACTTGAGACCGTGCCCTCTTGTCTTGCTGAGAGTTGCCTGGGAAAAGAGACCAACCCCCACCTGGCTACAGCCTCCTTTCAGGGAGTTGTGGAGAGTGATGAGGTCTCCCCTGAGCCTCCTCTTCTCCAGCCTGAACACCCCCAGCTCCCTCAGCCTCACCTCATAGGATCTGTGCTCGAGTCCCTCACCAGCCCAGTTGCCTCCTTTGGACCTGCTCCAGCACCTCAATGTCCTTCCTGAACTGAGGGGCCCAGAACTGGACACAGGACTCGAGGTGTGGCCTCACCAGGGGCAGAATCCCTTCCCTGGACCTGCTGGCCACGCTGTTCCTGATCCAGGCCAGGATGCCATTGGCTTTCTTGGCTACCTGGGCACACTGCTGGCTCATGTTCAGCTTCCTGTCAATCCAGACTCCCAGGTCCCTCTCTGTCTGGCTGCTCTCCAACCCCTCTGTGCCCAGCCTGGAGCTCCCCATGGGGTTGTTGTGGCCAAAGTGCAGGACCCGGCACTTGGCCTTGTTGAACCTCATCCCGCTGGAATCAGCCCAACTCTCCAGCCTGTCCAGGTCCCTCTGCAAGGGAAATGAAGATGAAACTTAAATGGCTGAGTCACCCGAGCACTGTCCTTGTAATGTAACACAAGGAGGTAAGCAGAAGAGTGATTCAATGCGGTTATACAGTTGTCTGGATGAAAATAGGAAGAAATGGCTGAGTCTCAACAAAAGGCCTTCCTGAGCCATTCCCTGGAGATACCCAAGTTGGATTTCAATGTTCATGTTGTTGCCCAGCTAGGTGGTCTTTATAATTACTTTTACACTTGAGAATTTGTTAGGTGCACAGAAACTCGTTGTGCAACACAAGTGTTAGAAGAATTATTCTTCAATTCATGATTCTATCAAACCATACATTTTTTCAGTCGTAAGGCCTTGCCTGGCATGACTAAAGCTGTAGTATGTGCAGAATGCATAGTATTTGCATAGGCTTACATGGAACATAAAATACTGTCTTTACATATTTAGCTGTAAATTGCTGCTATAGAGGGTTTTACAGCTGTTGTGTTCAGACTAAACAAGAGCTGTCCCATCAGCTTTGGAGAACATGCTGCTCCAGTGGAGAGCCTCCACAAAAAGTGGTGCTTTGCTCCAGCTCCTTATAAACTGATGCTCTCCAGTTTGCACCATTCCCAATTTGCTGGGTGTAGAGACCTCAGAAGGGCCAATGCTTCTTGCTGGGATATCCCTGGGGTAAAGTATTCCTCTTGGTTCACAAAATTCCATTTTCTAGCTTTTGGCTGTTAACAGCTTACTTCTTCAAATATGTACCATAATTCATTTTTAAAGATAATTTTCACTAGATGTTCCATCTAAGTCTCTAGCCTTCAATATTAGGTATAAATAAGCAAAGTTTTGTTTCATGAAGGTATTCTGGAGAATGATGAATTGTGTGATATACTTTGAACAGATTATGGTACCTACACAGATTACTATTTTGACTACATATATTATTTTTGAAAGCAGATGCGTGCCTTGGGTGATGTCATTATAACTACAATTTATGATTCTGTAGTCATTATTTAATCATCAGAATTAATTATTTATATTGTTCTGCACTGTTTCTTATAAATATTGGGGGCTTGAATTTTGGTAAATAAACACCATGTTGTTATCCAACCTTGAGTTTTAAAGGAAGATTTTTACATTATGGGATATATTCTGCAAGCCATTTTTGCTAACAGAAAATGCCTGTGATATTGAAAAAATGTGCATTGCCTTGGAAGCTGCAGCTCCTGATTTCTAATTTTAGCTTTGTTACTGTCTCTCTGGATTTTCTCAGGAAAGAATCATTTGGTTTAAGACACAGCACGTTTAAAAAGTGGCTGATAGGGCCCTGATTTTGCACTGAAGTTAACAAAGGAGTTGCTGTGGCTGGAAGTTTCCAGAAAACCAAGCCATAGTTTCCATATATTCGGGTCCATTTATGTTATGCAAAACTGTGTGTACACAGCCCCAGTAAAAATCAAGGGCATCCTGTAACTAGGATCAAAAAAGCAGTGGTAATTTTTAGTGTATAGTCACTAGCCATACTCTTGGGGCATCACAAGCAGGCAATATCATTTATGAGTCTGAAACTGGAGATATACAGTGATAACTAATGGTATATTGTTAAAATTAATAAATTAATAATTAATTTAATAAACTTAATAAATTAAATATCTTCTTCCAGGTCTTCCTGGTTTCCTCATGATGAGCATAATTAACTCTTTATGTTACAGAAGTTAAGGTCTGAAACACTTAACTTTGAAAAACTGTAGCAGAAATACTGTATATCTCTATGTAGACAGGAAATTGTACCTGCTAAGGGAGGATTCTAATGTACAATGTGGGGAATATTTTTGTTCAGGACTCTATCTAGACCAGAACTAAGATTCATTTTACACATATAAGGTAAATAAATCCTAGTGCTAAGACCCAAAGTAACTTATTCCAGTTATTCATCTGGTATAGGTCTGCAGGCCCACATATAAAAATAGCAGTTCATAATTAACATTGAAGTGAGTGAAGACAGACATATTGATGACAGGAAAACACATTTCTATTCTTGAATCCTACAAAATATCATTAATCCAAAATGATACGGTGCAACATGCAAAAACTGTATTTTGAGAATATTTTCTTCAGATGATAGATAGAAAGGGCAAGAGGAGAGCTCGCTGGGTAGGAAATGGCAGGCAAGAGCAAACTGATTATCATCTGCCTGTGTAGGGGGAAGACTCAGACCTTAACTTGAGGATTTAGTGTAAGCATTAAGACCTCTGTTATTTAAGGAGAATGAATTGAAGGATGAGAGGGAATTTCCTCATGAATGAAGAATGACACACTGTACCTTTATTCGTACAGTAATCCAACAACAGGAAATATCCAAAACTGAGAAAAAAAGTAAAAGAAGCCTGCACCCTCCATGAACTATTTTGCAAAGAAAACTATGTGAAGAAATTGTCCATTTAGAAGCCAAGCAAAAAGTAATACACTTAGTAGCAGCTATCACAAGTTACTGATCAGTGGTCAGAACTGGAGATTAATTCCTGATAAGGAAGATGCAAGGCAGATACTTTCGACCAAAGGAATAGTGACAAGAATTAAAATTTCACCAAAATGCATAAAACTTTACTTTAAACAAATACTGTTTTTTAATTAATCTGGTGGAAGCCATCACCCCCAGTCATATTTACTAAGATGATGTATTTGGGCACCTCTTTATGATCAGTCTGGCCAGCTACTGAAGGATTATCCTCCAGGAAAGAGCATCAAGAGGTGATCTCGTCTGTCATGGCAGATTCCTGGCTGCAGGTCTGCACCCTCATCCCAGGGAGGGTGCTGGGGGGAGGCTTTACAGCTGCAACTGTTTTGTGCTTTGCTCTTAACAGGTTTTGTAGGGGTGCAAGCCATAATATGCTCTGCTTGCCACACAAGTGGCAGGATGAATCAGAACGTTAGCCTCACCTGTACTGACTCTGCAGCTAACTGAAAGGTGAGGAGACATAAAGCCACTTTTCCTCATTTCAGGCTGTCTTGGAATCCAGCTTTCTCTCATAGCTGCTCTAATTTACTTTTGCTGGAAAAAAAAACAGCTTCAAAGCTGTTTTCCTGTCCATACCAAATGCTTTTCTTGCTTTGGGACCCCTTCTGAGCATTAAACACACACAGAGCAACATCACCAGAGGTGTGCCTGTTAAAATGTGTATGTGTGTAGTTCAGTGCATGTTGTATCCCAGCAAGTTTGACTCAATGTTGTGTTACTCATGCCCCAGCATTGTGTGCACACAGCATCCTGTACCCTGGGGAGGTATAGCATCCACGTGGATGATTTCAGGATTTCTGGGGATGACCATAGATGTCCTTCCAGGAATTAGATTGTTTCTTGAGGTTCGTTTGACTTTGCAAAACCCTGTTTTTCCCCTTGTGGTCCCAAAGAGGGAAATAAATGCCTTTCAGAGGTGAATGCTTTTGTAGCTGAGTGAGGTCCTAGGTAGCACAGGAGGGCCTGCAGATGCCCCCAGTTTCTCTTTAAAGTGTTGTGCCAGCCAAAAGAGAGACACAATCTAGCTCAGTAAAGGCATGATGGATGATAGGGAAACTGTTTTGAACAGCAATGCAAGAAACACAGCAAGGTCTGTGACACCAGAGTAATGAACCCTAGAGCCCACAGACTAAGTGAGGTCCTTCCCAGTAATGTTACCCATGGAGCATCACTGCTCCCTGTTATTTTAGTAACAACTAATTTCTCCTATTAAAGATCCTGAAATCCTTCTCAACCTGCATAGATCTCAAGGGGAAAATCAGTTACAAACCTAGCAGTGGAACAGTAGAACTGGAGTGTGCATTTGGCTGATTGAAGCCACTCACACTGGTGCTGTGAAAATAACCTGTGATGTCAGCTAGGTGAAAGCCAAGGATGTGTGACTCTGCACTTCTGTACCCCCAAGAACATTTGCTGGGATGTGAACATGGACCTACAGTACTGAAACTAAACTGATTTGTGCTGTCAGAGAGTGTGCCTGTTAGCACCTGTGCAAGATTATGAAGGACAGATTGGGCATACTTCTGTAAGAAATTTGCAAATTGACATGGAAAAAATGTTCTTATAAATTTGCTGTAAGTGCAGGAGCATAGCCTGATGATGATCTTCCTGTTGCCAGTTCAAAGCCACTTTTTCAAATACAGGCTAATTGAGTGCAGAAAGAAAGATCCCGAACCATATAACTTGAAGTTAATGTGCAACAGAGAAAGCAATGAATAAAACTGCAACCAGATGGAGTGAGAATTGTGCACGCTGTCTGGTGTGTCCCTTGCCTGTCTTTCCTGATAACCTCATCTCATGTCTGTTGCAGTGTTTCAAGCTGAGGATCAAGTGCATTGGCCTCTTCCCATGGTAAAGGCTGAAGGTGTCCAGTTCAGGGCATTTCCAAAGCTTGTATGGTTGTGTGCAGCAAGGAACAGGAAGGGTTTGCACCTGCATGAACAGCTATAGATTTGGTTCTCAGTGAGATCCACTGCAGACACACGTGGTGACTGTACAGCCCTCTCTCAGGCTTTTCCTTCCTGAAGTTAAGACTTTTTAACCTTTTATTACCCTCTGGCATTCTAAATACAGCAGTAGTGGTAGCCAGGGAGTGGAGTTGGAGAAAAGGGGCTAGGCTTGCTTGTTTTCCTGAAATGGCATTTCCTGCTGCTGTTAGAAGAGACAGAGCAGTCAGCTGCCAGGGCCCTTGGGCTCACCAACCAAACCTGAGGTTTTTGCTTTCTGTTGCCAGTTTTCTCTCATAGCTGCTGAATCCACCTCCTGTATGCCTCACTTGGTACTTTGTCTCAGGCATGTCTGTCCTTCCTTTTTATTCTCCAAACAGCTGCAGTGTCCAGCCTTCTGAATGGCATGGGTACCTATTCTTATTTGGAAGTGGCTGTCACGGAAATAGAAAAGAAAATGTATTTATCTAGTTTGATGTAAAGTACTTTATTATCTTCACCAACATAAGATCATGGCCTCTCATTCAGCATTTTAGTATCTTCCCATTTGTGAAAAATCCAGCAAGTGAACTCCCTCAGCATGATAAGAACATGATAATCCTTTTTAAAATCACATTTCTTTTATCATACAGCAAAAGTGAGAATAAGGTTGGTTCCTAAGACATTGTCTTTTATTGTTATGAGTCCTGTTTTCCAGACTTGCTCCCAAAATTATAAATGCACTTAATACCTAAGAATGTGAGCCAAAAATGTCTCCAGCCAGTGATGAGGTTTTCATGAGGACATGCAAATGTGATTTTTTAGGAGCCTACTGGAAGAATATAATATCCATTAATGGAGAGTTTAGGAGTCAGTCTACTGAGTTTGTTTCTTCATCAGTTTGGACTAACAAAGAAAATTCTTGCTACCTGAAATATATATGGAAGTATCAACTGCCAGGGTTAGAAAAATTCTGAAGTCATCCTGATAAAATGATGGCATGCTTAGCAAGAAATTGACCATTCAATTGACTAAAAAGTATTAATGAAAAAAATTTTCTTTACACCACAGAAAGGTCCTGCCATTTGGAATGGACATGCTAAAATATCACCTCTATACTCAACTTTACAAAATTCCCTCTTAACTAACATAAGTAAAAAAATTACTCCCATGATTTTGTTTATTCTTATTTGGACAAGGCAAAGGCTTTTTCTCATTCTGTTGAATTATTGTACTTCAGAAATTTACCAGACCTTCAAAATTCAAATCAGCTGCTAAATTACTAAGACATTATCAAATCCAGCTTGTGATATTATTTTTTCCCAGAAAAATGGTACATTTATTCAGACAGTTTAACTTGCAGCGTGGCTGCATAAAATCAGTGCATGTATCAAGGAAGATGATATTTTGAATGATGCTGGAATAGTTCCCTGACCCTGAATCTGTTGATGACTGCCACCACAGAAATGAATGTGAAAAAAAGGATCTGTAGACGTCCAGTCCTCCAAACTGCTGTCAGTAGAATTCCAGAATAACTTACCCTGAAGTCTCAGTACTCTTTTTTTAAACACACACCACCACCACCCCACTCCAATACTCACTCACCTTGTAATTTCTGACTTCTTGCCTATGATTCCCAAATGTACTGACCCAGTTGACCGAATTTACCCTGGCATAAGAGTCTGTAACTCCCCCTTGTTCACTGGAGCTATATTTACCTACAACACAGTTACACTGAGCTGGAATGTTTCCTGCAGGGAAAGGGTAGAGG
This sequence comes from Heliangelus exortis, assembly GCF_036169615.1. Classification (NCBI taxonomy): domain Eukaryota; kingdom Metazoa; phylum Chordata; class Aves; order Apodiformes; family Trochilidae; genus Heliangelus; species Heliangelus exortis. The sequence continues at coordinate 67,050,291 of NC_092454.1, read as the reverse complement.
TTATCCAAACCACTTCCAGTCCTGAGCTTCAGCCATTGTACTTCAGCCACATGCAGCATTTTCACAAGGTAAATAATACAGTTAGGAGTCAAAGAAAGTCAGGGAGGCAAGAGGATGAAGAGCAGACTGTCACTGAAATTGGAATGATTTATTTAATAACAACGTGAAGCAGCACACTTTAGCTTCCACCAGCTCATCAGTGTCAGCTCCCCTCATCTGTACACAGCACTGACAGCTTCTTAACATAACAATGAAATCCACGGGCCAAATTCACCTCCTGTGTTACTCTGCTGAAGCTGACACAGGTATGTCAGAATTAATTTAGTCCGGCAATTACTCCCAAGTATATGGGGTAATGGTGGGGCTGCCACGCCTGAAGAATGACAGACCTGGACATTACAGGTGCTGTGGCACGTGGCTGAAAGCATCAGCTTGACCACGCTTGTGAGGAGATGAGATTCAGGGTAGCCAGCATAGGCCCAGAACTGGAGGTGAAATAACTTCTGCAGAACTCTGCAGAGGGACCTGGACAGGCTGGAGAGTTGGGCTGATTCCAACGGGATGAGGTTCAACACGGCCAAGTGCCGGGTCCTGCACTTTGGCCACAACAACCCCATGGGGAGCTCCTGGCTGGGCACAGAGGGGTTGGAGAGCAGCCAGGCAGAAAGGGACCTGGGAGTCTGGATTGACAGGAAGCTGAACATGAGCCAGCAGTGTGCCCAGGTAGCCAAGAAGGCCAATGGCATCCTGGCCTGGCTCAGGAACAGCGTGGCCAGCAGGTCCTGGGAAGGGATTCTGCCCCTGTGCTCAGCCCTGGGGAGGCCACAGCTTGAGTCCTGTGTCCAGTTCTGGGCCCCTCAGCTCAGGAAGGAGATTGAGGTGCTGGAGCAGGTCCAAAGGAGGCAACTGGGCTGGGGAAGGGACTGGAGCACAGATCCTATGAAGAGAGGCTGAGAGAGCTGGGGGTGTTCAGCCTGAAGAAGAGGAGGCTCAGGGGAGACCTCATCACTCTCTACAACTCCCTGAAAGGAGGTTGTAGGCAGGGGGGGGTTGGGCTCTTTTCGCAGGCAACTCTCAGCAAGACAAGAGGGCACAAGAGGTCTCAGGTTGTGCCGGGGGAGGTTTAGGTTGGACATTAGAAAGAATTTCTTTATGGAGAGGGTGATCAGACATTGGAATGGGCTGCCCAGGGAAGTGGTGGATTCTCCATCCCTAGAGATATTTAAAAAGAGCCTGGATGTGGCACTCAGTGCCATGGTCTGGTAACTGCAGTGGTAGTGGATCAAGGGTTGGACTTGCTGATCTCTGAGGTCCCTTCCAACCCAGCCCATTCTATGATTCTATGATTCTATGAACTTCTCAAATGTCTTCGTGCAGTGCTCCAAAATGCTGCAGGCGAAATCCATGCTGCAGGTACCTCATGTCTCCCCCAAAAACACAGATATGCACAGTGCAAACGAAAGGGAATCAAGTTCCTTCTGGCCCAATTTACTAGCTCCATTTCAGCCTCAGCCAGATAATTCCATGCAAAATCAGAAAAGCAACCACATCCCATGTTCCTAGTAGCTGGAGGACAATGCTAAAACATCGTGGCTGCATCTGCACAGAGCTGACATGGATTTATAGGGAGGTTTAGCTGATACATAGCTAAAATGTAGCTTACAAGCATTCAGCTTACGTATAGCTCCGTACCAGAACTGCACACATCTGGCACATATTGTCCACAGATAGCTGAGAGTTAACTGGATATGAATCAAATTAAATCATGTTTAAGAGAGATTTCTTTTTCTAGGAATTTTAACGAAAACAGCCAAATTCAAGAAGCTGAGCCAAAATAAGACTTGAATTTAAATTGTGGCTCCCTAAGGTACAGTGTATACATATTGTGTGTGATTTGTAATTTAGAGGCCAGAGAGGTAGTAATTTCATATGTAACAATAGTGGAATGTACCCCCAAGCACAGATGCAAATGAGACCCACCCAGCAGAAATGAAACAGAGAGATGTGTTTTCCCAGCCCTGTTTCATCTGCCATCCAGAAAGTTTACACAAATCCAGTCACTTTCTCTTTGCTCCCCTTTGTCCCTACACTTTGTAACTTTTGCTGTCCCCTTGCCTGCTCACAGTCTAACAGCAGGGCTTTATGGATGGATGTATTTCATGTAAAAATAATTTTCATTTATGTTTTCAACTGCACTTATGTCGTCTGTCTTGTTCCTTTTTTTAGGAAAAGTGCTTAGACACAGATGCTTTTAGCAGCTAAAAGTGGTGGTTAGCATCCTGGGACATTTTACCTGCTCTCTGCAGGTATCCAGAAGTTGAGAAGCAGCTGCTGTATCCTGTTTTATCAACTGGAGGGTTTCTGGGGGCTACTGGTGAGAATGGTGTTACCCATTTTCAGCTCAGCTCTGCTCCCATCTCTGCCACTACCTCTCTCTGCTACCTTTGGCAGGTTACTTGCTTCTTGCTGTTCTTTTGATCTAGCTGCAGAATGAGGATGAGGATGATAATGTAATAGGTGTTTTGAAGATTAACTCAATAGTACTTAAGGCCCTTTCAAACACTCAAGTGAAAGCATGGGTGTATAGAAAATCAAAGTGTAATTATTATGAAAATGTACATTATTGTTTAGAGTAAAAGGGAATCGAAGGCAGGATGATGAGATAATAAGACCACTGGAATTGAAGGATTTTGAGACATGATATTAATAAGTGAAAAGAAGCACACTTAACTGAGCTTAAGGAGGGTTTTCCTAGCAAGTGATGTTCATTTCCTTCATGATTTTTTTTTATTTTTTCATATTGGTATCTAAAACAAAATGTAAGATGTCTCAGTACGATTGGAAATAGGAAGTTGTAAAATGGTATTTTAATGGCCTCACTCTCTAACCATATTCACAGTCCCACTGAATACAACATTAACAAGGTAAGTCCAGATTTAGCTCCCTATTGTTTTATTATTACTGGTTAAATCACCACATAAAGGCCTACTGGAGATAATATGAGTTTATTAAAATTGTGAGGCTTTTTAAGAATTGCTTAATCAAAAAATACGTTCAGATTTACCATATTTGGATTTATTAAAGATGAAAGGTCTGAACTAACCCAGATTACCCTCAAGTCCCTTGGCTGCTCCTAAGAAGCCAATGTTACTTCTGTAACTAGTGTTCTTTTTCAGAGAACATTTAGTACTCCATGAAATGGAGTATCTACGGCTCAATCCAGAAAAGGCTAAAGGGCTGACATTTATAAAGCTCAGGTTGCCACAAATCAGATTTAACTGTAACTGTACTCTGCATGATATAAAGTCACTCATAAATGTGATATAAATCTGAGAGAGTGGAAGTTATATTACCCTACATTTCATTTATTGAACTTTCTTTAATTTATCTGCTTGTTTGGCTTACGCATTATCATGAGCACTCCAGTGGCAGCCCTGTAGTTGGGATTTCTATTTATAGCACACTCTCTTTATTGCATGCCCCTCCACGTTAGTTTCAATGAGGCAGTAATTAGGCCCTTAAAACAGAATTAAGATATCTTCAATAATCGAATTTACATACAAAATTTACCGTGTATTCTTTCAAAAGACAATAATCTTTTATAATTCTTCAGAACTGTGAAAGAGGATACATTTCTAAATGTTCCTTTTTTACATTTTCCGCTGTTTTTCTTTTAGTATTTTGGGGCTAAACAGCCACCATCTCCACAAATTTCAGATTTCACACATTCACATTTTTAGCCATAAGGCAATTCTGAACTTTCAAAATTAAGCATACAGCTATTCCCTGTAGGATAGAAGATTTCTTTTGCATTCTAAATAATTTCTGTCATGATAGCCAGGGGAACTATTTAGCTCTATGTGATGCTGAACTAGAGTCAGATTTTGCTGCTAAATTGGAGAGAAATGGGCTTGATGGATGACTCCAAGATGGATAAAGGACTGGCTGGATGGCTTAGCATCCAAGTAGCAACCAGTATCCCCCATGGGTTTTTACTGGGACCAATACTATTGAGTATCTTTATCAGTGGCACAGAGAGCAGGATTGAGTGGGACCTCAGCAAGTTTGCAGATGTGTGTGTGGTGTGGTTGGTTCCCTAGAGGGAAGGGATGACATCCAGAGGAACCTGGACAGGCTGGACCAGTGGGCCCAGGGAAATCTCATCAACTTCAACAAGGACAAATTTAAGGTTGGGGCAACCTCCAATACCAATAGCAGCTGGGGGACAAAGGGATTGGAAACAGCCCTGAGGAAAAGGACTGGGGGGTGTTGGTTGATGAAGAATTGGACATCAGCCTGTAATGTGCACTCACAGACCAGAAAGCCAACCATATCCTGGGCTCTATCTAAAGAAGGGTGGCCAGCAGGTCAAGGGAGGTGATTCCCCCTTCTCCCTCTGTGAGACCCCACCTGTAGTACTGTGTCCTGTTCTGGAGGCCCCAAGAGAAGAAGGATAAGACCTGTCCAGAGGATGGCCATGAAGATGATCAAAGGAAGAGAGCAGCTCTGTTATGGACACAGGCTGAGAGAGCTGGAGTTGTTCAGCCTGGAGAAGGTAATGCTCTGGAGAGACATCTGTGGCCCATCAGTTCTTGGAGGGGGTGTATAAGAAATGTGGGTCCTGTTGCAATGGGACAAGGGGCAACAGTTCTAATCTGGAAAAGGATAGATTTAGGTTGGATGTAAGGAGGAAATTTTTTTACTATGAAAGTGGTGAGACACTGGAACTGGTGAGAGAGGTGGTAGATGCCTCATTCCTAGGAATATTCAAGCGCAGGTTGTATGGGGCTTGGAACAGCCTAATCTAGTTGAAGATGTCCCTGCTCACTGTGGAGGAGTTGGACTAGAAGACCTTTATCTGTCCCTTCCAGACCAAGCCTGGTATCATTCTATGTGGTATCATTCTATGATACCACAACTTTTAAGGAAAAAAAACCAAAACCAAGAAACAAACCCAAGAAATATTCAGCAACCTAAATCTTGTGCAGATTTGCTAGTAGAGTCCCTGGTGTAGCTCTCAGTATTGTAGCTGGTGCAATTAGGAATGTCAAGAGTGGCATTAAACATAAGTATTCCTTCATTGCCATCCCTTGTCTCAATTAACTCCCGTTAACTCAAACACCAGTTAAGAAAACTGAGCACAGTAGTTTTCAGTATGTAATTCAGTGTATGCAATCTACACTAACTGTGCTTGCCATCTAAACCTAATTGCACATGTTGTGGTGTGCTTGCACCAGGGGGGTTCTGCACGCCAGTGGTGGATGTCATGGCAGAGGTTGAGGAAGGAAATCTGTGAGTGTGGAGGGGGCTGAATGGTTAAGCTGCATATTTCTGTCCTCTGACTGTCTGGGTTGGTGTTTTCAAGTGCAGAAACTTTACTCCAAAATTACCTTTTTAGTGTGTGGGAATCAGACAGATAGCAATTTGGAGAATGTCTTGAGGGAGCAAGGTGATTTGAGTGATGAGACTCATAAGCCTTGTAATTACTGTAATTATGAGACCATACCTCTACAGGTAAGAACTCATAAGTAAAAACATTAGCGTGACCATCTAAACAGCTCAGTAATTCATTCCAGGGCATGTGGTTACAGTGCAGTGCTTAACATAAACTTCTTGACTTTGTTGGCACTTAGTTTTACCTCTGAAGCATGTATTCATCTTGCCAGTGTAGATCCCTTTGTGCTGTACTATTTGTATGTAGTTTTTCTTAGACCAGTCTGTTGTGACAGGACCAGGAGCATCCATAGCAGCTCGGTTTATGTGGTCACCTCTTACTGTGTGTTTCAGCCACTGTTTGTCCTGCAGCTTTATAAAGAAACAGCCTGAAACACTGGAATGTTCTGACTCAGATTTTACTTGGAGAAATGGATGGTGGGGAAAGTATGTACTCCACAAAGGGAATTTTTCTGCCCTACATGTCCTGCATGTGCTTCACTCGAGCCCTGACCTGCTGCCTAATGGGATGGATGAGTAAGGAAAGTTTGAAAGTATGAAGGAATGCCTCCTTCCTTGTAGTACTGTGCTCTTTTTTGATTTATTTACTCAGCACTTAGTGCTGGGTATGTCTTCTGTCACTGAACTAGTAACGTCACAAACCTTTTGAATGGTCCTGGGAGAAGCTTGTTCAAAAGAAGAATGCCTCTCACAGCACAGACATGCTGAGACACAGAATATTAAAATCACAGGGTCATTAGGTGGGATATTGTTAATATTCTTCAATATATGTTTGTATCCATGAGCTATTAACACTAAATGCCAGTCATAAAATGATGGTATCATATGGAAACTGCAGATGATTCTTTTGATTGCAGCCGTCTATAATATTTCTTCAAGGTGTGTGCAAGACAAGCTCGTGCAAATCTTGTTTAGTTTGAACTTGTTTAGTTTTTTTATTTAGATTCATTTTGCTGAGCTTTATTCTTATTTGGGAATACCTGCATTGTTCATCATTATATTTATGATGCTAATAAAATGTATTTTATCATCCAGTGATTTTTCTATTTCAGTGTTACAATTTTGTTTGGAATCTGGAGCAGCCTAATCACACAAAGTTACTACTCCATACTAAAACCACTTTTAATATCAGTGAGCTGTAGCTGAAACTACCTATTTATTTAAAACATTATCGATAAGGAGTCAGCTGAAATATTTAAAATCCAATTAAATCTTTAAAAAAAAAAAAAAAATACATGGGCATAATCTGAAAGAAGAGAAGTTCTGTCCTAGATACCAGGAAAAAGCTTTGCATCCTGAGGACAGTCATGGTTATATGAAGGGGTTTTCCAGTCTGCAGTCTTTATCCAGCTTTGGACATTTTCAAGGAAAAAACCCTGAGCTGAGAAAAAAGCCAAGCAACCTGGACTGATCTCATAACTCACCCTGCTGTGGGCAGCATGGAGGATGAGAGACCTCCAGCATGGTTATCCTGTGGATCTGAGGGTGATTTTGGTTTATGTGGAATGGTTGTTGGCAGTCTCTATGTCAGCACTCAGAGCAACAGGTATCCACACTCCTGAATAACTACCAGTACAGTCAGATATCCCAAAGATTTTTGTCACAAAAGCTCAGCTTTACTATACTGTTGTTAATTATACAATTAAAACATAAGTCCTTGTAAAAGCTGCAACTTTTGATCAAATAGGAAGTCACTGCACCTGTCTTTCCAAAACCTGCCATATTGAAGCAAAAACAGCCTCAAAACCTCTGTATTATCTCTGTGCTGCTCTTGCACTAAAAGGTTGCAATAGCTGTTTTGCATGCAAGGTAAAAATCTGCTTTTTGACATAAACATGTTTTTAAACATTTTCTCCCCTCTAGCCTTCATAGATTCTGTGTAATAAAATGAGTCTCCCCAAAAATTTAGCATTCCTTCTCACTTCCAGATACGTTTTTAAAAGAGAATTGGGTGAAGTACGTAAAATAAGATCCTGAACTTTACTGGTTTGAAAATAAGATGAAAATCTTTTTGTTTTTATTTTGGCTGAACGCCTATCTGGAATCTGTGCTTCAGTTTTGATTGTGTTTGCCTCATCAAGAAGTGTCCTTTTGTATTTTAGGAAGGCTGCTGAGGGATTAAAATACGGGATTATTTTTCTGGGCACTTTAAGATTTATTATTTCTTTGATTTTATAAAATGGGAATTTATCCAGGACTTGAAGTGACCCTCCCACTAGCAGTGGCCCTCTGCAGAGCAATATTTTCATTAGCAACACTATTAGCATTTTTACCTATTGTGCACACAATAATACGTTAAAAGAATATTACTACATTTGCAAAGCCAAGTACTCAAAAGTCACAAAATACAGAATATAGCTTTCATTTGTCTGCCTTACACATCAGCATTCTGGTGTAGTAATTAGTGACTGAATTGCACAGTTCTTGTCCACCTTTTTGGGGCATGGAATAGATTATGTTCTTTTAATGAGCAGCTATGCATTTTTTATGCTTTTCCTCGTTCTCCAGTATGTTGTTTCAAGTCTTATTTACTGTACTGAGTTTAAACCGTGTTTAAAAGACTGAATTATTAATTGCTTTCTGGGGCATCTCACAAAGCCAGCATTCCTCTTCATTAGAGGAATCTTCAAAGTTCCTCTGTGAGGTAAAGCAGCAATTCCTATGACCAGACACTGGTTTATAGGAGAGAACTGTGGTGGTCAGAAGACAGCCAGAGATATCTGCTAATTTGGTATGTCTAGCATTTCATCCTGGTCAGGGAACTCACACATGCCAAGGACAGCCCCCTCTGGTTTCCTTTGTGACCACGAGGACCCACAGCTTCCATAAATCAGTTGGCACAAATTCAGGAAGCTAGAAAAAGAGGAGGAGACACACAATGGCCACCCGTGATAAATTTGGTTAAATTACCTGCTTTATGTCACGTACAAATCCCATGGCAGGGACAGAGCACTCAACAGTTTTAACCATTAAAGCATCCTTCCCGTGACAGCAAGATCCTGACTCACCAAACAAGTAACTTCTGTGTTCTAGACCAAAGGACTTAGAGGTCCCACAGAAAACATTCTCCTTCTTAACAAGCAATACTTCATCTGCAAGCAGGGCTGTGTCCACCCTGGGCACTGACAAGGGGAGAGCACCTGTGAAAAACACTTCAGCCCAATATATATCATGTTTATACATCCCAGTTTGGTGTGGACAACTGGCCAGGAAACATCAGCCAGAAGACTGGTGAAGTTATTACCAAGGGAACACACTTCCAGCAGCAGGAATGTGAGTCTCAGTCACAGAAAGTTACTATCCACACCACTTACAATAAACTTCTAGTAACACAAGTATTGAATGAATAAGTTGCCAGCCACTCAGGATTACCACAACAAACGAACTGAGTGTATCAGGCCTGGGACAGAACCACATCAGAACACAAAGCTCAAAGAGCAGAGGCCTGAAGAGCTACATCCAGGGAAACACCAGGGATGGCAGGGAGACTCCAGGCACACAGATGAGGGGGTTTGTAATCACAGGAAGGTGTTGGCCTGAAGTCCTTTCCAAGGAAACAAAGGTGAAGATGCTGGGGAAATGTTGCAGCGTGGACAGTTGTGGCACCACACCTGGGAACAGGAAAGAAGTCCTGTGGGTTGAAATGAAGGCAGATTTAATAGAATGATAAGGATATGATAATATATAATATGTGATTATATATTGAGGAAGAAAAAGAAGATGATGATGAAAGGAAAGGGGAAAGGGAAAGGAAAGGGAAAAGGAAAAGGAAAGGGAAAGGGAAAGGGAAAGGGAAAGGGAAAGGGAAGGGAAAGGGAAAGCGAAAGGGAAAGGGAAAGGGAAAGCGAAAGGGAAAGGGAGAAGGGAAAGGGAAAGGGAAGGGGAAAGGAAAAGGGAAAGGGAAAGGGAAAGGGAAAGGGAAAGGGAAAGGGAAAGGGATAGGGAAAGGGAAAGGGAAAGGGAAAGGGAAAGGGAAAGGGAAAGGGAAAGGGAAAGGGAAAGGGAAAGGGAAAGGAAAAGGGAAAGGAAAAGGGAAAGGGATAGGGAAAGGGAAAGGGAAAGGGATAGGGAAAGGGAAAGGGAAAGGGAAAGGGAAAGGGAAAGGGAAAGGGAAAGGGAAAGGGAAAGGAAAAGGGAAAGGGAAAGGGAAAAGGGAAAGGGAAAGGGAAAGGGAAAGGGAAAGGGAAGGGAAAAGGGAAAGGGAAGGGAAAAGGGAAAGGGAAAGGGAAAGGGAAAGGGAAAGGGAAAGGGAAAGGGAAAGGGAAAGGGAAAGGGAAAGGGAAAGGGAAAGGGAAAGGGAAAGGGAAAGGGAAAGGGAAGGGAAAAGGAAAAGGGAAAGGGAAAGAGAAAGGAAAAGGGAAAGGGAAAGGGAAAGGGAAAGGGAAAGGGAAAGGGAAAGGGAAAGGAAAAGGGAAAGGGAAAGGGAAAGGGAAAGGGAAAGGGAAAGGGAAAGGGAAAGGGAAAGGAAAAGGGAAAGGGAAAGGGAAAGGGAAAGGGAAAGGGAAAGGGAAAGGGAAAGGGATAGGGAAAGGGAAAGGGAAAGGGAAAGGGAAAGGGAAAGGGAAAGGGAAAGGGAAAGGGAAAGGGAAAGGGAAAGGGAAAGGGAAAGGAAAAGGGAAAGGAAAAGGGAAAGGGATAGGGAAAGGGAAAGGGAAAGGGAAAGGGAAAGGGAAAGGGAAAGGGAAAGGGAAAGGGAAAGGAAAAGGGAAAGGGAAAGAGAAAGGGAAAAGGAAAGGGAAGGGGAAAGGGAAAGGGAAAGGGAAAGGGAAAGGGAAAGGGAAAGGGAAAGGGAAGGGAAAAGGGAAAGGGAAAGGGAAAGGGAAAGGGAAGGGAAAAGGGAAAGGGAAAGGGAAAGGGAAAGGAAAAGGGAAAGGGAAAGGGAAAAGGAAAGGGAAGGGGAAAGGGAAAGGGAAAGGGAAAGGGAAAGGGAAAGGGAAAGGGAAAGGGAAAGGGAAAGGGAAGGGAAAAGGGAAAGGGAAAGGGAAAGGGAAAGAGAAAGGAAAAGGGAAAGGGAAAGGGAAAGGGAAAGGGAAGGGAAAAGGAAAAGGGAAAGGGAAAGGGAAAGGGAAAGGGAAAGGGAAAGGGAAAGGGAAGGGAAAAGGGAAAGGGAAAGGGAAAGGGAAAGGGAAAGGGAAAGGGAAAGGGAAAGGGAAAGGGAAAGGGAAAGGGAAAGGGAAGGGAAAAGGGAAAGGGAAAGAGAAAGTTGCCCTGTGACTAAATTGCGGTTCAAGCATGGGTAACCTGAAACCCAGACATGGAAGGAGCAATCCCCTTGTAACTGGGAGCTGTTTTGGCATCTCCAGCATCTTTGAGCTGATTATTTCCTCATGCTTCTGGTAAACCACAAACACATGAAGATTTTAGTCACAAGATCTAAAATCAGAAACTGCTTTTCTGGTACTGTCATTGCTCTCTCACAAACCCACAGGAAAAGTCTGGGCTAGCTGGCTGTGGGGGATCGTGGGCTCCTTGGTAATCCTCCTCAATGTGCAAGAAACAACTTCATAACACACCAAAAGGACTCTTCCTTCTAGGAAAAGGAGTAGACAATATATTACCTTTTCAAAAGGTAATATATATACCTTATATATATAATAATATATAATATTATATATATATCTATATACACCTTCTTAAAAGAATTCACTTGCTCTTTTTCTTTTTTCTCCTCTATTCCTCCAGAAAAAAAAAATATATAATTTTTTTAAAAGTTGTCACAACAGCCTCTTTCTTCAAATTCTTCACACACCCTGTTTTTTTAAACAAAAAAACCAAAAAAACAAAAACAACAAACAGCTCTGCTTTGATTTGATTTCTTCCTCTTCAGCTTCCAGAAATGAGGCTGTGATTACTACACTCAGCTCAGCTAATTTTTTTAGAGGGAATGCAACTTACACTGTACAGCTGAGTGCTTCTTTAACACCAGCTAGTCTTCCATGCCCATGCTACTCCCTCCCAGTTTAACACGGCTTCATTTTTAGAATACTTGCATAGATCTATGCAAGTCTGATGATGTTACAGCCATTTGCTCTCTCCAGCCACAAATACTGCTATCTAGAATTAACAGTGTAACAAACATTAACCATTTCTCGCCCCAGAGAGAAAACAGGAGGGAGAGGCAAAACAGTCCACACAAATTGCAGTGCTAACACAAGGCAGTGATAAATACAAGCATGACAGTCTGCAGTAGCTACACAGTCAGTCAACACGTTTTCTAGTGCCAATCAGTTCAATCAGTTTAATTCTGTTCAGAAAAAATACCCCTTTACTACACCAGCTAATCTCAACAATCTAAATTTACTGTACTCCGGAGGGATACTTCTTTTTATCTTTGATACCTATGCAAAAACTATACTGTACACTATATAAAACACACAGGGTGCATCTTTTTTCTACCATAGAACAGCAAATTATAGAGTGAGCAGTGTGGCAGCCACTGATGGATGCTTGCAAGGGTAGGGGAACAGGTTAGCTCTCACAGGACTGTTGTAAGCAGTGCCTGGACATTGTAAACTCTCATGTACATTTTTTTAACAAAACCAGTACACTATTACATTTGCTCCTTAGCTGTCTTCCCTACCCTTGTATCAGCAAACTCAGCTCTTGCATGGCATATTTAATCTTTCTCATCATCATTATCCCCCCTTTAATTTTGGGACACATTTAATATGCAACCTGAGAGTATCACAGCACTCCTCTGAAAAAAACATGTACAGGCAAAAGACCCAGACTGCTTCTCAAGTGGCGTGCCACTTATTCCTGGTGTATTACAGTGTAATTCCAGCTGAAGTTTGTGGGAGCTGCACAGTCCATGAAAACAGTAATTCTGCAGTGCTCTGAAATAACATTTTCCAGACCACATTGACTCCACCATAGCTGAGGAATGGTTCCTTCTGTGCTGTTGATGAGCACAGGATGGCACTGCCACAGGAGACTCACAACTCATGGCAACACATCCCTTGCTAGTGCTGCAGCACATCGTCCCCTGCCTCCTGCAAAGGGCAATTCTGCACCTCCTGAAGTCACTGCAGAGGTCATTCCCATCAGACCTTTGACTAACACACTCCCCTCCTCCTCCTAAGTGTAGATCATGGCACTTTCTTTTCAGCAAGGAAGCAGCTCTCAAGACTAAGGTGTTCTCAGTAACATCATGTTGCTGAGGAGCAGAGGAGCACAAAGGCTCTGAAATCACTTAAGAGTTGTCCCATAATGACAGAGGAACCAAGTGCCCCACAGTGTCACCCTAAGTCACCAGTAGTCAAGCCAGGATTCAGAATAATTTAATTCTTTTACACAGGTTACACAGTGAAATGTTTTAAATAGTCACAAAACTTCCTTGACAGGAACTGCATGTTGATCGTTCAAGTATTTACCTCCTCTCCACCTTCTGCTAGATCTAGATTTGAAAAAATAAAAATAAAAAGTTTTAAAAAAAAGTAAGAATATGATCCTTAACTTGTGGGGACTAAAAGAAATGCAAGCAGATAGAGTGCATGGAGGAAGAACAGAACAAGCTAGATTTTCATTAGTTGTATGCACCATCATTCGTAAAGAAGCAAGCCTCTGCCCAAACAGTAAAAAGTAATGAAATAGTGAGCAAAAGAGTTAATCTCACATACAGACTGTCAGACACAGGATTGGGCATCCTTTACTCTGTAGTTCTGACCTGTATGATTAGAGGAACAAAAATTCAGATTTCAGTTTTCTGCTGAGTTCTTCCGGTGACTTCATTCACATTTTAGAGAGCCACTGAAATGGCAAATCCACACTTCCAGTGCTTCTGTTTTCTTATTGCATATATTAATTAATCAAGGCACATGTTAGATGGTCACTTGGGGCTTTATTTAAGTAATTTCCTAGCACAATGAGAAAAAACATTTTTTAAGTTCTGCCATAAGATGGAAAGATTTAAGATCTTGTCCACAGGCGTAACTTAAACACTCTGATGTGATTCATGACTAGAAGATTGTACTGATCTTCACTGTACCAATAAATAAACTGCTGCCTAAATCTTTAGGTACTTCAAGAGATAATAAGTTATTAAACTTTTTTTTTAGGATTTACTCCTTCTAGGCTAAGAAATTTCTCTAACAGACAAAAATTGCATTTGTTTTTCAAACCCCCCCCCCAAAAGTATATATTGTGTGTTCTAATTTAATCCATTAGCAACTGATTATCTAGACCTCATTAATCTACTTTTTACTACCTTCATTCTCAAAACCTAAGCATTATACATGTTCCAGCTAAACATAAAATTAGCACACCCTCTACGAATCATACCTTCATTAGCCCTGCTGCTAAACGTGTATAAACATGACAGACATTATAAAACAGCCTCAGATTCCAACTTCAGGCAAGGTATTCTCAGGTTAAAACTGGCATCAACACTAACATAAAATTACTTTTGCACAAAACATCATAGAGATGGTTATCAACTGCCATGAAAAAGAGCAAAAATGTTAGGATGAAAACTTTAGAAAAACACGAATTCCATCTGCATGGGCCACGGAAAAGTTGGGTTTTTCCAATTGTTTACTCTTATCCCTTTCATTATTATTGTTTCTCTTTATTTGTACTGCCTAAATATTTGTAGAACACTGATACTGTGCCCAGAGAGCTTCATCACTCACTCCAGTGGAAGCAGTTTTAGGGTCCTATGAAGATGCCTTATGTTTATGGACTTTGATTAGTATTCTGCCCAAATGTCATATTACAGTTTTTGTCGATGGTAAATACTACATTTGGATTTAAAACATGCCCATAATGCACTTACAGTTACAAGGCAGTTGAAATAAAAGTAATTTTTTTATAAACATGGAAAAAATTATAGGTCAGGTTAGTTTTAGAAAAGCCCTCTAGCTAATTTCAGAGGTTTTGGACAATACCTTGATACCAGTCTAACATACAAGGAAAATTCAGTTGCATCCACTATTTTCCTACCAATATTAATCAGCTCTTGGCCATGCAGTAAACGGATGTTTTTCACCAGCTGCAACTGAGTTAGGATTTTGCCTGGACTTAATATATTGGGGTTGAACTGAAGAGATTAAACCATTTTCTTCCAGTTATTTTCCTTTAATCCAAGTATTACATTGTTATGCCAGCTAATTGCGTCCTGTGTGTAGTGAAAAAACACTGTTTATCTTAGCTGTATCTACAGCACCACCATATTTCTTTCCTCCAGAGCAATGCTGCAGTAGATTTATCTTTCTACTCTCATGCAACATGTTCTCTACATCTACCTTATTATTAAATACATAATTACATAATACATTAAATACATATAAAAAACACGCAGGACATGGTAATATAAATACACCTGAATGTTTGTCATAAGGAGAGTAAAAAAGTTACAGCGTGAGAATACTTAACACTGGATTGAAGACCAAAATACTGCAATCATTCCAGAGATTACTCCAACATTTAAACTCTGTTTTTGAAGGGAAAACTAAATAAATGTAAAAAAGAAAAAGTGTGCACTTAAATGCTAACTATTGAACAGGGTAAGAAAGCCATGATTACTGTCTTCTGGTCCACCTTGTGTGACCTTGGTCTCAGTTGGAGCTGATGACCTGCTTGCATGTATAAGCAGCAAAGTTTATGTGCCCTGAAAAAAAAAGGTAGCAAGTGGGTGGAGTAAGACTACAGGCATTAATTTGCCACTTTCAAATAAAATAGGCAGCCTCCAACATGTCTCAGCAAAATTAGATGAATGAATGGGTCATCTTAGCAATCACTGACATTATGTAAGTCCACACGAAACCACAGAATCTACTCATTAATTTTCAGTTATCAAAATGCCCCTGTAAGTACAGAGTAGAGAAGGAAACCCTTAAAAGTCTCAGAAGGAAATTTCTCCCAATGATGAACATGTACCTTGTTAAGACCTCATTCAGAAACAGCTTTGATAAACAGCTTGATCGAATAATTTGTGCCTCTCCAAGAAGATTTAAAAAGTCAAACAAAAATGTCACTGTTTTTCTGAAATGCTAAGGCTTTATATTATCCACAGATTTCACCACTGCAGACCCACTGCAGTCAACAGAGGCAACAGCCTTAGGAGAGCCCAGGGCCCAGTGCATCAAGGTGCTAACCACCTGGTGTGAAAAGAGCCCTATTGCTCCCAGCAAAAGTCCAAGAACTGGAAATATCAGCTTTGCCAGAGGCCAGAACAGCTCACAGGGTGAGGTATTTAAATGGACCAGTAGTCTCAGTAGAGTAACATAAAATCAAATTTGTCTCAAGAATCATACAGCACAATCTCTTAGTTGAGGCTCATGTGGGAATCCCCAGTTCCAACAGGAAGGTACATATTAAGATCCAAAAGCCAAACAATTTCCTTATCAGTTCTGTGAGCCAAGGGTTGTATCCATAGGATGCTGTTTGAAAATATGCCTTAAAATAAACCCTTTCTGGAATAAAATCATCTTTAATTTGAAAAAAAAATCATATAATTATAACCTATAATTAACATGAGACAAAAAGTTCCAGGAAAATATCAAGTTAATAATATATCCTCATTATTCTCAGCAACAATCTTCACAGACCTGTACTTGGATGTCTCACTTGGCCCTAAACTGACTAAGGCATCTGACACCACCATTTTTAATTTATTATTTAACTTACAAGCAATTGAATCCAAATGAGTATAGTGCTCAGAATTTTCACAGTCTAACACATTTCACTTAAGAGACCAGAGAATAAATGTTGGAGAAAACTGCAATTAACAAGGTTAAAGTAAGACAAAAGTGCAAAACCATGTAAATTTCAAATGTGTAGAGCCATACTGCCAACCATTATTTTCCTGAGTCAGTCAGCAATTTTCTCAGCTTTTAAAGACCAGGCACACTTCTCATTGCTGGTATAGTTTGTTGTGGTTAGAAATAAGGACCAGTGGAAATGTGTCTTGGCTGTGTATCTGGAAATTCATCCTAAAACACTGTTGCTTATGTCTCATCTGTGCCTTTCAGCTGGAGAGCCAGAAGCATATACTGGGCAAATTATTATAGGAACTCCAACTCCTTTTCCCCAGAACACAACTGTACTAACTAGAAAGACCAAGAAAAAAAAAAAAAAAAAAAAAAAAAAAAGGAGGAAAAATAGGTCAGCATGACCATTCTGGGCACTAGCACAGTATTTTACAGAAACTTTGTAAGATTTTTTTAAAAAAGCAGTGAGACAATCTCTGCTTTTTGTTCAGGCAGCTCCAGACATTGCGAAAACAATCATCCATCTTCCGTTTGTATAATCATAGTTTTTATTAAAAGAAAACAAACCACAGCTACTCACCAATTCTAATCAAAGTAATTTTACAGGCTCCTAAAATGTATCTGTGATCACCCCAGAATAAGGAGGAGATAGATTTGAGGAGCCAGAGACAAGTATTCCCTCTCTGCTGAATGCGAACATTTTTCTTTGCTATTTTAAGATAAAGAGCATTCAGGCAATCTATAATATATCTGTTTACAATGTTTTTGTAGTTAATATAGAGTATACAACTGCTATCCCATTCAAAAAGTTGATCAGGATTAATGTTCTGTCTACAGGGCACAGAGGAAAGCCAATCAGCCTGATCACTCCCTCAATTAACTGGTTGCCCTCAGCCAGCCCTTGCAGTACTGCTCACACCTTCTTCCCTGACACAAAAACACCCACGGGCATCTTCATCTCAATATTAATCTTCTTCTCCTTGTTCCTTTCCCCACATCAGGGATGCCAAGAAGGGCTGAAACACTGCTGCATCTTTATTAGATACCACAAGATCTCTGTGGGACAGATGCTCCACGTGGCTGCAAACAGGCAGAACATTTGGGGCAATAGGAGCAGAGGGGTTACTATACAAACAGTAGCACAATTCCTCCCTTTCAGGACCATATCCTGCCAAAGCAAGAGGGACTCCCCACTGGGTGAACATTAAACATCTCCTTTGAACACTTCCCTTAGTGCCAGCTGCACTGATGACCAGCACGTTGCAGGACAAAGCTTTCCAGCTTTTAGGTTTTTTTCCATAAGGAGGAGGGCACTGGTGCAGGTATGCTTGCATGTTTTCTGCTCACCAACGATCTGATGCTGTAAAACATAAAAGTAAAAGGGTGGGGGGAGGGAAGAGACACTGCTGGTAGTTTCAAGAGTTACTGCTTCGCCTGCTCTCCTTCCTCCCTTTAGTCATGACCCTAAGGTACCTCAGGTTACAGTCTTGCTGACGAGGCCCCTCATTTTTAAGATGCCGGCGCTGCAAAAGGGCTGTTTTGTGTGGAATGTGCATTTCGAGCCCTGCAAAGAGTTAATCTTCCTTTCACAAAGCCTTCAGAGGACTCGGAGGGCATGAAGCCAACAGAAAACCACCCCCCAGAAGCCTCCAAACCCTGAAGATTATGCAGAAGTAACTTCAAGCAGCTTTTGGTCCAGCATGAGTGGAAGGCATCGACTGAAGTCTTTGGCTTGCCTGACAATAAAGGTGTGGGCATACCTGCTGGCACACCATGTGGGGATGTGTGTGTTGACACATTCAGCATTCCTCAGTTCTCCTCAGTGTCGGTAGGCAAGGACAGACATTTTTGGCACCTCTCTTTGTTTGAAGGATGGCCACAGAAGGAGCAGATGCCTCCAATCTGAACTCCCTCCCTCCCCCCCCCCCCCCAACTTTGCCAAGCTGCCCTCTCCAAGTGACAAAAGGGAAATGCTGGGGAGCACTGTCATCTTCCCCACATATTTAAAAAAACAAAAAAAACCAACAAACAACAAAAAAAATTAAGCTAAACACCCAAAAACTGATGGCTAAAACTGGATTGCCTGCCCTTTTCCCTGCCACCAGGCCACTGTCCTCACAGACCACTGCACCCCACAACTCCCCACATGGTGCACTGCCTCACACTGCACACCCCACCCAACAGGACACCCCACTGCACACCACCTCACTAGAAGACCCCACAGCACACTGCTTCATACTGCACACCCCACCCAAAAGGACACCCCACCACACAGCAAACCCCCTCACACAGGACACTCCACTCCACCCCACCCAACACCCCACCCCACAGCACAGCTTGCCTTGCGGGCAACACCACCTCACCCAGGACACTGCACAGGATGCTCCACCCCACCTCACACCGGACACCCCACCCAAGACACCCCCACCTCACACCAGACACCCCACAGGGCACCTCCACCTCACACCGGACACCCCACCCAAGACACCCCCACAGGGCATCCCACCTCACACCGGACACCCCACCCAAGACACCCCACAGGGCATCCCACCTCACACCGGACACCCCACCCAAGACACCCCACAGGGAACTCCACCTGACACCCCTCACACACACTGCCGGGGGACTCGGGGCGTGGTGGTGGTGGTAGTGGTGAGGGGGGTGAGAGCCCTCTCTGAGGGGCTTCGCTCTTCCCCCCACACCCCCAGCACGGACCCCCGCGGGCGGACGGTCGCCCCCTTCCCGCCGGCGGGCGGAGCGCTGTCAGGGCGGGTGCAGCCGCCCGTCTGTGTCAGCACAACTTCCAGCAGGAGCAGAGGCAGCGCCGAGCGGGGCCGGCGGGAGGCGGCCGCCGGGACGGAACAGCAAATGCTATTCAGCCCGAGCAGTTTCAAGCCGCCCATGCTGGGGAATTACTGTAGTCGAGCTACGGCTCCGAGCGCTGACTGTGTGCGTGTGCGAAGAGTGTGAGCGTGTGTGCGTCTGTGTGTGTGTGTGTGTGTGTGTGTGTGTGTGTGTGTGTGTGTGTGTGTGTGTGTGTGAGGGTGTGAGGGTGTGTGAGGGTGTGTGAGGGTGCGTGTGGGTGCGTGTGTATGTGAGGGTGTGTGAGTGCGTGTGTGTGTGAGGGTGTGTGTGTGTGAGGGTCTGTGTGCGTGTGTGTTTGAGGGTGCGTGTGAGTTGAGGGTGTCTGTGAGAGTGTGAGGGTGTGAGCACGTGTGTGTGGATTTTTATATGTATATGTGTGTTGGGGTCTGTGTGTTTGTGTGCGTGTGTGAGGGGCGGCAGCTCGGGAGTTGCCGGGGCTCCCGCGCCCGCCTGAGGAGAGGGGCGGCAGAAAAGGGGGAGGTGAGGGGGAGAAAGGGAGTTTTGGGGGGGGAGGGACACCCAACTTCCACACATCACCCACACCCTCCACCCAGGACTGCCTTTTTCTCCCCCACAGTTGGGCTCTCCGGTTTTAAATTTTATAAAGTAACAATAATTAAAAAGATTAAAAACGAAGCAACCAAAACCAACAAACAAACAACAACAACAACAAAAAAAAGCAACCCCAAACGTATTCTCGGGCAGACTGACAGCCGGGGTCAAGAAACAGCTGCTGGAGTTAATGTTTCTTCCTCCCACTCCGTCTGATGGCGGTGCCCTGCCAAGACGAAGTGGGAGCGGGAGCGCGGCTCCTGCCTGCCCGGGCTTGGGGCGCGGGTGGCGGCAGCGGAGCGGCACACGGCGTCCCTGAGGGCGGGCAGCGGCCGCCCGCACCGGGCCGGGGTCGAGCCCGGGGAGGCAGAAGGGGTCAGGGGCCACTGGTGGGGCGATCTCCCGGTCTGTGGGGTTTTTCGTTTCCCCCCCTTCTCCCTCCTCCGGGAACCCGGCAGGCGCGGGCAAGGCACTGCGTCTGCTGGCGAGGGCTGATTCACGCTGCAGATCGCTGCCCGGAGAAGGGCTGCCGGGCACACAGCCCGAGGAGTTGCGGGATGGAGCCGGGTCCGGCCCGCTGCCAACTTCGGGGGCGGCCGCTTGCCCCCCCGGCAGCTCGGCTGACCCAGCGACAGAGCCCGGCTCTCGGCAGGGTATGTATTGGCGGAAAGTCCTCCCCGCCGGGCGTGGGGTTCTGTCGCCCTCCCCCTCGGATGCTGTGTGTCCCCACTCAGGACAGAGGTACGCGGAGAGTACGGGGGGTCCCCGAGGTGCTGATCCCACTTATGTCATGAGCTCTGTCACCCCGGTTCTGCCCGGGGACCTGAAATCAGCTACCGGTCTCCAGCTGTCGGGCAGCAAGCGGGTCAGATCTGACTGATGCTGGTGGATCTGGAGGTGGTTGGTGGCCCTCCTTGAAATCACGGTGTTTTGAATTCCAAAAGTATTTTTTTTCTAGATACATGCTCAGAGGCCCACTTTGAAGTCTAAAAATGTCCGGTACCTAACTACCTAATAATTCCCACCCACCCAGCTGCTCGGGGGAGGACTTTGGGACCTTTGAGCACCCAGACTTAGGGTCAGTATTTCATGTCAGCAATGTTGCCTTGCTCTCGTTTTTCCCCACTACAGAGGAGGCTCACATTTTATGCACATCAGATCAGCCCCGCTATCTGCAGAGTTACAGCTGCTGCTAACTGCAGTATCCTGACACTTCATCACCACACCAGCCCCCTATTAACGTCGTGACACATTTTGCCGTGTTGTGACACAGCTTCATCCCATCATGGGAAGATGTTGCATTGACTGTTAGGGTTTTGTGTCTTTGGAATATTTATGTGTTCACCATTGCCACAGAGATGTCTGTTCATAAATAAAAGAAATGCAGTGTGAGTACTATTGACATCCTACAAACATGGCTTGCGAGAGACTCATTAAAATGAGAGCTGTCCAGTAAGCCCTGCTGCCTCCTGGCAAGCTGGCCTATTTCATTTCTTCCTTAATTCCCTGTCCAGGATGGTTCACTATTCCAGCCTATTGCTTTATATCATTCTGTGAACTCTGTTCTCTCTGCTGCTTTTTCTGAACTGGTCCACTCTGCTTGCAGCTGTATTCTCCACACAGCTCTTTGCCTGACTCCACTTTATGCTGCTAATCTTTTTTGCTAAAAAAGATAGCACTTTGGTTAGACACATATACCAACATTAACTCCTCTCTTTTCAAAGAATAGTTGACATGAAATACAGAATCCTAAATATCAGTTCAAAATTGCCATTGAGTTCAGTGAGCCTGTGATTTCACTTGTGGTACCCAGCGATCCCTACCTGTAACATCTGCTCATCAAACAGATGGGTGCCCATTGCCCTGATTATTTAATTCTTCCTTCAAATGAAATACTTATATGGTGGGATTTTTTGGTTGCTTTTTTTTTGCTAACCAGGGGCTTTTCTGAGCCAAATCCTTGCCACTGCAACCTGTACAAATAATATTTCTTTCTTTTTTCAAATTTTTCTACAACCTCAAAAGAATTAACGTGTTGAGTCATGCTATCTAGGGACTTATTTCAAGCACTCAAGTTGCAGTTCGTGAGAACTAGTTCCCTTGCTTTTCTCAGCCATCTTCTCCTTCTTACGCAAGTAGCTTCCAAGCATTAGCTGCTCAATGTCTAAATTTTTCTCACACACAAAGAACATGGAACAATATCTGGAGCTGAGTAAAGAAAGGGTTTGGTCCAGAAGCTCCAAGAAGATCTGCAAGATCTCCAAAGAACCTGAAAGTCATGGGAAGAAATCATCCACTTCTAAGGCTTAGTGTCATAGCACAGTGATCTAGCACATCGAAAACCTGAGTCTGGGAACTGGGAGTTGGAAATAAGGAGGTATTTTCATTCTCAGGCTGGGCAGAGACAGGCTATGACATGTACTGTTTCAGTTTTATATTTGGAGGAGCTCTTTGCAGTAGCTTTTTGATAGTGCTGGAAAAAGCCAGATGTCCTACAGGAGCCTGCAGATCAGTGCATGAGCAGGCACCTCATTTGCAGAGTGAGAAGGGTAGACTGATGAGAAATTAATGCCTGAAGCCAAACAATTCTTCATGTTACACCTTTAGCAAATGGCATAGCACAACTGAAAAGTTATGGGGGCAGAGTAGGACCTATTTCAAGTCTTTATTTTTTGTGGTTTTCTAACTCTCTAAGAGTTATTCATCACTGAAAATCAATCACTTTAAGGTATTGTTTCCAAAAGATATATGATCTTTTTGATGCACCGGCAGTAGCCAGGCAGCATTTTGGACAGTTACGTCTGCATAAAGATCACTCTGTCCTTACTTGCTATGCCAATGCTGATTTCATGGTTTGTTGCAGAAAAAAAAAAAAAAAAAAAGATTGAGAGCTTCTGTTCCCACTGTTTGATACATAAGGGCAGTGGAACAGTCTCTGAAAATGGAACTTTACAAATTCACTACCAATGAAAGAAAACATTTTATCAAACCACATGACTTCAGAAGAAGGAACACATTGCCGCAATAGATAACTAAGGTCAAGTAGTTTCCAAGCTACAAAAGAAAGCAGTGTTTTTTATGAGTAGCAATAACATTCAAAACCATAATAGATAAACTAAAACAAACATGTACAGAAGGAGATATAAAACCTAAGATTCCAGATGATCACTCAACATGTGAATAAACAAGGGAGATAAAGGCAGATAGTAGGCAGATTACTACCCATCTTTACTGACAGTTCCTTGAACTTTTATTTGAAACATCTGATTCTAGTGACTACTGAAAGGGATTAAAGAATGTAAGAGAACAGGAAAACTAATCCGTAAATGATACACCTATGTTTGTTTTGAACTAAGAAGAAATTGCAAATTAATTACTTGTTTCAAACTGTGTGGTCACTTTCATCATGCTGGAAAATACCTACCATGGAGACATACTCTTTTGATTGCTGTTGTTGGTGTATGTGACTTGGGTTTCTCAAACAGAGACACTAGTATTAACCTATTTTACATCCACCAAAACACTTATTTATGTAGCAGATTCTCATTTTACAGACTTGGCTCTTGCTTTGGTTGGATAGAAAGTCATTCATCTCTGTTTCTGGACAGCTGCAGCCTCACTTCCACTGTGAAGCATGTGGGGCCAGATTGTCTTGGGATAAGAACACACAGACAAGTCACTGCATGGTGAGTTCAGGGACTGAATGTGCAAGCC
Organism: Heliangelus exortis; assembly: GCF_036169615.1. Taxonomy (NCBI): domain Eukaryota; kingdom Metazoa; phylum Chordata; class Aves; order Apodiformes; family Trochilidae; genus Heliangelus; species Heliangelus exortis. The sequence goes on along the minus strand of NC_092454.1, from coordinate 67,026,997 downwards.
AGTGATGGTTGTAGCTACCTTGAACTATTTCACTTTTGTCCCTGAGGGGAACTGTGCACACAAGCTGTCGCTGTGGACTCAGTAGCACACTTTAGATCCAGAGTTTCATTTTTCTCTGTGGTCAAGGCCAGGATGAGGTTTTTCCATCCCACTGAGGTGTCTGACTACTACACCTCACTTAAGGCTGCTGGCAAAGGCTGCAAACAACCTGTTTTCATTCTTTCTACTGCAGGACAGAGCAAAGAGCCAGTGGCATCAATCCATTGAATCCAGTAAGGAAAGTCATGGTAGCCTGAGACAACATTATATCCAACCCCCTGCCTGCCCTGGTGCTCAGGTCCACAGCACAGCTGTACCACAAGCTACCCTGTAACACAGCCTGGAATCCACAGCATGTTGCTGATGGGGTTGTTGGGACAGCTGGCTAATACTTCTGATTAGTATTAAGAAGTATTTTTGCCCCTGTAGAGCCCACTACCTCCCTCATCCCACTGTTGTTTGGCTGTTCATCTCTCTATGTGGCCCTGCCCACTACAGCTTGTCTTGGATGTACAGCCTGATGTCATACAGATGCACTAGTGTTGTTGAGGAGCAGCTTTTGTATCCTTCCAGCTTTTACCTGTGTTTACACCAAGTAAAAAAAAACAACAGAGAATTGAAAACAGCTAAACACAGTGTTTTTCAGTAAATCTGACTATGCTGCCCATTTTTACCCCAATGCAGAAAACCAGAGAGTGCATTTTAGCACTGTTGAAGGAAAGACTATAAAGGTCACTGTTACAGTGCTCAAGGTTGTTGCTTATCAAATCCAGGCAGTCGTTATTGAAGTTTTGGCTGTGATTGTGAAGGGTGACAGGGCTACATAACTTCTGTTACTCCACTGATGTGGAGTGCACACGTGCAGAGTGTGTGCACCACACTCTGGTACATTTCTACCAACTCAGAGCTTGCTCAAGTGCCCGTAGATTTATCTCCTACTGGCCTTAGTCCTGTAGTTTCACCCAGTGGCTGAAATTTCATCAGTGCACTTAGACACTAATTAGTCCTCAGAGTGGACTGATACAGCCAAGAAGTCACAGCTGGCCACAGGTTGTTTTATCCTCCTGTTGTCTGCCCCAAGGAGGGATGGGCAAAAGTGGCAGAACAGTTGAGCTGAAGGAAGGAATGGAGATGATTTGAAATACACCTAAGGAGCTTTCAGCATGCATTTCTTCAGCATTCCAAGCATCCCTCCTCATTCCCAGCCCTTGTTCCTGTACCACCCACTGCATTGTGCTGGCACAGCTGTCTCTTTGGCCGTGGGCGGCCCAGGGGTGGGAAGAAGCAGCTGGAGAGGTGGGAGAGCTGCTTGTGTCAGCTTCAGCAAACTCTGCCACTGAAGGTCCCTGGAAGGTGCTCAGGAGGAAAGACCCTCCAGTCTTCAGGTCACATCCTGGTCACCCCTCTATTTTTTGCTCAACATTTGGTTGGCGACAGTTGTGGCACCCCAGGTGACATTGTATGGAAACTGTTGGTAAATGTTGGCTTATTCTCAGCAGCTGCTGTGTATCAGTTTTCACTACACACATAACATAAACTGGAAGCACTGAAAATCAGCCACAGCAGCAATTAGGCATGTGATCATCACAGAGTTTGAGAATCATGCTTCAGTAAATCCTAAGTAGAGAGAAAACAAATTCTTCCACATGAATATTATTTGCTTTTGCTTTTGCTAAGTGATGGCAATTATCAGTGGCATTACAATATATTATTTTTATATTTTTCACATTATTTTGCGACAAGGAGGGTTTGCACTTTATAAACAACATCTTCTGCTAGTCTTAAAAACATCGCCATATTGTAGCTCCTAATGTACTGGAAAAAGACCAGAAAATACGAACCTGTCTCTCAAATTGTTAGAAAATTTCCTGAGAAGCTTCCAAACCCAGGCCCTATAATCTGCAGAAAAAATGAAATTAATTAATAAAAGTTCTGCCTAATATTTGATCCAGAGAAAGCGCTTAAGGGGCTTTCAGAAGACAAAGATTGTTTTGCAGCTGATGATTCAATGGAATCAAAATATGCTTTTTTTTTTTTCTTTCTTTACAAACATCTGGTAGAACATGTGCTTTCACAAGATGCTGAAAGGCTTTCTTAAATCCCCTCATTTTTTTTCTAATAGCTTCTGTAAGTATTTGTAGAGCTTCAGTAACATAGAGAATTTTCATATTATTAAATAGCACAGATTTTCACATTTTTCATTATTTCCTATAAACTGGCCCATACTTGAAAGGCATTTCAAAAAAACATCTTTCAGTTTAGACCCTAGTTCAGCCAACTATTTTATGTACATTTTTCAATGGATATCTTGGTGACTTCTGGTAAAATTATTTTATTTTAAAGGAGTCTTTGTCATTACCTCCCTTTGCACATTTCAGAAAAGTGAAAGAAAAAAGCAGCACCCATATTCAAAAAAGTAGAGAAAAGGCATGCCAGAATTCATGATCTTATACACAGTTGGTGCTAGTTGTGGATGGGTCAGAATGCTGCCACTGGCATCCCATTTTGAGTTGATGATGTGGGCTGCATTCAGAGGTTTAAACAAGATACTCGGCAGCTCACCAGGTTTTAGTTGTGTTGCAGTTTAGTGTGTTTCTATCTTTTTATCCATTTCAGTCTACATTTGTATTATTTTCCAGGTCTAGGTCTGTACTAGTCTGCAGCTTAAGCGTACCAATCCTTTAGAAAGCCTAAATATCAGCTCAGTGCTGTGTGCCTCTAGGTTTGGAAAAAAAAAAAAATTGATTACTTCTGTGTGCAAAGGAGTTTGGGTGGAAAATGTCTCAGTCTTGAAGCCTGACTCTGCAGTGAGTTCTGGTACGGGGCACAGCCTCCATGTGGGACTGACCCCCAAAAGCTGTCATGGCAATGGGAGGCAGGACAGTGAAACCCCCAAACATCAGGATTAATTCTTCAGCCCATCCTGGGGAAATCCCATCTCTCCTTCTCTCAGACATGGCCAATGTATTCATACCCCAACGAAATGCATGCTTAAAATTTCCCCTCTGCCACTGTAATATGCAGAAACTGCTCGGTTAGCAGTGGAATAAAGTGTTTGATGAAGAAAGGCCTCAAAAAAAGTAGTTTACACACCTACTTATCTTATCTAGACCTCTGTCCTTCCTGATTGTAACCCAGACGTTCCTCCATGTCGCAGCCTGGTTCCCTTGAACAAGTGACTTCCTCCATGGGAAGGCTCAATTTTAAGCCTGCCAAGTTTACTTGACCTCTTGTTTTAGCCAGCCCTTTCCTCTCCTGATTCCAGCCACCTGCAAGTTAGCTGGAGAGGAGGAAGTGCCTTTAAAACTAATTGTTCTGATTTGTCTGTGCAAATTGGGATGGCATGGGCTTGCAACCCTAGTCACAAGGACATTGAATTAGAAATAGTGAGAATTCGTTATAAGAGTGCACGCGGCTGTTAGAAAACAAGGAGTTCAGTTCAGAGGCATAAAAATAGAATATCTTGGGATATTCATAATGGGGTTAAAGGAGGAGGACAAGTAGAAAGATGAAGCCATCTACACAGTATCTTACAATTCCGTACAGCAAAAAGTAGGGGGGATAACCAGGAAGAGCTGAAACTCTCAGTGCATGATCAAAACTGCAAGTTAATTGGCATAGCAGGCACTTGTTCAAGTAATTTACATGACTGGAATATTAATATGGAATATATAACTTGCTCTAGAAGCACAGGGAGGCCAAAAGAGAGGTAGTGTTTTCTGGCATGTTAAGAGCTGTACTAAGGTCCAGCATGGGAAAGATGATAGATGGGTTGTAAGTTTGTGGGTGAAAGTAAGAGGAAAAAATGAGAGCATTGTCAGAGCAGAGGCTTTTGTATGCCACTGAACCGGGAAGATTAAGTGAATGATGCTTTTGTAAACTGATAGAATTGTGTGAAAGCACTGAACTTGGTGAAATGCAGATTTTTAACTGGTCTGGACATCTGGTAGGAAAACAGAAAACTAGGAGACAAATGAGCCAGTTTTAGAAATGTGTTTTATAGACTTATGGGGGGGAAAAAAAAAAGGAAAAAAGGAAGAAAAGGAAGCTCATCCATGTTTTTCTCAAGCTGGTCACTGGGGACTGATTGAGATTGAGAATGAGAAGGTGTAAAGCAGCTTGGATGAGACCGACCATAAAATGTCAGAGCTCCTGGATCTTAAGATGGGAAGACAAAACAAAACTGATGGACATCAAGAAGTTGTTAATCAATAAATACACAGAACTGGAAGGATTTTCTGGGAAACAACTCTGATGTATCAGATACACTTGACAGCTCCTGAGAAAACTAAAAGGCTGAAGCATCTGAAAGACTCTGCTGATGCTGAAGCATCTAGAAATTAATGTAGCTTAATCATGAGTGCTTCATTGACATAAAACACAAGACAGGACTTTAGGAAGTTGGACACTAGGTCAGATTACAAAAAAAAAAAACCAACAAAACACCAAAACAAAAAACCAAACATAAAGAAAAAAACAAACCAAAAAAACACAGGAGGAGGGTATTCTGAAGGTGTTGTTGTAGTGGGAAGAAGGAAATCAACGGAGGAAGTTTACTTCCCAAAATGAAAAGAAAGATGCTGATACTAAAAATGCCAGGTTTTAAAAATTTTCCATCTTAACAACAACAGAACCCATGATCAGACAACAAAGGCAATTAACAGCAAATATAAAGAGGCAAGAACTGAGGCTACAGTGGGGAGGGAAAAAATCTTGGAAACCTGAAAAACATGAGACATAGTAAAATGGGTTGTATCTGGTGAAACTGGCCTGGGTATTATTCAGAGATCTAGCTGTGGCAGCTGCAGCATTATTACTAGTTATTTCTGAAAGTGCATTAAGGATGGTTAAGGTCCCAGGCTGCTGAAACCAGACAAGGAAGTGAGAGAGGAGAAATTGTCAAAAGATCAGTCATTTTCACTTCAATCGTGGACCAATTAATTAAACTATTTATGGGCTTCTAAAAGGCAACAAAGAAATAAGTAGCAGCCAACGTGAATTTGCCAAGAGCAAATCATCATGTCAAACCAATCTAATTTTCTTCCATGACAGAGTAACAGACATCAAGAATAGGAAGGAGCAACATGCATCATGCATCTCTGACCAGTGGTTTTTGACACTGTGGTGTATAATTCTCATATGTAGTGTAGAGAAACATGGCTACATGAAACTACAAAGCAGCTTATCAAAAATGTACTTTGAGAGCATAAGTATCAGAGGCTTGTCTTTGAAGTATAGACACATGTCAGGCAGGGTTCCGCAAGGCTCTTTTCTGGTTCAATACTGTAGAGCAGTTTTAATAATGAGTTAGACAATAGAATGGAAAACATTTCTTGAATCTGAATATAACAGCAAGTAAAGGGCAGCTGCAGTCACGTTCAAGGACAGGGTGATAATTAAAAAATGTTTTTAAACATTAGAAAAATTCTGAAAGACAGATTGAAATTCAAAGAGGCTAACTGCAAAATTTCACTCCCAGGAAGTAGTAATCAGCTACACAGGGTAGGGACAGACTTTGTACTGCAAAAACAAATACTAGAGCTGTAGTAAACCAAGGTTTAACAAGACTCAAAAACATCAGACTGTTGCAAAATGACGTGGACATCATTCAGGGATGTATATTTGTGAGTGTCATCCTCAAAGCTTGCAAAGTAATCCTGCTTCACCAGTGCTGATAAGGACCCATCTCCTGCACTCTGCAATTTGGTACCAGTCTAAAGAGGGTCAAGAGACAAGCAGTGAGAATGAAGACTTAGGAAACTTCATCTGTGAGGGAAGAATGAAGGAACTGGTGTTGCACAGTCTACACAGGAGAAGGCAGAAGAAACATGGTAGGAGACTTCCTAATTCCTAAAAAGCAGCTGCCAAAGAAAGTCAATGCATTCTTGTTTATGTTTGCTAGTGAATTAAATTTCAGTTAGGGAGAGATAGGTTAGGTATTAAGAATTTTATCTAACAGTAAGCCCAGAGGAACACTGGAATAAATAGACTAGGATGAAGTCTTCATGTCTGAAGTTAGACAGATCACTTATACAGAATGATGTGTCCAGAACTGAGTCTACACCGAGGCAGCAGAATTTACTAGAAGATCGTCCAGTTGTTTCCTATGACTTGTCTGATTGAACAACTTTACATTATTATGAAAGAGGTGGAGCCAGTGAATTCAATTTGTGTGCAGAGGCTTTTTTTTTTTTTTTTTTTTTTTTTTTACAGTCACTCTGGTTTGGGTTATACCAATATAATTGAAGAATTCTGTAGTAACTGTATTGACATACTGGAGCTATTGCAAACCCCCTCCAAATCTGTCACAGCCCCATGAGTGCTGCAAATTAATATTCAAGAAGTCGGATAGTTATTTTTCCCCATACATGGATTCTGAGGTTTTAATAAATCTACCTGACAAAATGCAACAATTTTATTCAGTCTGTTTATATTAGTCTCATGTATGAGTGCCACAGGTCTCTACAGCTCCTTCTTCTTTACAGCGGTACATGTACTAGTGAATAAAAAACTGATGAGCTTTAGTCCTTCTCCTTTGCTTCCCTTCCCTTCTCCCATCAATGATTTCACCAATGAACTAATGTAAATTTTAGTGAGAAACAGAAACCTGCCGGTCTTGCTGCAGACAATAGAAACATATGGATAGTCTGGAAAGCTGTATGAGGTGCTGAAAAAAAATACCCAGGTGCAGGGAATTCACTAAAGGACAAAAACATGTTTGCTGTTAAGAAATATAATCTTCAGCACTCAGTAGTTGTGACATCTCACCCAGGTTCAGTGGGAGCCAGTATTAAAATGCATTTGATCACTGATGTCTGCAAAACAACATGACTCAAATTGTATGTGCAAAGGCATAAGCCACAAATATTTATTCTGTTGCCATTTTTCAATCAGGTAGTGGTGAAAGTTTATAATCCTGCAAGTTTTGTCAGTGAAGAGAGAGACAGGTGAAGTTTATTTACCGAGAGAGTACACAAGATGAATGAATTAAAAAAAAAAGATACTGTTTCTTCACTTTGCCTTTGCACTGCTGTGCATGTCTCTGATCCTGTGCCTGGTGCTGCCTTGCTTGTAGCTTCCCTGCTATTTTTTGCCCATTGTGTTCATAGGCATGAGAACAAAAATCAGAGATTCCTAACTCAGATAATGCCCAGCCTCCTCACCCCCCTTTGCTATAAGTACACAGGCTCCTATGGCCTTATTACACACTTGTGCTCTTCACAGTGGCCTCCATTGTTTAAATTACCTGACTGCACAACAGCAGTCAGGTAATTTTAACAGTTTCTTTACATTTGCACCACATGGAAGATGCCTCTTAAACTGATCAGTTGTAGCTATGCTTAGAGGAACCAGCAGCATCATCTCTGGCCTGTGTTTACATGCACCTTGACAACTGTTTGTAGCAGCTATGGTAAAAAAGCACTGGGAATTGTGAGGGCTCAGGAAAATACACCTGCACTCTTCACCCTGGGCCTGATCCAAACTTCACTGAAGTCAATGGAGACATCCCACCAATGCCAGTGGGCTTTGGAACAGGACCAAGGCTACTCCAGCCTTTGCTCAGATCTTACTCTGCCAGGTCTTCCATTGAAGTCAATGAGATTATTCCCTGGTATAATAGAGCTCACTGTCAGGAAGATTTTAATGATATTCAACCTACATTTTCCATGTCTTCATATCACCCCATTATTCCTAGTTATGTCTCATTATCCTCTTTCTTTCAGGGACCCAATCCTAACCTCCTTACCCAGGCAAAACTCCCCACTGACTTTGATTAGGAACCAGGATCTCACTGTCATCTTTGCTATTCGGAGGATGTAATGCCCCCCCATGATGTCATCATACAGGCAAGCCATGCATGGCATTTTTGCTTGTAAAGACTGCAATATTGAGCCTACGGCAGAGCTGAAGAGGAGAGAAAAATGAAAAGATTCGCCAGGACAATTTCAAGACGTACAGCAACATGAGTTTTTAAATAACATTTGATCTTATAAAAACATTTTATCATCTTTCCATCAGATGTACATCCTCGCAGCTCTATAAAAATCTGTAGTGAAATTATTGAAAGTAGTTTCTTTGATTAAGAACTCAACATTTGTGGTTCAGAATAGCTTTATAATTTGCAGATCGCGTGATACCTCTTCCTCAACCATCATTTATAATGTATAATTTGGCCTTTCTGGATGGTTGGATTGGAATGTGTCCTAAATTACCAGAAGTTAAATACTTACATATACTAAAAATGGTAATTTCATACAAAACAAGCATATAGACGCTTGTGTTTTATTTAGAATTAAGGCAACACATACCTCCCATGGTCTTCAGGCAAATAATTTCTTTTTTCACATTTAAAATTCTGTTAACTTAAAAGGTTAAGCCCTGGTAGTGGAATGTCATTATTTTCTCCCCTCTGTCTGTGTTGTGCCAGAAAAGAGTATACAGAATCCCATCCTGTCCATCTGGTCATTGGTCAAAAGAGTACCAATACAGGGGGGAAAACCAAGGCAAACTGGTTAAAATGCTGCCTGCAGCTGGTGGGCTAAAACCTGTTTGTGTAGAGCAATGCTGAGCTCAAAATGCCCTGGTCAGGTGTCAGGGGTAATTGTACCTCTGCTTGGTTTTAAAGTTCTTGGAACAGGAGCCCTTTTTTTGTGTCTGTGTTTGCACAGTAATGGGCTCTGGGTGATAGGGACTTATGGTAGCACAGTAACACTAGTGATAATATTGATAGTAAATAAAATAATTATCCTAATTAAAATAAAGGATTTTTGTACAGTACATAACAAATACTCCAAAATATGTTCCCATCTCTGACAGCATATGCTTCAGTACTGTGTTCTAGGGAAACACTACTAATTCCTCCAGCGTAGATACATGGGACCCCCTCCTGAGAACTTCATTTTTCCAGTTAGGAAACATATTTATATTTCATTTTTTATATATTTATATTTAATTCGTTTTCATGATTACACTTCGCTATTTTTATTTATGTGTTTCTTTATATTTGTATATTTATAAAATACATATTTATAACTATATATTTGCTAATGTAGATATATATTTGTTTCATGATATGTAGAGAAATACACACATATTTCCTAGTGTATATACCCACACTGCAATATCTTTTTTTCTACATGCTAGATATCCACATTTTTTAATCATATCCTAGTAATTAATCATTGTAGATTTACATGGGTATTCCCTTTGCTATTAGTTATATTCCTTTTTCTTTCACTGCCCAGACATCGCATACATTACGATTTAAAATGTAAAACATTATTGCACACCCTGTGTTCATTTCTGTTGTCCTTATCTGCCCTGCCTGCTCTAATGTTATGCTGGTTTACAGCAAATGGAGGTCCAGCTCTCAGGTGACTGTTCAAACATATTTCTTTAATAAGACAAATCAAAACACTCATGTGTGTGCAGTTATGGAATTCTCCAGGAGCACTGCTCTGAAATTCAGCATATTCAAGAAGCATTTACTCACTGACTGAAAAAGCAGGCTTCTTTATACCAGCCCATCGTGCCTTTTCAGACATGAGGAAGCACAAATATTAACTAATATTCAGGAAAATATGCTAAAGAATGGCCTGAAGAGTTGATCTGCCTGATCACAGACCACTTTGCTTTCGAGTGGATCTCCCAATTACCCTTACTCACCATTATTTAGTTTGCATCATGAAGGGTGCAAATCAGATTATTTTCAGATAAAGATAAATCACAAGATGACCCCTTAGATCCCATCCATGCTTCCATGCAGCATTCTGTCCATGGGATCAGATTTGAGCATGTCTTAAGAGACACCTGCCATCATATAGCATGGGCATCAGGTCCACAGCACCATCTCTGCTACTCCATGGATTCTCACCTTGGCTGCCTGTCTCAGACACAGCCTTGCAGTTGCCTCTTCCACTGTGTCTGTACCTCTTGGTATTTAGCTTGACCCTTCTTTGACCCCGTGCTGTTGGTGCAGTTCTTTCAATATAAAAAATTAGACAAAAAAAAAATCAGCAGGTAACGAGGAATTTTTGTCACCAGGGGATCTAGGCACCCTTCTTGATCTGTTTAGATAAGCAGAAAGAATGAGGATGAAGTTCACCCCCCAAGCTTGGATATGATGTGTGAGAAGGGCATTATCGGCTTGGATGTCAAGGCATCTCTAATATTTAATTATAACTAGTGAAATTAGACTGTAGCCTAAATGCATTGTGTGTATAACTTATTAATATGAAGTTTCAAGTCATATACTACAAAAATATCCAGTTAAATTCAGACATGTTTGAAAAGCATCTGGTGCTGTAATCGACATGGTATGTGTTCTATTTTTATCTGCTACTACATGGGTTTCAAAGAAAGATAAATGCTGGACTGACAAAATCTCCCATTTTCATTAGCCTACTTTTCCTTATTAATAACTGACCTAGAGCAACAAGAATTACCCATGATTTCAAGCAAATAAGACAATCCACTTCTCTAAACCCAGTGCTTTTTTTGCTGCATTGAGCCTTCACAGAGTAGGCAGCAACATATCTGCTGCAAACTGTTTACAACTACACAGACAACAGATTTTTACTGCATTTCTTTGGTTTCACTCATTTAGCCACTCTATCCCCAATATAATAGCCTAATCCATGCATACTAAAAACCCTGTCAGTACTATGGACCTGAAAAATTAGTGAAATATCCATAGAAGTATAAGCTTCATAGAACACAGATTATTAACGTGTATTTAACATAATGAATCCCCATACCAACATTTCCCATATATTCTTTCCAACTGAGACCAGCTTTGTAAATCTCAACTGTGAGGTTTTATCTGTTGAAGCAGTAAAGCTACAGTGACGAAACAATGCATAAAAAATGGTTGTAATGTAATATGAAAATGCTGATCAGGATTTTAATACACTGTAATTGACCACACAGAATTTTTCTGTGAAAAGATAATTTGGTTTTAAAATGATGCAGTACTTAAATAATGTAATTTTGATAATGACAGTAAAATACAATTCCTGTAGTGCAAGTGAATCATAAACTTTTTCTCATTCAAATGAAGTATGTAATATCTCTGAATGCTGTCACTGTTTCACATTTTAAGAAGAACTCTGCCATGAACTATTATTGAATGCTATTATATTTCAAATACATAACAAAAACAAATTCATAAACATATTGAAATGCCATGTTGCAATTATTTGGGAAATAATGAATCCTGTCCCAGCAAGTCAAACTTTTTGTTCTAGGCAGCTTTATTACAGCTTTGCTTTAAGAGCTGAAGCATAGGAACTCTTTCACCATGTTAAGTTGAAAACTGAAACTGTAATAGGGTTTGACCTTCCCAAGATTAACATTATTTCCTGTGGATACTCAGGGTTCCCATCACTTCTTGTGTTGTATCAGCCTCTGAGATAAATGGTTTTAACCTATTAAGGATCTGACCAAAGTGAAATCAAGGTAATGGTAAAAGTGCAACTTTACCTGTGGCGTTCATCTTAAGGTATTTTTGCTGCTGTTGGTGCAAGAAAACAGTGTCTGAGTCATTTCTGAGTCAATTCAGTTAGTTTTTGAACAAATAACACTCCTGCCTTTTTTCTTCCTTGGGGCTGCTTCCTCCTCTCCTGCAGAGGAGATGAAGGCTCCATCTCTGTGAGCAGAACAGGCTCCAGGATGATGCTGGTGCAGTTTCCTCAGCAGGCCATGCAATCTGGGGCACTGCAAAAGCACACTTTGA